>NC_020497.1:13553464-13573947 GCF_000184155.1 Fragaria vesca subsp. vesca
AAAAGGTGTCCGCAAGTTGGTTGTATCTATCTACATAGTTTGATGTAAGAATAGAATGTTCACTTTTGTGTTATTTAGCGTAGGAGGGTCTCACTCCTTATTTAGCTAAAGAATAGGCTTTCAAAACGAGCAATGAGCATTGCAGGGGGCTAATGCGACATCGAGGAAAGGCCGGTGCACCTCAATTGCTTGAGGAATTGACCGGACGACCTCCAGGAAGTTGGAGTCGTGTTCGGGTGACGTCAATGTCCCCCGGGTCACCACCATGCTTCATGGTGATGCTAGATCTCGAATGTCTTCGTTTTGAGCGGAAGAATGGATGTCCATGAGAATTTCTCAAAATTTAGACCATTATATCTCTTCTAGGGTGACCAATTTAGTCAAACCAAAGCCTATATGAGTCGGTGTCCTAAATATCATGTTTGGCGACAACATGAGATTCGATATTCGAATCGTAGTGACACACAGTTCACTAGATTGACTCATGAATTTCTCCAAGATGCGCTTCAGTTCGCATTCATGAGGAGGTATACACAAAAGAATTCTTGTTCATTCTCACAATGTGTTTTCAAATGAAAACCATTAGCATGAATGTCTTTAAAGCTCAACATGGTTCCTTAGAATGTTGTGGATAGTTTCACTATCTGCGAAGCACTTAATGTCTCTATGAGACATAACTACAAGGAGTAGATAGGCGAGTAAATAGTTTTACTTGAACCATTTAGAAGGATTGAAAGAAGCTACGAAAAGCTGCAATCCCGAGAGTGCATAAAAATTTCCGCGCAGAATGACCTTTGCGTACTAAAACAGCCATAACTTCTTCGTTAAAATAGATATGGACGAACCGTGAAAAGTTCTGAAAACTAGACTCATAGAGCTTTCCAATGATATAAACCTCACTGTCTGGTTCGTCCGGAGCTGTTTAAAAAGCTCAAACGAAGTTGACTGTCCAGAAGAGACAGATTGTTGTTTTTCGCAGATTTGGCATGTGCGAAGTTGTGAAGCTTGCAGGTGGCGTGTAGGCTTTTGCCTTAGCCAAAAGTGACGTGTGTATGATCAAAACCAAGTCCTTTCGATCGTTCTAAGGTCGTAAACTTCATGACTAGTTAGCAAAAGCTCCCTGACATGAACATAAACTAACTCAGAGGACCTAAAGGATCCGATTATGATGATAATTTTCCAGCTTTGATAAGTCTTCAACGTCTTTTGCAAGACGGCAATTGGTTTAATAGCGTAGGGGGATCCAAAATCAAAAGCTTTCGGTAACTCCAAGTCAGTATGACCAGGCATGTCCGTGGAGGGTCGGTAGTGCGAGGCACACTTAAAACCATTATCTCCTTAATTTCGGACAATTCTAAGACATCACACTGAGCTTGGATGAGCCTAGTTGAACAATTGATGATGAAAAATCCGCTATAAAGTAGAAGACTTAACCGGAAACACGGGGGCGATCCTCCTTCAGGATGCAGTGCCATGAGTCACCTTCAAAGGAAAGGACCAAAATCGGCACAATATGCCATGTTTCTAAGGACGATGTAAGTGTACATCTTGATTGTAAATCAATATGAACCATAAGAGGAGAATAGTTTCACTTCGAAAAATTCTCAAGGCATTCATTATTGCTAATGTGAGTACATCGAGGTCTCAAATAGACAAAGGACGTCGATACAACACCTTAGTACATATAACTTGGAACGAAAATCAATGTCTAGCTGATGACATCAAAGTCATGGGTAGCTAGAGCAGGATCCGAATCTTTGAAATTCACGATCATGAGGATGACGTTCTTGTCCTCATATTGATTTTCCATACCTTTTTGTATGCATTCACAATTTAAAGGAGCTTGACAATCTTGAACCAGCGATCCGAAGATCCACAACGGTTGCATTAATGTCATGAGCTGACGTGAGTAGTTTTGACAAAATGGTGTCTAGACCGGGAGTGTCGCTATTAGAAACACCTCCCCCTCTTTTCTAGACATCGGCACGACGTTTTCTGCCGTTGCCATGACCCATATTGTTGTCCCCACATTAGGGGATAATCCCAAATAAGTTTATCACATTAGCATATATACAATTCCTGTTTGTATGATCAGAATCAAGTCTCGTTGGTAATTCCACACCAACTTGGAAGACCTAGAGAACTTGATGATGATCGAATTCGCTAAAGATTATGGATCATGATGCCACAAAAGATCATTGACAATATGTAGTCAATTAAGGTGGTAAGCAATCCACTTGACTAATAACTCAACAAGTAGAGTTATATGAACATTTCGAGAAACGCTCCATGAGTGCATTCCACAGTACTTTGTGGTCATTACTCTTTGCATAGATTGCCATTGAAAGCTTTTGTCGATGTGGCGCGTCAAAGACTTTAAGCGCATGAGATGTGAAATCTCGGCATCTAGGCTTGTTAGCCAGGGGTCAAAACATGTGGTTTAATCCTTTCCAATGAAAGGTTCCACAGATACCAAGCGAAGATCCGCCTTAGGCATCTAGTACGTCAAAACTCAAAGGAGCAGAATGTTACATTGCTCTTGCATACAAAACTAAGCTGTTATGAGACTCGATAGAGGTCACAAACGATGCTTTTAATCGTTTGTCCTTCGGATTGATCATACATAATCCTGAAAAGCCGCGAATTGATCAAACACAATTCGGAAAAAGGCCTCGGATTGATCAAACACAATCCGGTGAAAGGTCGGGGTTGATCAAACACAACCCGGACAAAGAAACAAGAGTGATCAAACACAATCTTGACCCGCGAATAAAATTCCGGGATTTGGGTACCTGCACGCACAAAATCCCAAGCATAGAATGGAGATGGAGAAGGGAGGAAAGGATTTTATCCTCCCCGAGTTATTGAACTTGGAAAAGTTTAAGGTTTCAAAAAACATACCTTTCTAGAGGCTGCCGAGAGGAGAAATAACGTTTCGCCTACTTATACTTCGAATTTGGGGCTGAAAATTTGATAGGAGGAGCAGCTCTGGATGGGGAAGCTGCTGTCAAAATTTCAGGTTGATCAGAGCAAGGGAAGGTGGTGAACCGGTGGTCGGTAGCGGCGGCGGTCTGGGATCTTCCGGCTGCCGGTTCAAAGACTTTCCGGGCAGGGTTCTTAGGGTGAGGCCGGCGGCGTTGGATCCGGGACGGGAGGAGAGCGTTTAGTGGGGTAGTAGTCGAAAGTTCCGGGTTGGGAGGGAGTAGGTCGGAATTTTGGGTCGGAAATCGGGAAAAACAAGGCTGCCCGATTTTAGGGTTTTGGTTTTTAGGGTTTAGAAAAAAAATGGTGGGCTATTGGCTCTAGGGTTAGAACAAAGTGCATGATAACGTGATGAAAGATTAATGGTAGAGAAAAAGAGATAGCAAGAGAATCATCATCTTATTCATTGATAGGAGCCCTTCATATAGGGAATTACACAATACCAATATGGTAAGGATATGAATATATAGATCTAGTCTAACTACATATCCTATTGGCATAAGACCAAGACACACATAGAATATATCCTAGAACACTTAGATGATTGGCTTTAATTTTACAGATTGTAATTAGGTTAGGCACGCCATCATATATCGATCAACTCAATCTCTAATTGTAACCTTCTAATATTTGAGTTTTTGTAGAAGCAATATGGAAGATCAAGTACGTGTTAACAACCAACACGGCCAGTTTTGTGCAGACTAGCTATACCCTCTCAGTCCTTTTTCTAGTACTATCTTGTGACGAGTTAGACATGTTTATGCTTGCATGCATGGGATCGTCATCTTCTTGAGGGTTTAGGGTTTAGATCAGTTCCTCTCTGTTGCGGTCTTCGATCAGTTCCTATAACAACACAGAAACAGTGCTTTCATATCACAACCATAATTCCTTGTTTGCGTGTGTTGCAGTTCTGTTCTTGTGCGTATTTGAATCAACATTATGTACTTTTCATTACTTATTCGACATAAAATTACAGAAACGTTTCCAAAATAGCATTGTATCAATCAAACTCAAGATTATATGACAAGTACAAAAAAGAAAAAGAAAAATAATGGATTCGCTAGGCTATTTGAGTACGTGGAAGAAAGAGTCTCTCTCTCTCTCTCTCACCCTAACTTAATCAACAGAAAGGAAACCCTAGCCTCATCACTCTTAATCCAAGATTATAGCATCCCTTGCTGCATTACCTCTACTCAAAACCTTGGTCTGAAAAATACCATATCTATAATCCCAAGTTAAACCGATCAAATCACCTGATCTGAAATGCCTATCAACGACCAAATCCTTCAACACAAAATCATAAACGAACTCATCATCTTTCGACGTCTTCTGCAAATATATGTTCTCACCTTGGTACGCCTTGAATGGCTTGCTGGGATCAGAAGTATCCACTACTATTTCCACATGTATCTTCTTACCTTTGTTTGCTACCAAGTTGGCTGTTACAACATCCCAATATCGAAATATATGATCAAGTGTGTCACGCCATGACAAACGAAGAATCCCTGTTTTGATCTCCTCTGATTCGACTACCTTCTTGATGTGCCATGGATCGTTGGGTTTGAGCAGTGGTTGATAGTCTAGCTCTCTGATTTCAGTTACTTCGTAGCTTATGTAATTCTTGGCATTAACGGCTATTGCTGCCTTGATTTCTTCGTCTTTGGCCGGGAAGAAGTTGTAGAAGAAAGTTTTCTTCATGGTGACAGCCCTGAGATCTTCAATGGGGATTTGATATCTCTTTGCTTGGTACGTACTTGGGTAGGGTTTAGATATACAAAGTGATGAATCTTGGAGATTCTGATAACTTTTTGTTTCCAAATTTGGTCTAATAATGAAGATATATAATAAGAGATCGTTTCCTTGTATAATAAGATCGCCAAACCATATGCTTACTATATAGACTAGGAATGTAGTATTAATTGTTCCTAATTAAAACCATAACGAATAATCTCTTATACAAATTGAGTCTGATACAGGGAAATTCGGGCTCAATATTGGTCTTATAACATTGGGAAATTCGATCGTTATCCATAAGTAAGGGTTAAAGATAACCATCAAGATTTGCTTCCCTTTTGAATTTCCTTTCATCACCAAGAAGAAAAGGAAGCTCGCCCCTCACTAATGGGATTATGCATGGTATCAAAGTTATTAGGATTAGGCATGCATGATATGGGAAACCTGGCGCTCTATAAGAAGAAGACGTGCTTTGTCCAAAATTCGACATGCAAAACCGACTTTGATCTGATATAGTCTTCTGTGTTCTATTTTGAAGCAATTAAGGTGACAGTTCGCCAAGACTGAGAGCTAAGCTAGTATATATATATATATATATATATATATATATATATATATATAACGTTGGTTCGAATTAGTTCTCTAATTTTCTTTGACATTCAGATATATATTCTGTCATGTACTCTGCCACGAACACGATGACTGCTTCCGGATATCTTAATGGTACTTGTGGAATGAGAATGCTCGCGGCGGATGGAACAGAACAAGTCGTAGAATATCAAACACCACAAACGTATTTCCAATGCTGCCCTCCCCAGCCTCCGGACGGCTTGGGATTTTCGACGTTGGACCAGTGCCCGATTTGCTTACAGCCGTGTTCCTATGATGAAGGCGACCATAAAAGAGTCTGCCTAGCCTCATGCGGACATGTATTTTGCCAGTCCTGCATTAAACGATGGATTGAACACCAAAAGGCCAAAGCAAAGTGTCCGACGTGCAACAAAAAGTGCAAGTGGAAGGACGTGGTAAAGATTTATGCATCACCGGTATCCGCCGACGACCAAGTTAATGCACAGACGAGAGTGAAGGAACTTGAGGCTGAGAATGCTTCTCTGAGAACTGAAAAGGCTTCTTTGATGCATATAGGGAAGTTAAGTGAGATAACATACAATGAGCAACAAGAAGTAATCAAGGAGTTGAGGGCAAAGTGCATGAGACAGCAAGTATAGAATGTTTTAAGTTTAAGGCCAATATATATATGTTTTTTTCTTTCTCTGATACAGTATTTCATGTGTATATATACTTATATACACGCAGATGTTACTAAACTTCAAACAAAAACTAAACTTCAAGCAAACAGAAGTTGTTTGAGAAACATATGATATATACTGTTTTTTTCTTCTACTTTTTCCCGCTGGTCTTTTTATTTTTTTGTCCTCTCATCGATCGTATCAAACTAATTAATTATACATTTCTAGCACACCTCTGAATCGAATGTAAATACCAAATACACGTGAAAATTTTCATAAATATTGAATGGTCAGTGTGAGAGTCAATGGAGTTGTCTACGGTACTAGGATATATATCATACACTCATTTACCACTAATTGGATAAAAATAATAAGTTAAATGAGTAAAATTTACAACATTAACAAAAAAATTACTACATTTGTTTACACATTACATATAATTGAACTAATCAAGTTACTACAATGATACGGGGATTTAGAACCTAAACTTGGAACCTAGACATAAATAGAATTTGCCACAGTAATTGAAGAAGCTGTTGAGTTGCAAGGAGCATTCAATATTGATCTTTAAGCTTCCACACCTTGGAGTTGAAGAACATTGATGAAACTACAATTATAGCTAAATATAGCTATCTTTATTATTCAAGATTTAATAAGTAGTCTTTTTGTTTTCCCTTCCTAATCTTATAAAAGGAAGCCCTTCTTTCATTTGTAATCAGATTTAGAGTTTTGAGTTTTCTAAAAAGCTAGCTTCCCTCAAATTCTATGAGGTGAGAATGACTCTTGAGTTTAAGGAAAACTGTATATATCAGTATATATACAGAGAAAGTTTATCTTTCTAGTCCTATATGTTGACGACATACTGCTTCCGGGCGATACGAAGACATTCCGGAACTTTGAGATGGGTGAGCTTCATATGTCATTGGCATTGAGATTCTTTTATCAGAAAATATATATAATTTGGTGAAGGAGTTCCTCCCAATTGTTTTAGAAACTCTTATCTCTTAGATGGATTCCTAGAGTGGCGAGTTTTGCTCTTATCTTTTTGGTGGATTCCTTACAATGGCGAGCGTGCTCTTATATCCTTGGTGGATTCTTGGAATGGCGAGCCTATCTATATCTATCTCGTAGCAGTCTCTATTTTAGTCTATCACCATTGTGATTTTCCCGGTATCATACAACGACAACAAGTTGTTCATAAACTTATAAATTGTCTTAAATTGAGTAATTACCTCTAATAGAATAAAAATTATGTAAGTAATGACTATCTTTACCAAAACGACAACAAATTTATTGTCATATCGGTAAATGTAGGTAGGAGAAACATGTAGGTACCCTAGAAAAATTCCCAATTCATATATGTTTTTCGATGAAAAATGAAACATACAACACAAAGCCTCGAGAAACTCCACCCCCAAAAAGATTAAGCTGGAAGGCAGACCTCGAGGATAAAGGGAGAGAATACATCCAAACAGAAGGAGAAGACAAGGAATGGCCATGAGAAGCTAAGCTATCGGCCAAAAAGTTGGTTTCACACCATACATGGTAGAATGAGACAGAAACAAAATGCTGAGATGGGATATAGATGTCCCTAAGTTGCACGGACACGGACACAGCGACACGACACGGTAACATAGCAAAACTCAAAAACTGAGTTTCCAACACGACTTGGACACGGCAAACAAAATTATATATTTATGTATTTTTAATAAATAAAAAAGCTACTAAATATAATTATACATAAAATTTCATATAATTATACAAGAAATAATGAACTCATCGATTAATTACTAATCTTAATAATCACTAATCACAAATTAAAAAAAGAGGCTGACCTTGGAAAGATTAACATATTGTTGCGACTTTTTTTCAGCGGAGAGACTATCAGCTAGCTAGAGATTAATAGACTTGAATCTTCAATATAACTTACTTGCCCATGGCTGGAGGAAGAGAACTAGAGGTTATCAGTTGTAATTGAAAGATTAACCAATTAAGAACAGTGAAACAGTGATTATTTAGAACTTAGAAGAGATCGAATGGGGAGAGATTAAGGAAAAGAACTGACCTTGGCAACCCAAAGGAGCTTGAGGCCACCGGTGACTATCGGCGAAAGCGACGTTGGCGGAGAGAAGAGATCGAATTGGCGACATTTCTTTATCTGTGTCGTTTCCTGACTTTCCTCTCTTTATTTGTATGTGAATGCGCGACGAATCTCTACTGTGCCTATTTATTTATTTATTTTAATTTTTTTAAAGTGAGAAAAGCTAACGTGGTGTGTCGTAAATAGACGTGTCGGGCCGGTCAACGTGTCAAAAAAGTCAACTTTTTCGGACACGCCACGTGGCGTGTCAGACAGGTTTTTTGTCGTGTCGGGCGCGTGTCGGCGTGTCGGAAGTGTCGGACACTCTAACACTCCACATGGGTGGAGTATCCGTGCAACATATACCTGAACGACTATTTTGATACGCTAAGGAATAGTTTTGCATCCATTAATTGAGCATAAATTAATAACTTAGAATCCCTTACAACTAGAAAGGCTTGGGTGGTGTGTTGAGAGAGGTGGAGGAGACATCTTGTTTAGCTAAAGCTTCGGCTCTGAGTATATCCATATGTCCCAAATTTTTACTAAAAGCCAACATAGGATTACTAACAGAGTGACGAACCACAAACCCAGCAGCATAGGAGGAAGCATGGACAGAACCATCAAAATTGGCTTTGAGCATATCCGGAGGGAGTGGGTGCCATTTGATGTAAGAGACCTGAGAAAGGGTCGTGGTAATAGTCATAAGATTAGCTTTATCATAATCTTGTAAAATTATAGTTTCGCCAAAGGCAATAGAAGCAGGAGTAGTATTATGATTTCTAAAGACCAGGCCATTTTGGCACGCCAAATAGCATGGCATAACATTAAAATTTTAGGAAGAACAATAAATTTAGAATTGAAATTTGTTTAGTCCTTATGATTTGAAGTCGATATCTATTCAGTCCTTGTGGTTTTATTTTAATCTGAATGGTCCTTAAAGTCACGATTTTTCATCCAAATGGTATTTCCGTCAATTTTCTCAGTTAAAATACTGACGTGGCAGTTAAAGCCACGTCAGCAATCTAACTGAGAAAATTGACGGAAAGACCATTTGGATTTGGATGAAAAATCGTGACTTTAAGGTCTGATTAAAATAAAACCACAATGACTGAACAGATGTCGACTTCAAACTATAAGAACTATATAATATTTTACCCATAAATTTATGAAGATTCTGTTTTACTCCGACATAATTTCATATATGTTGAAAATAACGTGCAACACATGAAAAAAAAAAGACTTTTGGCTTGTGACACGACTAGTGTGTGGCAATGAGCCAATAGCTAGTGATTATATAATCAAGGATCCGCTCGAAAGTGAAGTCTAATACCATATTCTTCATAGTTCTTCATACAGTTGCATATATGCATGGCTTGCTTGCATGTGATTCAGATCAAGAGCATTAATTAATATCTTTGTGATCACACAAAAAACTAATATCTTTGTGATCGAGTTGTGATGAAGACAACACCGCTTTTATTATTAATGTTGTGATCAAGAGCAATGCTAATGAAAAATTGGTCTAATGCTCAATCCTTTATTTAAACCCTAATTAAAGATATTAGTGGAAAGACCCATCAACTTCACTCATATTTGCCTTATATATTCTAAAAATAAATATAAAAAAACCCACAGAGTCTGCCCATTTTAGACCTTAGAACTCTACAATGTCATCTACAAAATCACTTCCAACTTCCAATTGCATAGAAAATAGACTGAAAAAATGACTGCCTGAAATTGTCTTGTCTTTGCAAAGTGTATATGTTTCAGGGAGACTTATCTAGATAATACTCTTATTGCCACATAAGTAGCACACTTTATGCACACACTGAAGTCTCAGATCGAAGATTTTTTCTCCCTCAAGTTATATATTTCTAAAGCATATGACAGATTAAAATGGTCTATTTTGCAAACTATGCTCCTTAAATTACTGATTATGAGTTGTCTGTTCAGTCACTTTTGTTATTTTAGTTAATGGTAGAGCTACATGTGTTATTACACCCACCCGAGTCATTAGGCAAAACGATCTCCTATCACCATATTTGTTCATTTTGTGTACTGAGGGACACTCTACAATACTCCTATCACAAGCAGTGAATTTGGGAACATTAATGGGACTACAAATGAGTCCAACTGCTCCTACCCTTCAATACTTAATTATTTTTTGCTGATGATAGTCTTTTATTTGGTGTTGCCACTCTTCGATTCATGAACGCAAAATGGACACTTCTCACTATTTATGAAAAGACTTTTGGACAACATGTTAATTATTATAAAAGCTTTGTTGTTTTCAGTAGAAATCTGTCTGACAATTTTTAGCAAATTTTAGCTGCAACCGTATGTGTCAACAGAGTGCAGGAACATGACAAGTACCTCGGCTTACCATTAAGAGTTAATAGATCAAAAATGAAGAAATTCAATTACGTACATACATGAGAAGGTTTCGAAAAAGTCAGTGAATTGGAAGTCACAAATCCTTAGTTGTGCTGGCAAAACAGTCTTGATTAAAGCAGTAACTCAAACTATACATACTTATGCTATGAGTTTCTATCTCCTACCAGAAACATTATGTGATGACATTCACAAGTTATGTGCTTCGTTTTTTTGGAGAGATTCAGACAACAAGAAGAGATTCATTAGAGGAGTTGGGAGAGATTATGTTTAACTAAAAAGGAGGGATGTATGGGTTTTAAAAAACTCTATGCTTACAATTTGGCTATACTTGCAAAACATCGTTCAACCTAAACATAAGAGGTAGTCTTATTACTTAGTTCTTAAGTTTATTAGATGTACACCAATTGAGGTCTTAGATAGTAAATATTTTGCTCCGGAGAATTAAATAGTAAAATGTTTTCTTTTCCTATAAAAAAAAAAGAATTGTTTTTTTTTGTATCAGGTTTTTAATAAGCTTATGTAAACATTGAAGGTACATATCATGATGCATGTAGTCTCCCTTAACATACTTTATGGAGGACGACATATGATGTAAATTAAGTGTCTTATGGCCGTTGTTTAAGCAATAAATTTTCTTTATATTTAAAAAATATATATTGATTTAAAGCTGAAAATTAAGCATCTTACTTACTGATAAACAACATCATAAACTCAAGAAGATAAAAGAAAAAAAATTCAAATTCATTAAGCTCAATAAGAAATGGCATGATTGTTACAACAATAGACGAAATAAAATTAAAAGAAATCTCACACACTTGACCTTTATTTAAGATTAGAACAAAATTCATTAATCAATAAGATTACAATGATGGAAATCACTTTGTGAAATCTCAAATAAACTTCAACTGGCATGGAGAAGAGGACCTACATAACCCAAGACAACCAAACTCTCACACACTTGACATCTTAAATGTTCTCATCAACCTAAATTGAAAACATGCAAATCTAGTATCCCAAAATAAACCAATTTTATCACCCTCATGGATAGATAGGTCCATCATTATATTCTTGCATCCTAAAACAAATGAATCATCATTAATCACTTCTTGAAAATATATTCCATCACCTCTGTACATCTTCCCAGATTTTTTTCGTATTAGTGACATCCAATACATCAACATGTATTGTTTTACCTGCCACTATGAAATTAGTTGTGTCCAATGACCAATACTGAAAGATGTGATTTAAAGTGTCATTTGTTGACAAAAGAATGATACCCTTCTCAATCTCCAAGAATGTTACAACATTTTCGATTTCCCATGGGTAATTAGGGTCTTTTAGTGACAGATTCAAAGAAAATGGTCTGATTTCCACCACAGAACAACATGATTTTTTATTTGAATTCGCACCCGATTTCGCGTCCAACTCTTCAGATTTTGTTGGGATAAAATTGTAGTAGAAAGCTTTCCTCATAGCAGAATCCATAAGATTGGAAAAACTTTTATTTTGGGGTACGCTATAGACTTCGAAGGCTAAAGTTTTAGCTTGCATTTTATACCGAATGATAACACATCTTCGAACAATGAAATCTAGTAGATATGTTTTTGAAATACGAATTATGCAAATAAAATTTGTTTTGAATGAAGTAATGAAACTTCCTTCTAAAGCTATCGTAATGAAACTTCCTCTTAAGCTATAGTTGAAAATGTGCTATAAATCTTGAATTAATAGGTCAATCGTGTAGAAAAAACAACCATAGTAAAAAATTAGATAATAGGTTGAAGGCATTAGCCTTGTATATAACAAGAAATAATATTTTGATATTTTATGGTCAAAATATCTTAATAAACACTAATATCTAGCATTTACTTAAATAAACGTCAAATGTTAAATATTAGTGTCGTAGTTCACCTCAAACCAGTCATACATGTTTTTTCCTAACATACCATATATGTAAGATGCACTTACGCTACATGGTATATCAAATATATAAGGGATATTATTTCGGTCAAATAAACAACTAAGGGTAAAATATTGTATAGTCCTTATGGTTTGAAGTCAACATCTATTTAGTCCTTATAGTTTTATTTTAATCTGAATAGTCTTTAAAGTCATGATTTTTCATCCAAATAGTCCTTATGGCCTTTAACTGAGATTCAACTGAGAAAATCTCAGTTAAAGGCCATAAGGACTATTTGGATGAAAAATCATGACGTGAAGGACTATTCAAATTAAAATAAAATCATAAGGACTATTTGGATGAAAAATTGTGACTTTAAGGACTATTCAGATTAAAATAAAACTACAAGGACTAAACAGATGTCGACTTCAAACCACAAGGACTAAACAAATTTCAATTCAACAACTAATATGCTACAATGAGTCTACTATAAGTCAAACTCACAACCTCTCACAGTCTCACTTACAAGAATAAATTTATGCCACTAAACAAAACGGTATTGGGCAAATAAAGTTTTTGTTTGTTGAAAATTTTAAGTCAAGCAAATTTTAATAATATATATAAAATTGTAGAATAACATATGAATGCAAGTAACAAAGGTTTAACATAACAATATGTGGTTTGAATTTGTTTTTTCTACACCCTCGTTTTGTATCGTTAATTGTATCCGAAAGACTAGCAAGACCAGAGGTTGATTCACCCAGGGTCCACACAACCCAACAACCATTGCAGCTGTTGTGCTAGCCACATTTGTGATTAAGTAAATAATACTAAAGCAACTCAGCACTCAAACCTAATACGTGGGGTTCCACATCTTGAAGGTTTAATTATGTGGTGATACCCACATCGATATTGAACCACTTGTTGTGGTTTATAAGTGGTTTGATTCAGAAAGTTTAGTAAAACACAATTGTATTTGACAAATTAGAAAACCATAAAATGTTCAACGACTTTTACCAAGAACTAAATATCACTAAGATTCTCTCACTCATAGAGTTTACGATATTATATGCCCGTAGCAGTTCAACTCTTGTGTGCTTGTCGTTCTTCGTCGACTTTCATTTTTTGTGGCTCCATCCGACGGCAGGCTCTCTCAGCCTTCGTCGTCGGATGGTTGGCTTCTGTTGTCAGCCCATAATGGACGACCCTAGGGGGAACGAGATGCAACCACGGTGGAGACGTTTCCAACCGCTATGCCATCAATTCACGTGGAATCCCAACAACAGAGCGGGGCGGTTCTTGCCGTCGTTGCCGCTTCATTATCGGCGTTCTCGTGTGCTCCGACCATTCTTGCCCGTGTTGCTGTGTTGGCGCGCATGCGTCGACGGTGGGAGAGCAATGGTGGAGGTGATTGAAGTCTCTGGATTATGGGCTGGGTCATGGGCTTTTTCACCCTTGGTCTTCTGTTGGTGGGATGACTCAAGTAGGTTTCTATATTTTATAGATTTTTCTCTTTTATGTAGGTTTTTATTTCCAATAAGACCCTATTGATGTACGGTAGGAATCAGTGGGTTGTGTCTCGGCTTCCACTCTCTTAGTGCCTTGGCTGGTCTTATGGGGTGGCAATTGTTAGCTAGATGGTTGCACCTCTTAGTGTCAGAATGAAACAAAGTGGTCGGTGTATATTCCAACAGGTAACATGGTGAAAAGGCAACTTGTAATTGTATACTGATGCTCTTCGTGAGTTCAACCTTTTTGCTATGTCATCACTATAAAATACGTCATTTACCTTCGATGCAACCATTGCTAATAGGTGCGTTTTAAAATATATTTCTTTTATTGAGATCCCTGTTATTATTACAGGAAATTTCTCTATTATACACTGTAATCTATGATTAAGGCACTACGTCCCCCTATATATTTTCCTGTTTCTTTAATGCTCGCCGTGAGGGTTCAAAAACAAAAAATAGAAAGAAGAAAAAATCACTGTAGTTGAAAACTGAACACGGTAAAGACGACTGGAGTTGAAAATTCACGCTTCTTTTTTTGGTGTAAAAGGCTCTTCAAACCAATTTCACGCGGTCTCTCTCCGTCTCCGTCTCCGTCTCCGTCTCTGGAAACAGATCATAGTATAAATACGCACCCAAACCGAAATCAGCGAGGAGAAAACAAAGCAGCGAATTTAATTCCCAACCGAGGCTCCGAGATCTCGATCTGTCCGATTCATCTCCGGCGAGATCTCGACCTAGATCCATGGCTCCCGTCTCCGCTCTCGCCAAGTACAAGCTCGTCTTCCTCGGCGACCAGTCCGTCGGCAAAACCAGCATCATCACTCGCTTCATGTACGACAAGTTCGACAACACCTATCAGGTATTCTAACTCTCTTCTCTGATATTCAGCTTTCGCTTGCCTTTTTGAACTTTCTGAAGAATGATGATCCAAACTTTAGGAAGAAACGAGAAATTTGGTGCTGTTTTGAAATTGAATTGGTGTATGATAGTGTTTAGGATGTGTTTTAGACACTGGAAATTTGTTTAAGTTTAGTAGGAAATGAGAGTTGTGTAGATGATAGATGATAAAAGAGGCGATCTAGTCCTTAAGAGTTTAGCATGTGAGAAGAAAGTGCAGCGTTTTCGTTAGCATTAGAAGGCATTAAACAATAGGAAAAGCTTTAAACAAAAATTCGATTGTAAAGCGAAATAATCAATTGATCATGGTATTACTCTCCCCTGAATCGGTGAGAATCGGACTGAATCTAGTTTGAAATGGGGTTGGAGAGAGTGGGAGTGTCACCTTCCCTAACTTAGGGATCCTTGAAGAAGGATCCATGTTCAAGCTAAGCATGAGAGTTTATGGAAACTTTGTGGGAAGGAACTTCTTATTTATAGATGTGTAGAGAAAATAGATCACACATGTTCTTTTTTAGAAGTGATCTGGTAAGGACCTAGGTTATAGATATATACACGCCTAAATTCTGAGAGGAAGACCTTAAATAAGATTTTTTTTTTTTCTTATGTATGGTCGATAACATGCATACAAAGCATGCCAGTAATTTAAATCTGAGAATGGTAAAAGGGTGTCCTTATTTAAAACATACATATACAGTTCTAAACTACCATTCGTTTAGTTCATATTGGTGCTACTCCACATATATTTATTCCCAACACTTATCCTATGCTTTAAAGTTAATAGTTCAAGTTTTCTTTCTAGTAATCATATGCTTCTTTGTGGCAATCAGGCTACCATCGGCATTGATTTTCTGTCAAAGACAATGTACCTTGAAGATCGAACTGTTCGATTGCAGCTCTGGTCAGTCTTTACCCTTCTCTGTGTAATTACTAATTACCATATGTAGTTAGTACTCTTGATGGCATGTCGCCTACTTTTCATCATATAGAGTTAGAGTTCTTATTTACATAAGCTTCCTCTCGCATTTTCATTCTGTCATGTGAAATTAATTTGTGAGGACTTAATGACTGGGTTTCTAGGTTGCTTATATACAAAATGTTGTCTTTTAGAAGTCACACTCTCAGAAATGGAAGTTCTAATTTAAGCACATGAAGTACTTGTAGTTTTCTTTTATCAACATTTAATTGAAGTATGAACTGTTTTCTAATATAATTATATAAATAGTTTCTTCCTTTGATGAAACTAAGGTTTTGATTCATCGGTATTTTCAAGTTTGGATGCAGTTGTTCTATCTTATTTTCTCTTTATAGTTTCTTGTGGTGAAGGCTGCTTATAATAGTTACTTAAATTTTCAGCACTTTTGTATCTTGGATGGGAAAACCCAAGGGTTATTTGCATTGTATCTGGTGTCTTATTGGTATGCATTATTATCAATAATAGAAAGGTGCTTTCATTATAGTGGAATAAGAAGCTTCCGAAATGCTTGAGAATGGGCATATGTGTAGAACCCTTAGGTATATTGCCATTATCTTGTCAGGCGTGACCATTATTGTCCGGTTGGTCCTGTTTTATTTACATGAGAATCTTTTCTATTTGTTTATCTCTTCTTCTTGATAGCGAAACATTCAGGATCGGAAATGCTTCTTGAATATGCTAGAAATCTACTACCTGGTAATAAACCAATTATTCAATTAAGGCTGGGACAATCATCTAGACATGTTAAGAAACTTTTTACAATTTCGGTTGTGGTGAGGTCTAGGATGTGTAATTAACCCTGGCAAAGAATTACAATTTCAGAAGGTGGACATGAATAGTAGGGAGTGAAATGGATCTGGTGTGCGCTTGGCTCTAATAAACTAACCTACTTCATATATTAAGTTTCCCCAAGTAGGATGAAAGAGAAATATAGTGTTTTTTTTTTTTGTCTTTTTTTTTTCTGCTAGGACTGTTGACATAGACACTTTTTGAAAATATTGAAAAACTGACCAAAGAAAATTTGGACAGCTAATTAGTAATCTTAGTCCAAGAAAATTGTGGGCTGCAGGCTCACAAGTACACTGTACTACCTTTGACTTTCAATAGGAACAATCAAATAATAACATAATACTAATTTTCAGTAAAGAATAATGTATTCTGATGCTTTTCATAATATTTTGGCGAATATGATTTCTGTCTTCTTTCAAGGATCTGATTTCGGCTTCCAATCTCATGAAGCAAACTTTATTTTGTTGTTACTTTGATGTCATTTTTGTTTAGTTTCTTGGTTCTTAGCATGGCTTCTTAATTCTTACTTAAGTTATCCATGTCACAAGATTGGCATTTCTATATCTTGTTTGAAACATAAATCTTGGAATTGTAAACAGGGATACTGCTGGGCAGGAAAGATTCAGGAGTCTGATTCCAAGTTATATCCGGGATTCCTCTGTGGCGGTCATTGTATATGATGTTGCCAGTATGATCTCTCTCTCTCTCTCTCTCTCTCTCTCTCTCTCTCTCTCTCTCTCTCTCTATAATTTATTGAAACCTAAAAGTTATTTTCAAAGTCTGGTTTACTTTCAATGTCATTTGAAGAAGTTGTTTTGGCTTCAATATAGATTGTCAAAAGTAACTGGTTGATCTTGAAGTTTATTTTATTTCTTATTGAGTCATTGGTTTATATTCGATGGTTGACAAATTTTACCGATTATTTTTGGTTCATTCTTATGATATAGGCAGGCAGTCATTCCTAAACACTTCCAAGTGGATTGAAGAGGTTCGCACTGAGCGGGGAAGTGATGTCATCATTGTACTTGTTGGAAACAAAACAGATCTTGTAGATAAAAGGTAATGATTTGCTTTGTCCTTTGCACCAGGTTAGAAGAAAGTTGATTTCTCGTCTTCTACTGCTCTTTTGCTTTTCAATTGCATACTTTGGCAAAAGTTTGCTTTTCCAATGTGTCTGAGCTTGATTACTTAAGCTGTTGTTTTCCTGTGGGTGGAGTGCTTTGGAGCATGATTCATTCTCCTATTTAGATTAGTGTTGTTGTACAACGAACAGTATTTTGTACTATATACGTGATGACTAGCGTTCTCACCATTAACGGTGTCCTATTGGATACTCTTATGTGAATGCGATGCTATCATGGAATATATAGTGTATCAAAGGTATCAAAGGGTTATGTAGTCTAATTTATGCACTTTTTCCTGAAAGCACTACACCAATCTTTTAAATAGATTAAAACCCAAGCCCCTAGAGAGAATGCTTGAATATTAATGCACTATTAGTATATTTTGGAGAATAGTATAAGCTCCGTCAGTCAAATAAACTCTAGGCAAATGCTCTGTTCTATTGAAACTTTTCCATAGTGTTAAATGCATATAATGCCTCACCTATCTGAGAAAACAATATGGTTTTGACCATGTGCGCAAGCATATTCATTAAACACGTGTGGCGATCAAAGTTTTAGTATTCTAGATGGATACAAAGGAAGTATCTCAATGTCCATTAGGCTAGCATTTCACATCTGATTTGTCTTGCCTCTTCTGAACTCTTATTTTATGCATGTTGTTAATAAATGACAGGCAAGTTTCAATAGAGGAAGGAGAAGCCAAAGCTCGTGAAATGAATGTTATGTTCATCGAAACCAGTGCCAAGGCTGGTTTCAATATCAAGGTAAGCAACATGTATCTTTAATGCATGTGATTATGTTGGGTAGGGCCTCTGGAGCAAATCACAATACTGCTTTTGGCAAAGGGAACAGGTTTCTCAGTAATGAGTTTCTCCTTTGTTGCTATTTAGGTCATTAGGTGTCAAGATACGATTGACATGAAGACTCAAATGTTTTCTTTTTTCTTCTCATGGTCCGAATCAATTTAATCTATGACTTATTGGGTGTTTTCTTTCAGTGATGCAAAGCATAATCTAGAATTTGAGTAGGCTCAGATTTAAGTAAACGATACACTGCATCTTCATTTCATAAATAAAAGATAAAGATTTTGGCTCAACCAAAATGTTAGCTTGTTATTATCTTTGTTTGTTGTTGGGTAATCTTTCACTTTTAACTTAAAATTTAATCGCATTCCAGGCACTCTTTCGGAAGATTGCAGCAGCCCTACCTGGAATGGAGACACTTTCTTCTACAAAGCAAGAGGATATGGTTGATGTAAACCTCAAGTCCTCCAATCCAAATGCTTCACAGTCACAGGGACAGTCCGGAGGGTGCGCATGCTAGATCCTTGAATTACATGGGTTTCAAACTCCACTTTTTCGCACCATTCTTATGTGCTTTGGTGATCCAGCTCTTTGTAAAGCTTAGTTGCCCCAGTTCTGAGTTCCGCCTTTTTGTAGCTTTGGAGGAGTATTGTGTTTGGTTGATTGTTTTACGATATTTGCACTGTTTAGAATACCAGAGACTTACAGATCTTAAGTTAAAAGTAATAGAAGACACCTCTTTATATGATTGTAATTTATGTCCGCAGTGTCTGAAACGCTAGTCTATCCCTATTCCAGCAGTTTGAGTTACAATTTTCTGTCTTCGATATTGATTGGGATATCACAGTGCATAAGTGTCCACTTTGGCAGTAGTGGTAAATCAAGAGATTATTGTACCAGAAGTCAAGGGATCTGAATTTGATTCATTGATTCATTACAACTTGAATATCTGAGACAACTGGTTTTTACTATTTTTATAGAGAAAACCTTCTCTATTATTGTGGCGCTTATTCTGAATCTGCGATTAAACTCGCGATAACGAGTTGTAGGAAGATAATTTCAAAAAATTTCAACGTATGGTTGTTTAACAATTATGATTTGTCCACTCAACGCAGTGCACCAAATTTATTGTGGTTTGTGCTTGTGGCGGTACGTGCCTGTCAAACTCACGAACAAGTGGATTTTGAAAAATTTCCATTTTCTAGTAAGGAAATAGCGTATGAATCCAAGGAAATAACGTTTGTATGGAAAAATGTTTTTATTTGTTTGATTTGATCGTTGTGTTAATGGATTTCGATTTTGTTAAATAGATGAAAAATGAATAAAAGGAATCATGTATGAATAAAAGGAAATAACGTATGAGCGGAAAATGAATAAAAGGTAATTGTGATGAGAAAAAAAATACGGATACACGATGGGTAAAAAACAAGACGCAATTTTAGCTATTTATATACTAAAACAGCTATACATATGTATTAATGTAAAACAATCTACATGATGATATGGTGTATCTACACCTCTACCAGCTATGTATCAAAGATTCTGTGTATCCATGGAGCAAAAATCCATCTAGGGATGGCAATAATCCCCAGCGGGTAGGGTACCCACGGGTATTCGACCCTAACGGGGAAGATATACGGGTATAAACGGGTAACGGGGATGGGGATCCTTAGTATTCGGATTCTTAAATCGGGTACGGGGCGGGTATGGTATTTTGATATTCGTCCCCATCCCCACCCATTAAGGATGAAAATATTATTATATATAATTATATAATTTATTATTATATATATTTATATATAATTTATAAATAAATATTTATGTAAAAAAATTTGTAATTCTCTTAATAAACATTTAATGAACCTTCCTTTTTATTATATATTTTTATTCTCTTAATGAAATTTACCGGTATTGTTATGTTTTAACCAAGACTTGTATTTATTTTTATTGGATTGAAGTATGAAACTTATTATTTTGGTATTTGATTTTAATTTTCATACTTTTATATAATTGTATTTCGTATTTAAAAAAAAATTAATT
>NC_020497.1:13573967-13608737 GCF_000184155.1 Fragaria vesca subsp. vesca
TTAAAAAAAAAATTTAATTTAATACATAATTGTTAACGGGTACGGGTACGGGTATGGAAACGTAATCCCCAAAGGGTACGGGTACGGGGAATCTCCATTATCTAATTACGGGTACGGAGACGGGTACGGAGATGAAAAATGTAAAAAGGTATGGGTACGGTATTTTGATCCCCGTACCCTACCCTACCCATTGCCATCCCTAAATCCATCGAAGGAGAATACAAATTCATTGGGAAATTTCAAAAGAGACACAATTGCCCTTAAAACCTGAAATTCCCCACAGATCACATTAGTGTCCTGAAATGTCAAGAATGCCCCTCGTTCACAGATACATTCCATCAAGTTATCAATCTCTGCGTTTGTTCATATCCAGGGTCCTCCCTCCTGAATTCTCGCCTCCGTTCCCCTCCGAAGATATCTGATGGTCCTCCACGCGGACGAATCTCACCCGTTGATAGGTACGTAGTACAATCTAGGATTCTCAAGAACACCAAGACAGTCAAAACCTGTTTTGAGTTACAAAATTTGAGTTAACAGTAAATACCCACTTAGATATTGGAATCCTGTTTTCCTATAAATATTCAGGTCAGCGATTACTGCGCTAATACCCACTTTGGTAGTCCTTTCTCTTTGTTCAGTCACGCCATAGTTGAACGAAAATGCCAGGTCTCTTTCTCTCTCTGGTTTCTGTTTCTGTGTTTTTTGTTGGGTTTTTAATGGTTTAGATATGTGTTTTGTTTGTTTTGATCGTTGTGTTAATGGGTTTTCGTTATACTAATCAGAATCTTAATGGCTCTGTTTGGTTGCTGAGTACTTGTACGCGTAAAAGAAAGAAGTATATGCAAATTCTTTGAAAGTTTAAGCAATAACTGACTTCAGTTTGCTAGTTTGAATAGTTTAAGGTTCAAGATTGAGGCATGAATTTGTGGAACAATTTCCCACATCTTAGTTTCTGATTCACTTTTGCTGTGTGCTTGATGTATAGACTATAGTTTCTGAACTGTTTGTGTTTGTTCAGTTGGCCGTTTTGTTCTTGTAATGTGAAAAAGTGGGGTGTATGCATCGAACCAACTTTGCACCTGCCCGAGAGATATTGGAATCGAATGATTCAAACCGAAACTTTCAGAAAGACTAAAGGCCCTTGCATTTGTTTTTTTTATATTTTTTCTCTCTTTATTTTCTGGTATACACTAAACTTTTTGAACATGTATTTGATGAGTTATGACCACATCAAAATGCCTTTCAAGTGTAAATGTTGATGATCCAAGAGATACAAATTAAGCTTGCCTATGAGTTGCAATTCCAAGAGATACAGGACAACAGCTAATCATCAACAATGTTGACGTAGTATTCTTAATATAGACCTCTGACTACGTATTTTCAGTGTATTCTTTTCATTTGTACGGTGTGGCATTGTACCTGGTCCGTAGCAAGCATTAGACTGTCGAGGCATAACTCTCTGTATATGTTGTATCTTTTACATGCTTTATGAATCTCCATAGCCTTAAATGCTTATCTGGTTTCTTGTTTATGATCATTTGATGAGCTAATAAGGAAACTAATTTGTTCTTATTTGATATGTGAATACAGATAGCCAAGAAGCAATCCCATCCAAAAATGAAATTGTGATGGACCCAACACTATTGATTAAACTTGGCCGCTGGCAATGGTGGTTTTTGGTGGCAATCAACATATTCTTCCTCCTTGTGGGGCAGGCTGCTGCTGTGTTACTCGGAAGATTTTATTATGACCAGGGTGGTAACAGTAAGTGGATGGCTACTCTTGTGCAAACCGCAGCTTTTCCGGTTCTAGTTATCCCACTTTATTTTCTTCCATCACAAAAAGATCAATCAACTTCTTCAACTTCATCTTCCCCTAAAGTTCTTGCATTGATTTACTTCTTTCTTGGACTGGTCATTGCTGGTGACAACTGGTTGTATTCAACTGGACTCTTGTACCTATCTGCCTCTACATACTCCATCATTTCTTCAACTCAATTAGCTTTCAATGCAGTCTTCTCGTACTTCATCAATTCTCAGAAGTTCAGTGCATTGATTTTCAATTCAGTGATTGTCCTGTCATTGTCCGTGGCTCTTATTGGTGTGAACGACGACTCTGATGGACCTGCAGGGGTATCAACGCAGAAACATATAATTGGCTTTATATGTACCCTTGCTGCTTCTGCAATTTACTCCCTTCTACTTTCCCTCATGCAACTTACTTTCCAGAAGGTTCTGAAAAAGGAAACTTTCTCTGTGGTTTTGCAAATGCAAATTTTCACAGCACTTGTTGCAAGTTGTGCTTCACTTGTGGGTCTTTTTGCCAGTGGGGAATGGAAGACTTTACATGGAGAAATGGAAAGTTTTGGCAAGGGAAGAGTTTCATATGTGATGACTTTGGTGGGGACAGCTGTTTCTTGGCAAGTTTGTTCTGTTGGTGTGGTGGGTTTAATTTTTGTGGTGTCTTCCCTATTCTCAAACGTAATTAGTACTCTTTCATTGGCTGTTACTCCTATAGCTGCTGTGATAGCTTTCCATGACAAGATGAATGGTGTGAAGGTAATCGCTATGCTAATGGCTATCTGGGGTTCTGCTTCTTACATTTATCAAAACTACCTTGATGATGCAAAGGCAAGAAGAGCAGTGGCTGATGTTAGTGAATCACACACTGCGTGAGTCCTCATTTTAAATATTTGATAGAAGCTTCTTGATAGAAATTCATTGAGAACATTTTTCTTTTCTTTTCTAAGTACAAATGCTGTGATGAGCTTTGTTTGATACCATTTTTTAGCATACTGTTTGTACTTGTATTGGTTGGAAGAGTGAATTATGTCACTGATATCGCTATAGTAGTTTTTCTAGTCTCTACAAGGTTCCGGATTCATGGTCGTTACAATTGTGAAATCTAGATGTTAAACAGTGATTTCATAGAATATGCTATTGTTGTGGTTAGATAAATGTTGATTAAGATTCGACCATTTCTATTTCAAGCATGACAATGTGCTTCTCTAAATTAAGAAAACCTGGTTTGTTGCACGACTGGTAACGAAAGAGACAGCAGCGTAATAGTCTCTGGGTTTCAGATTGGTTCAGAGATGTGCTATTGTTCTACTTGGCCACTTTCAGGTGTTGTAGAAAGTACAATGAAGATGCAAAGAGTCTTGTGTCGGTGCAACTCTATATGTTGCGAGTCTGCGACAGTATTAGCAGCACATAAGCGCAAGTTCACCCCATCATAAAAACTTATTGTTATATAGTCTTCAAGTGTTCAAACTCAAAAAAAAAAAAAAAAACTTATCCGTGTGCATAAATAGACACATCATTTATGCTTATAGCAAGAACAACATTGGCGGATGTTAGTCTGAAACTGAATCATATATGATTATGTCTACAAGATAACAAAGTAACAACATATATAAATAAATAAACATCGATAATTATCTATTATTCTAAAAAATAATAATAATAAACATCGAACACATTTCGATCAATTTTGATAAAAGAAAATGACATCTACAATGTCGATCAAGTTTGAAATAGTTTTGATGTAACTCTTGAGTCAAGTTATAATAAAATCATCTTCTGATCAATAAAATAAAAATAAAATATCGATAAAGTGAGTTGTTGTTTAAGCAACAAACTTTCGATCTTAATTAAATCAGCTATAATGCAAAAGGATTGCTCTCTCCTTCTCCAAACTTTCAATTCTAGCTGCCATATAATCTCTGGTGCCCTTCCTATATGACAACAACATAGGTTGTAGACTTGAAATCTCCTTTGAAATAGCTTTGAGCTGCTGATGTGATGTAAAAAATAATAGATAAGAATTGCATACTTCATATAATAGAGTTTTCTAGGGAAGAAAGTGATAAAGTAGTTTGAGGTTCATATCAAAAACTAATTAGTAGTGGATAGAATGACTCAAACTCTTATAAACCCACATGCAAGATCTTGTATTTCCGATGTGGGATTGATATCTCAACGGAAAGAACATACCTTTCTACTAGGCCACCTGCATACTCCAAACTTATGGCAGAGCCTTTTGACAATAGCTATGGGAAGCCGCAATTTCTCAGAAGCTTCTTCAATGCTGAGATGAAAGTAAACACGAAGATCCTCCAATTTCATGCTCGCCGCTCTCTCCCTCTGCGCATCCAGTTTCATTTTCGCCGCTCTCTCCCTCTACGAACAATCCCACAATATCAAGTTACATAACAGAAGTTCATGTATATACGTACACACGGTTAAGAGTTGACAATGACCAAAAGAAACCTGTTCTGCAAGGTAAAACCTATGAAGCTTGGGAGGGCGACCCCTCATTTTCCCTTTCCCTTTGGATGACGACGCCTTTTCGACATGTAGGCCCTGCATTGCATTTGAATTTGGAGGACCGAAGTCTTCAATATCAAACACCTCATAGATGAATTCTTCAGGATAGCTTAAAACTTCTTCCCACTCATCTTCATCCTCCATTGCAACATAAAAACCCTGCAAAAACGACTGCACATGATCCGGTTGCCTAATATAGCCCTCAGCCTTTCGCTCCTCGCAGTAATGAGTTAGAAAGTGCTTCACTTCGTTTAAGCTTTTGGAGTGAAAACTGTTGGTCAAAATGACATGAAAAAAAACATGTAAATAAGAGAGGATGTCATGAACACCAAGTGAATATAAATACCTTAATCATTGCACTAAACGTGAAGTACTCACTCGAATCTCTCATAGATAGGTTCCTTACAAGCACCATAATTGTTCAAGACACTAGCGCGGCGTTCTTGAATTGCATGGCGATGACTCCCCATTTTCCATGAATTTCAAGTTTGATGAAGTAATTGTCTATCCACCCAAAATAAACGTGAAATTTAATGTACAATAAAATTAGCAAGTCAACACACACAATATGGTCTAACGGCACATCGTCTCTCATTAGTAAATGAGAGGTTGTAAGTTCGACTCATGAAATTATAATATTAGAGTTGTTTACCTGATAAAAACAAAAGGAAAACATATACAATATGGTACTCTTTGATTAAAGAACTTACGATTGTAGTAAAGGACTTCCTTCAAAACATGGCAACCAATGCAATTTGAGTGGATTGGTTGTCGTGCGGCAACATATTATTGTTCCTGAAACTCTCTGGATTATGATTCAGATTCCGACCCAAACTCAGTTCTCCTTCTACTCTGGAAATGTGTTCGGGTTGATCGTCTAATGAGGAATGATGCCCTAGTAAAACTGCATTCTTCCTTTCTCCAAAAATTTCCGCTAGCGGATTAGTGGTCAATTCTCCTCCTGCTCCAAAAATAGGTATGGGATGATCATCTAGTGCATTTGAAACACTTTCTTTTGCTTCATACAATTGCAAAGGATGATTTTCTGTATGGAGAATCTGCAAGGGATGCTTTAGTAAAATTGTACTCCTTCGTCTTCCAAAAATCTCTGCTGGCGGAGTAATGCTCGATTCTCCTCCGGCTCTAAAAATAGGCATGAGATGATCGTCTTGTGGATTTGAAACACTCTCTCCTACTCCAAACAATTGTGAGGGTTGATTGTTGCTGGGAGAATCTGCAAGGGATCCTCGTCTAGTAAAATTGTACTCCTTCCGAAAATCTCTGCTAGCGGATTAATTCTCGATTCTCCTCCAGCTCCAAAAATAGTCATCGGATGATCGTCCAGTGGATTTGAAACACTCTCTCCTGCTCCATACAACTGCGAGGGATGATTTGCTGCTGGGAGAATTTGTAAGTGATCCTCTAGTAAAATTGTTCTCCTCCTTCTTCCAAAAATCTCCGCTAGTGGATTAATACCTGCTTCTGCTTCTGCTCTTAAAATATGCAACGGATCATCGTCTACAGAATTTGAAGCACTCCTTGCTTCATACATTTGATGATCTGTTAGTGAAACAATAGGCTCTAGTGGATTAGTATTCAATTCTCCTCCTTCTCCACCTACATCACTGGGCATGTTAGCATTGTTACCGAAATTCCACATTGGAGAATCAAAGGGAGTAAGATAATTCATGTTTTGGCCATGAGGATCGTAATGAGGGGATGGAGGGGGTATTACATCGTCAAATAGATCTGGGATGTTCTTAGGGCTTAATTTGAAAAAATCATTCATGAAACTCAATCTGTCAGAGACTTCGGGCACAACACCCCATGGTGTATCTGCCATGCTCTCCGATGATGAAAATGGGTAGATGGAATTGGCTCCTAAGCACCAAAGTTGGCCAGAGAGAAAGAGAGTTTTGAAACAAGCAAGGGTTCTCAACGGAGGAGTGTGAATAAGAAAATTGTAGAGAGGAGATAAAAATAGAAGAAGATCAAGATGAGGCGCATGCATGTTACAGTTAAATTACCGTTTGGGATGAGTTGGTTAATTTGAAACCTGAGGTGGACTTGACTAGGGACACTGAGGAGGACGTGAACATATGTGCACTATAAGTTGCATGATAAACATCTTAGTCCCTATATAATCAGTACAGTGCACAAGATTGAAGTATACCATTACCTAAATAGTCTATTATTTACCTCAGATTTTGAATCTAGACCGGGTTAAATTTGGAAGTCAGAATTTGATTTGTATTTTCCTTGTATATTGGTTTCCCTAAATGCTTACACAGCCATTGTGAAATGAATCATATAGAAAAGGAAAATGTTTGGTGGCATCGTTAATGCTTATGATTTTAGGACATTAACCAATTTTGGTACTTCATATCAAGCAGACATTATTTGTGATTATCAGCCAAGTTATCTAATTGTCACGTTAGTTGAAATTTAAGGATTTTTTACATAAGAACTTTAATGCAACGGAAAAAAATTGTGTTCATCAAGGCAACAGCTTTGGATCATGCTACTTGTTTTATCCTCTTGCACATAATTGACAAAATAAACGTACTAGACTTCCATTATTCAGAGTAATTCTTCAACTTTTGTAATTATCAGCCAAGTCGTATGATTGCCGCTTTAGTTGAGATTATTTACCGAGTGGATTCTACGCATCAAGGTGCATTTATACCATTAATGTGCGAGTCCTCAAATCGCCGTATGCGAAGATTGAATGAAAACTACAGACCCTAAATTCCTTCTTTTCATTTTTATTTTTAATCTGATCAAATTAAACGCTCAAAATAAGAGTATCTCTTATTCGACCTCAGACTCTCACCTTCTGTGTTGGAAACACTTATGATTATTTTTTTTTGTTTCAATTTTTTTAATGGTATCAGAATACACCTATGACAATGCGACATGGATGACCAGATCAAAATATTGCATATAGTTGCTCGGTTCACTGACACCTTAGTGCGTAAAAGAATTTTCGGATTATTTAAGGATATCTTACGTAAGAATCTTAATGCAACAGCTTCAAACTTATGTACTCATAAAAGGCAAGGACTAATCATGCTACTTATTTTACCCTTTTATAGATAAATGGAAAATAACGGTTCTCGACTTCCGGTCTTTAATTTTCTTATATTGTTGGTCTTCTCATTTTCGGACTGTCAGTAGCTTAACTCTTGGTACGATAATACCAAGCCGGACTGTGAATTTATGTATGGCTGTGGTACGTATTAATTTTACTGAAGTGTGGTAGTCCTTAATTATTACCATAACCTACCGTACAAAATTAAAATATATATAATTTTAAATTTTAAATATATATTTACTTATATAATTATATATTTAATATATATAATTTAATTTTAATTATATATTTATTAACCACAGTTGTTGATTATTAATATATGTATGAGTCGACCATAATTAATATTAATTAAAGACTCAAAGTCTCAAACCCTAAATCACTAACTGAGTTCTCTATCTCTTAGTCTCTCATTTTTTTTATTTCTCTCTCTAGAAGAATGCAACCTCACTTCTCACCTCCCTCATTTCTCTCTCGTGGAGGCTCTTAAAGTCTCACTCTCTTGCAGGGGCGGATCCAGAAATGGAAACCGGGTGGGACTTAGACTTTCCACCACATAAAAAGAAAAAAAATAAAAAAAAAAAACTTCGACAGTGTGTGAACAATTTAGATATTGAAATGAAAAATATACCTAGATATGGAGAATGTAGTGAGTCTTTACCCTCAAATACATTAACAAGATTTATAAAACTCTTTAGATGTAACACACAAGAGGCTAAATAAACACATCAAATGCAATACAAAATATGTCAATGTAAAACCTAGCTCGACTAACTATATATAGAAATCAATAACATGTTCTTTCATAGAAATCCGTCAACCAACTAACCAATTATCAACGTTGATTTAATTTTCCCCCAATCTTAATTTAGTTAATTATAATCAAACAATAATAAATACTCGCATACAATTAAGATGAAGAGTAATTATGTGGTAACAAACTGAGATAATGAGAATGATTAATTGGGTGGGATGGAACTCACGGAAGAGTGAAGAACTTGTAGAGATATATCTCTTAGTGAGTGATACCTGGACATAACATTCAATATATATAATATTTATTTTATAAGCTAACTACATGTAGTAATTCTTTTCCCAAACAATTTGAGTGGGACTTGAGTCCCAGGCCAGGAAGCCTAGATCCGCCCCTGCTCTCTTGAACAATCGAAAGCTGCAAGCCCTCTCCCAATCTATCACTCTCTAATTCTGCTACTAGTGAGTTGTTTTGGGTTTTCAATTTCTGATCTCTCACTCTTGTGTCTGGAATGAAGTTGTAATTTGAAATATGAAGGATTTTCACATTCTCTGATTTCTCTCTATGTTTTTATTATTCGAGCAAAGCTACAAAGAGCAACACTTCCAATCTTCCAATCTGGATTCTGAAGCATTCGAGTTTTGAAGTTTGAGCAAAATAGGAGAATGATAGGTCAGATTCTTCCGCTGCAAAGTTTGATGTGGGACTGTTAATTGTAAATGTTCATTGATACGAAATCTGAGTTCAGATGTTTGAATATATTGCTTGTTTTAATTTGAACAATCGAAGTTGAACAGGGATAATGTGACTGGAGGCATTGGAAAACACAAGTACAATAAGAAGAGGTGTAATGATAGGTACATTGGTATGATTATCATGGATGGAAAATACTTACGTCCCGGACTAGTATGTATGTGTGCGTCCGAACTCTCTCTTATTTACATACATTTGTCAATGTAAATCATAATCTTAACCGTTCAAAAGTTGAATATTAATAAAGGTCATCTCTGCAAAAGAAATCAATGTAAACAAAATTCATTTGCTTAGCCGATTGCATTGAACAAATGAACAGTTCTAGTGAAGTAGCAGTCTCATGATTAACCGTCCATTTGTTTGATTCATTCGGCTAAGCAAACGATTTTTGTTTACTTTGATTTTGTGCATACGTACATACTAATCCGGACGCAAGTATTTTCCATTATGGATGAGCTCCCATTTCGTTTTGTGGAGAAGGAAAGATTCATAAGTTTCTGTGAAGAGTGTTTGATGTTATTCCGATAGTGGCAATGGTAACCTATCAAATAATCTACTAATATAGTAAAAGTAAGAAGATATTATCAATATTACTCATAAGTGATTTTACATCATAGTCGATTTTGCATGGCACCCTATGCATTGAGAACCTGATTTGTATGATCACAATGGTCTTGGGCGTAGCATTGTGGAACCAACTGCTGTGGTATTGGGAGTACTAGTAGGACGTGCTTGGTTAGACCACGCCATAACATGAAGTTGAATTCTCTCCATCTGGTCTATCGCCGAGACTAGAGTGTCCTTGATTTCGGTGTGATCGCAACAGTGAATGAGCCCAGAAATGTCGGCATGCGAAGGCATTAGGCTCTTTCCCTCTAGTCTGGACATCACAAGAAGGTAACCATTTGCATATGCTTTCTCATGAAGCTTGCTAAGCCCTGCTCGGTCTGCTGGTGATCCCTTTGCAACTGAGTAGATGCATATCAATCCCTGCAGCCGTTTAACAAATTATTGCACATGATAACAAATTAATGTTGACCCTAGCGGATTTATGTGTTTGATAAAATGCCACAAAGAGACTAATGTGACTTGATATATCGGAAATTTAACCTCTTCAGTCCGTTTGATGTCCAATCCGAATCGGACTTCACCGGTTTGGGGTACCAAATCAAGCGACACTTCTGCAACTCCAGGCATAAACCAGAGTCTTATGCCCTGGACTATTTGGACCGTCGTTGCATGGTTTTGTTGCTGTTTACTCCAACTCATTTCCTTTCCTGTTAAATTAGTTTTCTCCTTCAAGACAAAAAAAAATTGATTTCAAAACCATTATTGACTACGTACTAGAGCAAGAATTTCAGCATGACTAAACAAGAATTAAAGGCGAAATAATCGTACCGATGTCACAATCTGTTCGGTTTGAATATTAACAAAAACAAGAGGAGCCCCTGAAGAAACTGCTGCAGAAAACCAAGCCATGCACCTTGCTGTTGTGGCCTCAGTGCAATGCTCACCCTGCATTGGCATGAACAGAATAGAGCTAACAACCGTGCAACGGTGGTCAGGCAAATACTTGCTTACTTTCATTTTCCAGTCATATTTTACTCCCTTTTTGTGATACCCTCTATTTTCCACATTTACCAAACTCCTGCTCATTTCTGCAAAATCACATATCATATCCGTATCAGAAATACAATATTATGCTGTTATAGAAGTGCTTATATCCGAAACAGCGTAAATAAATACATACCTTGCAGCTCAGTGCATTCATCCGAGGTCAAGTCCCCTATGACTGCAACATGTCTGTCATCTGTAGCTGCTCTAATGCTATACTTTCTTTGAAGCATGGAAGGCCTCTCCACCACAACACGCGCCCGGAGCTTGAGAGTCGCATCACCCCTTCTAACCTTGACCCATATGACCTCTATATGTTGGCTGTTTATCTTAGCAAGTTGTGAACTAAGTTCAGACTTGGCTTTAGTGGGCACAAAAAACTCATCAGCATGAATATTACTCTCACAATTGTAAAAGCCTTCGATTATGTCCCCAGGCAATGGCATGGTCTCATCCCACTCTTCTGCAACATCTTGTTTCACTTGTTTCACACACACAAGCGTCTGAACTGCAGCGCACATGTTGTTGTTCTTGTTCAGAATGAAATGACTCGTTCTCATTATGAGGAATCTTATGGAATAAACTTGATGAAAGAAAATTTTGATAAGGTCTTAGGAATGTCCATCCATGTACGAACACTTCAAGGAGGTCAATTTTTAGGTCTCTACGTCTTACTCATATCCTTGGGGTGAAATTCCTTGGTGAGATGTATAATTCTGATGTACAGTTATCTAAATACTGATAAGCTATGATAATGCCAAGACAGCCAGCATAGTTATTTTCACCCAACATTAGAATGTAAAATAAAACAAAACATCACTTTAATTACTTCGTTATTAGAATCAAATCACATCTCCAATGTTGTATTCTGTTGGACTCTTGTACCTATCTGCCTCTACAACTCAATCATTTCTTCAACTAAATTAGTTTTCAATATGACTTCCTCGTACTCATTGATTCTTAGAAGTTCACTGTACTGATTTTTATTTCAAAATGATTATCCTGCCATCGTCCATGTCTTTTCGTGTGAAACGATCAACCACAACTCTGATGGAACATCAGGAGTCTCAATAAAGAAAAATGGGATGCATGGCTTCATGCATACCCTTGCAGGCTTGCAGCTTCTGTAATTTACTCTCCCTTCTCTGTTCCTTATGCAGCTATGTTTCCAGGTGGTCATGAAAAAGAAACTATCTTTGTGGCTTTTAAATTGCAAATTTATGAGGCACTTGTTGCACCTTATGGCTTCACCATCGGAAATAATGGAGGACTTTGAATGGAGAAATGGAAAGTTTCGGTAAGGGAGGACTTTATGTATTATGACTTTGGAGTTAAATTTTTGAAATGTATTCTCTCTTCCAAATGTAAATAGTACTCTCTTTGCTGTTACTCACAAAAGTTGTGAAGCTGAGTTAAATAACTTGAATCAATGATAAACTAACAGAAGTTGTGAAGTAGTATAATTGTTTCTAACATGGGTGCGTGGGGTTCAGGTCCTACTAATACTATTGCATTTGCAGCACACAATGGTGTGAAATAGCTTTTGCTTTGGTGAATTGCAGTTGATTTAGTATTTTTCTACTATTGAACTTCAAATTTGATGGAGAAAGTAGTACAGCTGCTAATATCATACTTGTCTAATCTGAAACCATTTCTCGGTTCTTGATCTTATGCATATCTTTGTGATTATATTGGTTTCTTACTAAACTGCTTGCTGTTTGGAAATTTAGTACACAGTAAACCTTTCAATATACTATAATCAAGTTCATCATGAAAATCTCTATGGCCTTGATCTCATAGCACATTTCAAACCGTTCTGTAGAAAGATTGTTCTGGATAGTTTGGACTCTTTGTCCCTTTGAAGAGGTGTCAATCATTCAAAGAAAACTGATCTGCTATTCTATTGGCCAATCCACTAACTGTAGAAACAAATGCCCTGCGAAGTGGGCAATTAGTGTGTGTGTGTGTGTGTGTGTGTGTGTATATATAGCTCTACTTGTTTGCTGCTGTGTTAGTGGAATTGGGGACCTTAGATAAATGCTTAAGAACAAAGCAAAACAACTTATTAGTTATTTGACTATCAATTTTCCACTAGATGTGGGATCAGGGTAGTCTCCAATTATGAAATATTCGATATTAGTGGAGAAGGGTCATCATCCATGACCGAGTGTGGTAGTGAAAGCAATATATTATCTGCCCTGCAACACCATTCAGATCAGCTGATAGGCTGATTTGTTTTGGCTGCAATGTATGATTGCTGCCCTAAGCTGAGAACTTCCAACTACTGTTCGTGAAGTATTTCGAAAGGATCTAAGTTAAGGTCAAACAGAAAATAAAGCTAGCTAGGGTTATAACTTATGGTTACCTAATTTATACAGACTGAGCCTGCCAGTGTAGATATTGCATTTCAAGAATGCAAAATGAATTTTTCATACACATTCATGTTGCTTGTAGTAATATTGCTATCCTAATGCACTTAAAGAATTTAATTCTATAAATGATATTTGTATATGCCTAATTGCCTATTGTATCAAGCTAAGGTATCCGAACCCCCTGGCATAATATACCTTTTAAGTTTAATTTCTGAAGAAAGAGAACTGTCTGCTGAAGAAAGAGGCCTCTTAATTTCTTTCTGTTTTCAAGTTTAGAGGTTTTCTACATGTGATTTGTTTTCTGAAACTCGAAGAAGCTCTCATATTCATGTACAAGTTCAAGATAGATGTAGGAAAAGTATAAATCATCCATAAAAGTATAGTCTTCAAATTTGATCTGCACGATAAAACAAGGGTGTACCTTTTCTTTGCTTGCAACTTAAAGTTGTATGTTTGTATTGAAGTCAGCTGGCATTAGTTGATCTGTGGAAAATCTTGGAATTGCATTAGTTGATCCTTCTGTTTGTAAGCTTCTTGGCTGGTGACATGATGTTGTATTCTGCCGGACTCTTTCATGGTGCATACTCCGTTTCTTCGACTTAATCAACAAGTTATACCCTATGTGCCTCTGTATATATACTCCATTTCTTTGACTCAATCAACTCTCATTCTCTCAATGTGGTTTTGTGCTTCATCAGTTCCCAGCTAGTAGCACTGATGTTTAAATCAGTAATCATGCTATGGTAGCTCTTCTGTGTTTATTCGTTTTCATATGATTGATGACTCCGATAGACCAGCAGGCCAGGAGTCTCAATAAGAAAACATGTTACTGGCTTCGCCTCATGCGTCTTTTCTCCAGAATGTTCTCTGAAGAAGGGAACAGTTTATGTGGTTTTGGAATAAAATTATATATACAAACTACTATATATTGAACGTTGTAACTGGTGCTTGAGTAGTGAAGATTGGAGGAGTTCCTTCTCTCTTCTGGATTCTGGAATGAAATTAGTACCATCTTTGGTTGTTACTTTATATCACATGGAGATGAATCTGAGTACTTCCTTTGTGGCTCCATACGGGAGCATCTAAATTGAACAAAGATATGTTAGAAAATTGTTATCATTTCTTAAACAAATTTTTATTCATTTCCTACTAATTAAATTAATACTGCTGCAGCACACTTGCTGTTGTATAGCCTTTGATTTAGCATAAACAGTGCAGCTGTAGTACTTCTACACCGTACCTAAAATTTCAAGTTAGCAAGTCGGAATAGTAAATCGCATGCGACTCTGGTTTGTTGATCTTCTGCATATCTATGCGATTTTTCAAATTGTTTTATGAACACTTACAAATGTGTGCTCTTTGGAAATTCAGTAAACCTTTAACCAGCTGCATTTCATTTTCCTATATATCATTCATTGTAATGATTTCGATCCGATATAGTGTCCAAGAAGACTGATAAAGGGAAAGGTTACATGCAAAGATGGATAACGGTACTCGTCTGATAAAATCGTTCTGGATTGTTTGGCCCTATGAAGAGGCCGGTATGATTCAATGATGCATATCAGGAGTTTAAAGATCTGGCCGGTTCTCTATGTATACTTGGAGACACAAGTGACCTAGGAAAGCTGGCAAGATTGCAAGTAATTCCAGCAACACTTGGTTGTTTGCTACTGTGATAGTGGGATTGAGGCCCTATCTATATGAATAAAAGCAAAAAACTTACTTGTACTCCAATTTTCCACTTGATGTGGATCGATTGGAGTCTTCAACTATTTGAATCACAGCGAATTAGATATCAGTGATAAAACAGAAATGGATTTCATAGATCCCACCAAACCAAACATGCATTTTCTAAATTTTATTTTAACTTTCTTCTTTCTATGTTTTTGGGAAATCATCAAGTAGCAAAACATCAATAGCTGGATTAGATAAAAGAAAAACATGAATATTACACACCTGCCTAATAAGTGAGATAGATGATGCATGCATACCTCTGAACCTAACCCAAATATACATATAAATTTTGTACGTGTATAATCAAATATCTGCAACAATAATTCGTACAACGTACTTCATCATCAGCTTGGTAGGCATTATATATGTTTGATTTCTTTCTATAAAACACTACTGCGTATATATTTCATGGTCAACTCATCATCCTTGTCTACTTGCTCAATATGAAAGATTAGGTTGATTATATATGATACAATGACTATTGACTTCACCAAATTAGGTCTAATGTACGTTATATATCTCCAATCATACAGAATTATTAGAATTCAATCAAAAACTCAATGCCTTCTTATCTAGCAAGGAAAGGTGGATCAATATCAGTCCACCATTGTCATAAGGCCGCCGATGATGAACATGCAAAGACCTTCTTATATATATCTTAAATATTTGCGTCACTGGACATAAATAAATGATTTGCAAACTGATGTCGAGGAGAATGATTTGCAAACTCTTAATACACTTGATGATTATATATGATTTTTATGAAAATAACGAATAAACTCAATCGATGATAATCATACGACCTTACAAAATTAACGTAGAGAAATCCTAAAACAACTCCATATCGTTCGTCACTCAAGTTTTCACGACTACATTCTTAACGAAACAAGAAAAAACAATCTTTTCTAACGTTCAAAAAGGTGGATACTATGATGAAAAAACAACAAAACAAACCTGCAAAAACTCTAATCGATGGCACATACCTGTCACACTAGCTCAAGGCATAAAGACCCAATTGTGTACATGCCACTAATCATTTTTTTTTATCATGTAATTTTCTCTTCACTGAATATAAGACCGTTCGTCCTTCCTCTCAAACAAAATTATATGCTTACATCTGATATATGACAAGTAGGACCATTAACTATAATAGCTACTATGTATGCCTTTTCATTTGACTCAGCTCGACTAATAAATCGACTAGTTTATTAGGATTGTGTAACATATGTGCATACTAATTGCATGCCCATTAGATCCGTCATAGTCTAGTTTGCGTATCAATCTATGTATACTAGCCTCTTAACATGACTTTTTTCTATAAAAAAAAAAAAAAAAAGTTTTTAAAAAAATGAAATGGTGGGTAGTTATTTTTCTGTTTTATGACTAATTCTAGTTTTACCCTCAGCTGTTAAATATCTTGTGTTTATGCATGCATCTGTCTTTATTATAGTAGAGATTTAAATGTTATGGGTAAAATCAGGAGTCTAATTTTTTGGTGCAGCTTTGACACTAAAACTTGGCTTCCCATTACAAGAGTGGAGATTAACCGAGTGGATTTATTGACCTATTAGATTTAAGATTTGGATGTAAAATTTACTAAGATCCTAATAGAACACAAAAAAGATCTAGCTAGTGATGGCGGCCGGAAGTTGACCATGATTGATACGTGCAAACTTTGTCGACTTCCTAATTACCTATAAAGATTAGAGATCGATGTAACAATCCATATGAATAATCTAATGGATATCACATAGATTAGTAGGGAATAGTAGCATGATTATAGTTGACTAATAAAAATCTAAGAGGAGGGATGGTGATTGTTTCTGGTACTTTAACTTTCGTGTTCGTAAGGGTTTCTGGAAGTCGCAGGATGCGAAAAAGATTTCTGATAATGATGTATTATGGTAACAAGTAGTGTACATATATATGAGGTGAAGGGCATTACATGCTCGTACCCTATGAGCTAGCTAGTTGTTCATTAGTTCTAATTGATAAGCGAAAATCAAATTAGTCTAACGTTGGGTCCAATTTTTTTTTAATTTGAAGGAACAAGAGGAAACGTGAAAACAATATTGGTGATACTATAGCTATTCTAAATTTCTTTGTCATAGAGCTCTCATCTTCTAATCACATTATTCCTTTTGTGTGTTTGACCATACTTGGTAAAGAAATAGAAAGGTGATACCAATGAGGTTTAGATAATTAAATGCGCTCTTCAAATGTTTCTGGTTCCTTTTCATCGTGTTGAATGCATACACGTATGTCTACACAGATGATGAATTGTATAAATTATTTGAATCAGAATTCTATATATTTGTATCGCTAAAAAATGATTAACTCATGAATATAATGTCACTTAATAATAACTCACGTGGACAATGAACGTAGCTCTTTAGAGGTACTACGTTGGGGAAGCTAAACCACGAAAAAATCACGATCATCAAATTGGGAACGTAGCAGAAACGCAAGAAAGAAAAAACTTGCGAAGAAAACTTTAGGTGCTCATTCCTGTATCCTTGTCTTGTCTTCCTTTTATGAAACCAATTAAGCTCACCAAACTTGTGTTCCCGAATTAATCTGCCTGCTTGACAATTTTGTAGAGACAAACTTCAGTATAAGGGTCCCGACTACCGGTTTCCAAATTAAGACTTAGAGGTGATACAATTAATAGACCAAATCTCCATTAAGAATGAGCCGAGAGATTCACATATTGATGTCGATGGAGATGGAGTGCGGTTTTGGGATTCTCGTCTCTAAATCTAGCATCATATATAAAACCAATGTAAATCTTGTAACTTTTCCTTTTATTCTAGAAATGACTTCAAAGAGTTTATAGTGATATGGTTACAAACATTGTCCATTAACAAGTTAACAAGAATAACCACACACTCGATATACAACGATAAGGGATCAGCTACAACTGTAATAAGTTCGTCATTGTAATTCCAACTGCTACCAAAAAATTGGAAATAAAACTACAACTCTACGGATTTGGCTGCTATACGTATGTGTATAGCATACATCAAGCTGTGAACTATCCGATTGTTTAGCAAGTTAAAATTCAAGACGATTAAACAGTTCACAGCTTGATGTATGCTATACACATATGTATACTAGAAAAGTCTCGAACTCTACAAGGTTATCCGAGCTACCATATTGGTGCCTGAACTTGAGTAACTTTTTAGTGGTTTGGTTACAAACATTGCCCAGTAACAAGTTAACAAGAATAACCGCACTCGATTTTCATCAACAAGGAATCAGCTAGAACTGTAACAAGTCAAGAAAATTCTAACTACTACCGAAAGATTGAAAATAGCATCTGCAAAGGCGGGCTGCCTGAAATGTAATTACTTTTTGGTTTCCTATTTTTCTCCGACAGATATATGTAACTTATATGTGGGAGTTGCATTTCTTTGTTCATAAACTTGTTCGGGTCCCAATTCTAACAAACCTATTTATGGTGAGGTGCTCTTGGTATATGACCATGACGAGCTTTCTTATTGAGACTGCATTTTCATTTTGATCAATAAGTTCTTTAGTGATGGTGGGTGTGCCATAAATATGTAGGCTCTACTTTCTTCATGTTGAGCTTAAATATAAAGCATAAGAACAGGAAAGATGGCATTTCAAACATTTCAGTTGTTCCCGTTTTCCTTACTCTATATAAGCATTTTGAGTTCATACATAGTTCAATGATTGACTGTAAGATTTTTCATCTTCAGTATCATTGTTTTGATGTAAGTCGATGTTTTTGCAATTCCATCACCTGAAGTTGGTAACAATTTTACAATTTTCGAACAGAGCATCATCGGAGACCAATATTTATCTTAACGCAAGAAATAGGCTAGTTTCGAATAATAATATTCTCCTTTTTAGGCTTACGTACATTTGGAAGTCTGACCGCAACCTTTCTTACTCCGAGTGTCTGAAATTTTGTTAAGAAACAAATTTATTGGAGTGAAATGAGTGATAATGGAGTTTGTTAAGGGTTGATGAGATTTAATTCAAGATTGTTAATTCAACAAGCAGGTTGAAGCCAGAAGCTAATAATAGGATTTGATTGCAGTTTAATGCAATTAAAATCTGCTTGACATATTGAGAAAAATTATCCCATTTTCCTTAATCTATCAAGGTGGTCATACTACAATGGAAACTAGATTTGGGATTCAACTGGGGAGTGCAAAGACAGAATGAACATAAAGACATGAAGAAAATGAAAATGGGAAGTCAGATGTCTTTATTGATTTGTGATTAAAGTGCATGAAAATTTCATATTTGTAAAATTCATAGTAATTGTTATGGCACGTGATAGAGCAAGTCTAGCTACTACATGGATGAATTTCAAGTTCTAGCATATGCATTGAAAACTAGAGTTGTTATAGAACTAGGTATCATAAATTGAGGGAGGTTGGAGATGATTATTGAACGTGTTATTATCAGTGTCATTATGTCTTGTCCTCAAGGCACTATTATTTCATTTTTTTTATATGGAGGAAAGAAAAAACCAATTCACATTTATGTTATATACGATTTTATGTTTGTAATTGTTATACCAAATGATCTATCATGTTACAGTTATCTTACGGTTATCATAGAAGCTTTGGTCTATGAGACCAGGGAGAAGAGTCTTCATCTTTTGTCTCGAGTGTCACATTGTCAGAGTATGCTACAACGGATTACATAGATAATTATCATATGTTCTATATCCTAAATAATTTTTCATTTTCACCGGTTTTATGATTTCATCAAAATAACAAGTATCAAAGTATTTAATCACCTTCCTCTTGGTAGATTTGTTCTAGTTGATTTGAGTTTGATCTGTATAAACTATAAAGGAAAAGAAAATTACAAACTGGAAAATTTGTAAGGGAATCAAGTTTTGAAACGCCGAGGTCCCTGGAACAAATTAAAAAGACTAGTTAGACTACAAATCAAATAAGAACGCCACCCAATGAACAGAAAAGGGGGGCTGAAGACTTTATTTTTCAAACAAAAAGGACATTGACCGTACTAGATCCAGTAACATTCATACGTACGATGTTTGCTTAATTACAATTATTTGTTTGATTCCACACTTATGATTTTGTAACAAAACCTTTGTTTTGGTGAAGCATAATGTACATGCCTTGGTGACATTTTGAAATAGCTAGAGTTACTAAACATAATATTTCTGTCTAAAAATAAATAAAAGCGCAAAATTCCTAAAAAGTTTGTAATACCGAGAATGACTAGAAAAACTCAGGTATAACAGAGGACCCATGTTAGGATTCGATTTATACACCATGTTAGGCTATGAAGCAAAAAGACCCACATTTTATTAATAAATATTGGTTTTTTTTGTTAACAGCCTAACATGTTATGTACATCGTGAACTAGTATTGTACATGAGGACTTCTCCAAAAATAGTAAAAGTATTGAATCAAACATCAGATAACTTCAAAAATTTGTCTTCGATCCAAACATGAAAATCAAAATCCTAATTACAAACATACTCGGTTAAGAAGTGTCGGACTAAGCAGTATCTTGTCATGCAACCTAAGTTTAAGAGTTGGGGAAAAAATGTCGCTGCATCTTGAATTCTTGTTAGAAAGATGAACCAACATCTTGCCAACCTCACTGTGGTTTGACAAATCACTAACAATTCCGGGATCAAGACAAGATTGGAAGTTTGAACATCCTTTTCTCTCCCGTTTGACCTTACTTTTCCGACGATGGAGCACTCTCTCTTCCATGACCGTTACTAAAGTAGATTTCGATATTCAAGTACAAGAAGCTCCACCATTCCCGATCCGGGCCCCACTTCACATTTTACACCTCCAAGTGGGCCCCCCTTCTTATTAAAAAGTGAGGTCGGAATCCCATGCCCACCCCCAAATCCCACAATTAAAACACACACAGCCCACAAGCCTCTACGCTCACACAAACGCGTCAATGACTCACCGGTTTTATTTTGCTTGCTTCCCCCGGTGGGTCCCGCTTAAATAGTGCTTCCGCTGTGGGGTCCTTCCGATAGGTGCCCTCGTGGACCCACCATTGCCACCCATCCACACTGTTCTTTTTTTTGTTTTTTTTTCAGTGTTGAGAGCATCACTATGATGCCAATGATCGCTCGAGGTACCGAGCCTCTACGGACCCGGATCCTCTCCAAATTTGAAATTGAAATTTCGATTCGCCTACATTGTGTCGTGATCGATACATCAAGTAGACTAATTCAAGACTAACATTTCATACTAATCAAGCTAATTTACTAATTACTATGCGCGACGTCGATCTTACTCTATATCAAATCTAGTCTACTAAACGAATCGGACAATTTTCATTTCAAGAGATTTAGGAAACTTTCTATGAAATATTTAACTTCACTTTCCTTCAGAATTGAGTTAGAAATTGGGTAAATCAGGCTAAAATGTTTGATATTGAAAACTACTTTCAAATAAATATTGAAAAATGACAAATTAACCCGCGACGGTAAAAAAGAAGAGGAGGGAATTGTGAAGTAATGTACTCACTGTATTAAAAATTATAAGATTCCCAAATTATACAACAAAAAATATCTGTCCTGTGGTAACAAACAACGATTAGTGTACAGAGGGGGAACATTCGCTTTTTTCTTTTTTAAATTTTTTCCAAGTAAAAAGAAGCTACGAGGGGGTAAAACCGTAATTTCCACGAAAGGCATCATCGGCAGCGTCTGCGTTGTCAACGACGCAACGGTCAGCAAGATCAACGGTTGGAAGTGGCTCTACCGAAATCGGCCAGCTTCCTCGACCGGTTCATGCTAAACGACGCCGCAGAAGACAAGTGCGGCTTCGTCGCCACCCTGATCTCGCCGGTGATCCCAAGGTCCGGCGGAAACCCCTGCATGCCCTTCTGGTTCCAGTGCGGGTTCGGGCTGGCCCGAACCAGCGGGCTCAGGCAGAACGTCAGACCCGACACGTTCTTTACCGGACCCGAACGCGCCCGCCTCGACGGCGTCGCATGAACCGGAGTCCGCTTCCAATCCGGCGTCGACGAGTCTCCGCTTCCCGACGCCGACGGTTCGCCATCGTCCTCGCAGCCGTCGTGCGTGAAATCCGGCGACATTCCGCGCGCTCTTCTGTGGCGAGATCTCACGCGCACCGTGGACTCGTCGGCGAAGCATTGCTTCGATTTCTTCCCTCTTTTGCCGGCGAAGATGGCCGAGAACCACGACGGCGAGGACGCCGACGTCGCGATCGCGTCCCGCGACGAGACCCTGGGATCCGTCCAGAACTTGTCGGATCTGGACCGGAACAGGCTCGTCAGGAGCGAAAACCTCGGCTTGCTCTTCCTGTACGAGCCTCCGATAGCGGCGGAGCCTCCCCGGTCGTAGGTGGGCCCCACCTGGGGCGTACTGTAGAACCGGATATGGTGGCGCTGGTGGTGGCTGTGGTCGTGGTCGTGGTCGTGATCGTGATCGGAGCGGTTGTGCTGGTCGGATTTACGGCGAGAAACGTAAGGGGAGACGGAGCGGGGGAAGATGAGCGCCGGTGGCGGGTTCGGGTCGGACTTTTGCGGTTCTTCCGGGGCGACGCCGTTGTTGCGGGAGTGGAGGCGGGAGAGCTGCGCCTGGATTTGTAACTGGGCCTGGGCTCGGGTCTGGGTCTCGATGATGGTTGTCAGTCGTTCACGGAGACAAGAGGCGCAGACGCCGACGGCGCTAGTGAGGTCGGCGGCGTGCTTCTTGCAGCTCATTGATACATTTAAGTTTCAAAAACTCCAAATGCCCCAACTCTGTACAGAAGCAAGTTCGCGGTCTCTCTCTGTAGAAATTGAAGCAGATCCTTCTTCTTCTTCTTCTCTCTTGGGTGAGGGTCGAGGGGTTTGTCTTCTTCTTCTTTGCTTCTTCTTGCTCTTGGGTTTGGATTTTTGGCTTTGAGAAAAGAAAGAGAGGGGTGGGTGAGGGCTTTTATGTGGGTTGGGAATTTGTGTGTGAGTGTGGGTGAGGTGTGCAATGTGTATTTGGTATCTATATTAAATTCTAGAGAGAGAAAGTTAGTAAGAGAGAGAGAGGTCAAAGTTAGAAACCAAGGGGATGATGAAGCAGAGGAAGAAGAACATGTGCTGGTTTTTGAGGTCATTGTACATTGAGGTTGAGGATGATGATGATGATCTATGTTCATGTACCTTGTACTAGCTTGTTATTTACCCACGTTAATTTAGAATGTATGGTAAAAACAGCGGCCAGCCGGATAATTAATTGGCCGAAAAAGATTTTATTTTTTTAAAAAACAAATTAGTAAGACGTTACATACATCAATAATCGGCGGTCGGCCTCCTCGCGTGGTGTTTGCTTGGGATTTTTCTTGCTTTGGTGTTTTCTTTTTGACTTTTTGTTAAAACTGTTGGTTTGGGATTTGGTAAACCATGCTCTTAATCATAATCATTGGGTAAACAAGAGCTTATCAATCTTTGACTTGTTATTGTGTCTAATCTTTTGTCTCGTTTTCTTTATCTTCTGCTTGTGGTTTACTATGTAATTAACCAGTACCACATTGGAGGAAATGCGTGGTTGAGACTTGAGAGAATAACAATGCTTAGGAATTTCACTGTTTTTATTCTACTTTATTTTGTGGAGGGAGCACGTTAAACCTTAATGTGGGTTTAAACTTGAAAAGCCAAACATATAGGCTTTTGGGAAGCATTATCAAAATATTTAAATTGTTGTTGGATTTCATCATTATCAATGGGGAATAACATGTTATTAACTTCTAAAAAATGTACATCCAATATTGTTGGATCTAAAAATTCTTTTATGATTCTCGATTATGAAATCAATAGTGTACACACATATACATATATAATAAAATTAATTAATTCTAAATCACATTAACAACCTCACAGAACTAAAATGACATTTTTTGTTCCGAACATTAAGTTCAACGGCATGTATTATCGAGACATGTTTCCTGATTTGTTGGTAATGCATATTGTGTTAGAGACTAATAGTATATCAAATCAGATTTTTATCATCGACTTTCCATTTACTTAATTCAGTTTAACTAAAATTGCTATAACTAGATATTGTTTTTGGTGCTTGGATATTGACCACGTTGGAGATTTTTCTTTTTTGAATAAATAGGCTAGAATTGTTACGTTCACCCGCAAAATACAAAAAAAGGAGGGGGGGGGGGGGGGGGGTGGATACTGTGCCTAAACCCCATATTGTAGGAACACCTTAAAATAATATTGCTCATGTCTAAATCTATGCATTCTAACAAGCATTTTTTTAGCAAAGCGTGCATCATTGTCTACGTACTTCATTTGTAAATTCCGCGACATACCGAAAAGACAATGTAGAGCCATCAATTTCTATTTTTGTCAGCTTTCCTACTATTTTTATCAACTTTCATGTAGATTTTATTTATCATAATAGACTTTGTGTTTAATTTTTTTGAATATCTATATTGTTTATCGAAAGCGAGTCATAGACATTTTTATTTTCCCAGTTATGCTCAGTTGTCACTGGATTTAAATATATCAATGTTGGCTGATAAGATTGAGAATTAGTTTCCTCTTTGTAAATGGGAGGTCGTAAGTTCAACTCACAGTAGACTCATTCTAACATTATAGCTATGTGTTTAATAAAAAAAATATGTTGGCTGATAAGATTGTCAAAATTATATTAATTACTTGACTCATATTTTGTACTGTCGTTACATATAACTTCAATGATAGTTTCACACAACTGAGTAAAAAACTAAGTAATAAGCTTGTGAAAATATATGATTGCATCTAAATATTGGTATTGTCACATATCTTCTTTTATAAAAGCAAAAGGAAATCTAACAAGAGATGCCACTAATCATTTAAATTCTATTCGAGCTTGGAATGAGAGGGAGAGCAAAACCCTTTTTAGTCCCACTAACTTATCTGAATTGTTCTACCTAAACTCCCTTTACCAGAATCTTAAGACTACACATAGAATCAATGAATATGTTTTTCTTCTTCTGCTTCTTCATGATTAACCACTTTTTTCTCCTTCTTTTCTCGTATTTTCCTTCACGTTAACTATAAGCTAAGAATTGTAGACCCATGTCTCAAACTTTCATTTAACCTCAAAGTAAATTAAAGTTGAATCTAAAACAAGAAGCTTCCATCTTCCATGCCTTGATTTGAAGGCATTTCATTACGTTTTTCGTGTCTGTGGTGCTTGCTTTGGCCACCCAACTCACTTAGCTTGCTGCTTTGACTAACCCAAAGACCTAGTAATGGCTTCGTCTCTGATCTGCTGGCTGGGGACTCAAACATAATTGCATGCAGACTACTCTTAATTTCAAGTTCTATATTGTCAAAATGGGATTGCGGGTTCACATGCCTTGCTCACCTACACCCGCCTGGGTTTTTTTGATCATTCAAAGTCTTAGCTTTGTAGTAAATACTACCACCTAATATGTCCCTGTGTTGCTCGAGCTTTTATTTCGTTCCCAGCTTCCCACCACCAGAAGAACCTTCTTTCGTTTCACTTTTCTTTTATTAATTATCACGTAAATGGTGTCCGAAATATATATGAAATCATCATATCCATGCCATCAAATCAGAAAAAGAAAAAAGATGATCTACAAGAAGCTTCTATATCACGTAACAAAGTCTTTGTCTGCTGCCCTAGCTAGCAAAGAACATAAGGCTTCTTTGGTCGATTGATTTCTTACCTAATGGCTCGTTAGAAATGGAAATGTTGTCCAAATGTAAAACTTGCATTGTCGTACATACATACAAACCCAGGCAGAACAGTAAATTTGGTGCTGTAATATACCAACAGAGAGCTGTTGGATCATTATAGAGATAATGGACCAGACACTGGAAGCCTGGAATGAACAAGTCGCTCTCTCATTATAACAGATGATCAGATATCATAGCCTCAGTACTGCACGACTTGTCAATTTTGTGCGTCGCATATCTTTAAGAATAGGTAAGCTAGCTATAGTACATTAGCACTGTTCTACAACTCCCTCTTGCCGGTGGGATTTAACAGAAAGTTCGTATTATTTATGTTTTATTGAATACTCACAAAATTATGATTTATGAATATTGTTAGTAAAGTTGGTCGAGATACTTAGTATGAAACCCTTATGTTAAGAGTTCGAGTCCTAACTCCTACCAATTTGTGGTCAGCATGTTTGAGGAGCTTTCAGGTTTGCGTGCGGCAACATATTGGTCTAACTTTGCAATGATACTCTCGTGGACCTCGGTTCGAATATTGATTGGGTGTGTGTTTTACTAATTTACTAACGTAACCGAGATGTCTTGCTATATCTCACTCTTGGTCCAATAAAAAAAACGTATTTCTTATGTTTTATAAATAAATTAAAATTAAACCACCAAGTCCAATATAGCGTTTTTTAATCACTTGATGTGGTAAGGTCATTGGTCTAGTTGCCCTAATTCAACCATTTCGATTACAATTACCTATTAACGTAGCTACAGAAGGGCATAGAAACACATAAATAGAATTAATATTATACAATATTATTCATTGTTAATTCATGTAGTTATGACTTATGACTATCTTGTATTCTTGTAAAATCACAATAAAACACGACGAATCAATATGATGATGATCATGATCATTGCCGAAAGGGCTGTGGACTCAAATCATCTAAGCAAAGAAGCTAGAGTGATAAATGGTATAGCACCAAACCCACCTTTGAGAAAACCCTAAAGACACTGCAACTTTTTCGAGCATGTCACATTTCGCCTCCTCAGTGCAGTATATGTGCATGCTTGGACTGAGTCGCAGACTCGCAGTCGTGTGGCAGCTAATAATCCACAATACTAGTAGATATATGCTTTACTTAAGTTTAAAGAAGGGCATCACCTACCCATTGAGAACAAAAGGAAGGCTTTTTTTAATGCATGATGGTCGATCTGTCTGTAAATCAACAGGGTTTTCTGCATTTGTAAATGATCACGATCGATCACTATATAATGCATCATATATCAAGATTCTGGCAAGTAACTTTCAAAAAAGTTTGAAGTTGAACAAGTAATTAGGAGATTTTGATTTGACAATGACTACAGGTTGAAATGAAACCCTATAATTTGAGCGGTTAGTGAATGATTCAACAATTAATATGTAAAATTAACATTATCCCTGTGACGAAACAAAATGACTTTGGACGTTTGAATCAAAATTTTTGTTACAATCAAAGTTTCTAGTCATCCCATGCAATGACTAATTAGATTGAGAAACATCTGATCGAGTCACTCCTATATACATATATATGCCTCTCAGATCTTGTCATTACTGACCTTGATGTATCAGTAGTGAAAACGAACTAGTATCAGGGAGTCAATTTCTTCATAATTTTCATTTTTCAATATTAATTTATATGCTTTCCTACAGTTTTTAGATGACAAACTTTTTTACCAAGCACCCTCGTAATTCTATTCTGATTCCATGTTACTTTGAAAACTCTTCCTTACTTCCTCTAGGTAGAGTGACCGATGCATGTTTACTGATTTGGACAGATACTAACTAGACCATTACAATTTAACTAAAAATAAAAAAGTTATTGATGGTATACGATTGAACCAGTTAATGTCAAAGAAAGAAGATGGAATGACATATTATTTTAGTACTAATTATTTGTTTATACTTTTATGATCAATAATTTCATACGGTCATATGCTAATTCGACACATATGTTATTGCTGAAAGAAAGATACCGTGAAACGTTTCCTCTCATATTCCTATCCTCAATTTTATGTTTTTTGTTCTTTTTAAGTTTATTCATTTTGAGCATTTCAAAATTTGGTGTAGCATTTGATATCAAAGTTTGGCTTCGAATTCCATTGAAAGAATTAGAGATTATTCAAAAAGAAAGAAAAAAAGGATAGAGATAATTGTAGTGCACTCACACAACTTAAACAATTGTCTAATGATGATTGATTTATACCACGTACCTATCGGTAATCAAATTTATGGTTGGATAGCATCTTATAATTAACCATATATGCATTGTCGAAGCAGAGTGCTTTTAATCAAGAATTAAAATTAAGGAACTGACTACCTTATTGAAGTGGTCTAATGAATCTATCTTAAACTAATCAACAATGATCACGCAACCTCTAAAGAACTTCCAAGCTAGGTTATAGTCGGTCTGTTATACAAGACAAAAGCCAATTAATCTAGCTTAATAATAATCTAACAAATCCACCAAATTATATAGAGACTAGCAACTATATATTAAAATTAGGTCAATGAAATTAGTTAATATTTAGATTAATTTGATGGGTGCAGTGCCTTTGCTTTCTGGCTTCATGATTTTGACAGTCAAATTTATACAGAACAATAACAAGTTAGCCTAAATATAAATTGGTTTCTAATAGGAACAATTTGGAGAAATGTTAAATGTGACCCTTGAGAAGTAGCAGTATATATAGTTATCCATCCACCTCGATCTCCAGCAGTCGACTCTGATCTTCTGTAGCAAGACAGACATGTTGAGCCAACGATCGATCGACATGGTGAGAAATTAAGGACGTGATGAGAAAGAATATTATAGTTTTGAAACCTGTTTAGTTTTCTCATTGGCAATAGTCGCAGCAATTCCATTTGCTTAAGATGTGGCAACCTTAAAATCTAGTTATTGAAGAATCCTAGCTAATTGGATCACTATTGAAAATTTCTGGGTATGCGTTTGTATAATGTCAATGTTTTAGGATATTATGTATCTTTCTAGATATTCTTTATGTGTGTCTTGGCCTTATGTCAATAGGATATGTAGTTAGACTAGATCTATGTATTCATATTCTTACAATATTGGTATTGTGTAATTCCCTATATAAAGGGTTCCTATCAATGAATAAGATGATTATTCTCTTGCTATCTCTTTGTCTCTACAGTTCATCCTTCATCAGTCAACTTTATAGTTTAACAATCGATTAAAATTGATATTAATACTAGCTAGGTCAACCAACCCGATACTAATTTGCTTCATATATGGCTTCCTTTAGTTTTAGGGGTCTGTCTTCGATCATGGTTAACCACCTGGGTGAATTTATTTGAGTTAGCAACTTCATTAGCTTCCAGCTAATAAGGTCTTCTCTCAGTAACAAAATCAAGCCTGAACATAAGAGCGGAAGTTATGCAACTAACCATCCGTGGAGCACTACTCAGCCGCTAGCTACATCGTTCAGTAAAATCTTCACACTGTGAATGACAGCTTCACCAACTCGATCATCAGCCTGCACCGATCAAAGCCAGCCTTCATCGATATATTGATCTCCGGCAGCTTGAGATAAAAGATCGATAGAGGTGCTAAGACAAAATCTTAACCCTAAGAAATAAACCCTAGTAGACAAGTCTTAAACTCTTAATATTGATATGGCCGGGTTATGACTTGTGACAAAAGCAATCAAAATTCCAAAGAACCAGCTTTCCTAAGGCGGCATTATTCCCGCTCACTTTAATTCTGAATTGTTCCTCGTCTTAACAAGCTAATTACTTCCTCTCAGAGATTTGCTGATGAACCAAAAGATATAAAAATTAGCAAATTAAGCCAATGGAAACGGAGGACTTTATATTATAGTTCTACCCAAAATATTGTGCCATTAACATTGTGACACTATATTTTATCTATTACTTAGGAATCACTAAACCTCATGATTCAAAAGTTGAACCATATATGCACTAGGTCCAACTACTATTCTATATATACACCATAAAAACAATTTTATTTTGAAGAATGATCATGCTCTTCAATATCAGTGGTTGTTCTCTTTATTAATCCACACAGTTGACAATAATTAAGTTTATAAAAAATAGATTACGGCTAGTTTTTGCTGGTGAAAATATTTTAGATAGAGCGAATTATAGGAATTAGTCCACGACGATCAGAAAATCAGCAGCATAAACATTTTGAAGCATCTTCTTAACATTATCTATTTAGTATAACTTTCAACTATTCTACGGAAATGATTTACAACTTTGATATGGTCTAATTTGTCTTGGCGAAACAACTATTCAATCAACTACGGTCTGGAAAAGACGACTGTTTGGAATTTCTTTTTCCAGATAAGAAGAACGCTTCTCATAATCTCATTGACAATAAGTAATTCACTAATCTGTGATGCAATGATCAAGAACTTCTTGCTTTATAAACAATCATTTTAAGTGGGAATATTTGACCTTAAACAAAATAAGGAAAAGATATTATTGGGATCGGATATCGTTAGTTGCTCGATCGGTCGTAGGGGGAATTTTTAAGTTCTGTTTTTTTTTTGAAAATGTCAAGGCCCAACCCATTGGTAAGCTTGCTTTTTTTTTTATTTTTTTTATTTTTTTAAAGAGAAATAAATTACATTAAGAAACCTCTAGGGCAACCAACATTTACAATGTCACATAATAAGACTCTTGAAGCCTCACGAGAAACCCTATCATTCCAATACAAAGATGAATTACAAGAATGCCTAAGATTAGCTATAGCATCGGCAACAAAATTCGCTTCTCTGAAAATATGGCTAAAAGTAATAAAATCAAAACTAATAACAAGTGTTATGATATCTTGCACTTGTTTGATCAATCTCCAAGGCGGCTCAAAGCACACTGCTTCTATCACAAGTTTGGAATCTCCTTCAATTTCAACATTGGTGAAGCATTTCTCTTTTGCTTTGATCTCTCTTAACGCCACAACTTCAGCAATTGGGACTGAAGCACTTCCAATGCGACAAGAGGCTACGAAAACTGGTCTTCCATTACCGTCTTGAATGATAAAGCCACAAGCAACTGAGTTACTTGTGACTGATCCGTCAAAGTTAATTTTAGCAAAAGAGTTAGGAGGTGCTTGCCACTTGATAGTGGTATAATGGTTTTGAGAATGCACCCGAGTAACTCTTTCACTAAGATTATTTTGACTTGAAATCATGGAAGCTGCTGCCAAGGTAGTTGATAGAGGATTAGCTAGGAACAACTCCTCTAAAAACCGTGTCATTTCTAACTTTGCCAGCAAGTGGTAACAGTTTTGCAAACAAATCAACATCATATGGCTGTGAAATAAAGAGTTCCTTAAGGACATTAAAGAAACCATCTTCCCAAGCTTATGGGGATGAAGAGGCTAGTGATGCTTGCATCATGTATTATTTAGATGTTTTTGTTGTTGTTATATTATGGCCATTTGGAAAGTGCGCAACTCAATTATATATGCCAGGTTAAATAGCAAACACTCTTATTTGCTTCGGGCCGGAGTTTAGGCTATGGTGTATATAATACTCGATATCTCTCATGCATTGACATTGCAAGGACATCGAGACTCAGTATATCAAAAGAAATAAACAAGAACGTTTCAAAACTTATAAAGAAAAGAAAAACAAGAAAACTTTACACAAACTATTTATCACGACACTATCCATCTCACATTAACATATTATTTTCTCCTCAGAGAGTACAGTCGAAGCAAACCCAGAATACCCAACATTTATCTTTTTCTATATTTTTTTTATCGTCGCATATCTAAACGGACAAGCCCCTGCAGCTGCAAATGCACTGAAGTGATCAAGAGGACGAGTGTTGATTTCATTGAGATCACAATCAGGCTTGCGTGGGCACTGTGGCTTCCAGCTAGTGTTGGCCATACTTGAAACAGATATCACAAAACTTGAGCTTAGCACGTCCTGTATCTTTGCTACAACGTACAACGCCCAGAAGACAAAGCTTGCAAACCAAGTCACAGCCACTACCTACAGTTAGAAAAGAATTGTGTTTCATCCAAGCAACAAATCAGACATATCTCTCATCAGGAGGGGCGACTAGACATGGCTTCCGAATGACGCATGTCACACTGCAAGTACTGCATGTCTTGGTCCAAGAGGAGCGTCAGGGTCCTCCATAAGAGAATGCCCTGTGATTTCCAGAATCTGACTACATCCGGGCAGGGCCAGTCCTGAGTAATTGGAGGCCCTATGCAAACTTTTAAATGTGGCCTTTTTTTTTTGGTGTGCAAGTTATATGCCTAATATAAATGGATTGCTACAATCATAATATATACGAACATACATTATGCATATGATCCATGCATATAAAAAGTAAATTACTAGAAAGCTTTGCATGACATCAAACATGGTGGACTCCATTTCACAAACTATAATATCCTCTTGCAAATTCAAAGTCAATCAAATGAGCAAGCAAAAAGAGTTGTATTTAAGTTTGAAGGAACCTGAAAACTTATATAATGATGACGCTTCCTACACCTTTCTCATAAGTGTGTCCTTAAACATTCAATTTTTTGAGTTATACAAACCAAAATCAAATGAACTGAGGCATAGTCTTCCATCTGCAACAAGAGATGTTCATTCGACCATGATTGTAAAACTATCCAAACAATACCCTGAAACAAACAACAAGGTTGCTAACAATAAAATCGTACATACCTGATAACTACCAAGCTTTTCCATTGGATCATCAATAATAAATTGAAACTATTACCAGACCTTTACCAAAAGAAACAAAAATAACAACTAGTGCAATACTACTTTCTGAACATATATTGATCTTCTTGCATTCTTAGAAGCAAAATCATCAATTAAACTTTCATAATCAAGCTTTTCCAGATAGTCCCACAGTTTAGCCGACGAAAAACATGTCGTCGGTTTTTTCCCCAGACTTTAGCCGACGAAACAATAAGATATTCGTCGGCTAAAGTGTAGTAATAAAAAATTAAAAAAATAACTATAGCTGACGAAATATAGTCTGTTTCGTACGGCTAAATCTTAATAAAAAAATTAAAAAATAAATTATAGCCGACGAAACATGCCATAATTCGTCGGCTAAACCTTATAAAAAAATTAAAAAATACTATAGCAGACGAATATAGTATTTAAATATCGTCGGCTACAGTTGCTGGTTTTTGAAAAAAAAAAACTGAAGAAACTTTCGGACCCCTCCAATCACCACCAAAATTTGAAAGAATCTTCCTCTCAACATTTCGAACAACTTTCTAGAAGAAGTCGAAACCCAATTCTAAGCCTAAATAGGTCAATTGAATCAAAATATAAAAATCCCCAATTTTAAACCCTAAAAATTTCAAATCTTCGATTCTCCTCACACACACCGAATCGAGCTACCAAATTGTAGGGGAATGTAGTACTAATCAAACTCAACTTATCCATATATAGAACTCACCAAATGGTGACCTGAGGAAGGAGAAATTCGATCGACACCGAATCCGAACCGGCGGAGTTTTGGAGCTCGATTTATCCCTCACGGCGGCGCCACTCGATGCACCACCTGTCCAGCAATGAAGTGGAGATGACGGCGAAGCTTTTGGGACAAGTGTGGCGGTCTCCGGTTGCTTGACGGCGGAGCTAGGCCGAGAAGAAAATTCAGAACTTTTTCTGATTTTCTGACTTGTTACCATCCACCTCCGGTAAAACTCCTATATAAAGAACTTTACTCGACAAAATTCTTTATTTTCGTCAGTTAAACTCTTTTGAAAATTTTGGTTGACAGCCAAAAAATTTTGGTTGAAAATTTTGAAAATTTTTTGACAATAGCCGACGAGATTTTGAATATTTTCGTCGGCTAAAGTCCTTTGAAAATTTTCCTCCAAATTTGGTTTACCGCAAAAAAAATTTTGACCTTAGCCGACGACTTTTTAATATCTCGTCGGCTAAAGTCTATAAATTCACGAAAATGCTCATATCTCCCTCTATATTACGTAGTTTGGTCAAACCTTCTACACGAAAAACTTTCACGTAGATGAGACGCAATCGCCTATATAAAAATTTGAGACATTTACCTTCCGACGATAGGGCTCCCCATAAGGAATAATAACGGTAAATAGGGTTGACCACTACTATCGGCACCGAGACGTTACCCGATTTACGTGATTTTTGAACCATATCCGTATTTCACCATTCTGAACACATCTTATTTGATGAGATTTTTGATAATTTTGCTTCCTATATAGAGTTGGTTCACAAAGTTATGTAACCTACCAAACAAGTTATACAACATTTGTATACACGTTGTAATTCCGATGAGTAAAATTCACAAACCAAAATTCGACCGTCAGATATGATCATTATTATGAAAGATGTCTATGGTAAAAAATTCAACTGGATCTGACAACGTTAAGGGCTCGATCGAAACGGTCAACCCTAATCCATTGTCACTTATCACACGAAAACGCTCATATATCCCTCTGTATTACATAGTTTGGTCAAACCTTCCACATGAAAAACTCTCACGTAGATGAGACGCAAATGTCCATATAAAAATTTTGAAACATTTACCTTCCGACGATAGGGCCCCCCATAGGGAATAATAACAGTAAATAGGGTTGACCGCTACTATCGGCACCGAGACGTTATCCAGTTTACGTGATTTTTGAACTATAGCCGTATTTCATCATTCTGAACACATCGTATTTCACAAGATTTTTGATAATTTTGCTTCCTATGTTGTATAACCTACTAAACAAGTTATACAACATTAGTAGACACGTGATTCCGATGACTAAAATTCACAAACCAAAATTCGACCGTCAGATATGATCATTATGACGAAAGATGTCTATGGTAAAAAATTCAACTAGATTCAACAACGTTAAGGGCTCGATCGAAACGGTCAACTCTAATCGGAAATAAGAAAACTGCATTTTAAAGCCTAAATGGACTCGGATGGCCAAAAAGGACCATATGTCATAGCAAAGCGATGAGTTTGACTCGTAGGGCCGTTACGCTTCCGGAAAGGTATCACAATAGTCAATCGGACGCCGAATGCTAAATCTACAGCATAGTCAATACTGGGTTTTGACTGTTCTACATCAGAGACCTTACCCGATTTACTTGATTTTTGAGCCATAGCCGTATTTCACCGTTCTGAACACATCTTATTTCATGAGATTTTTGTTAATTTTGCTTCTATGTAGAGTTGGTTCACAAAGTAGTGTATTTGTTTAAAACCTACTAAGTAAGTTATACAACATTTTATTGTTTTTCTTTTAGCCGACGACTTTTTTTGATAATAGCCGATGAGATTTTTTTTCATCTACTAAAATACTTTAGCCGACGAGTAAAAACTTTGGCCGACGAAGGAAAACTTTGGCCGACGAAAAAAAAATTTCGTCGGCTAAAGTATAGTATAGCCGACGAAAGAAAAAANNA
>NC_020497.1:13608743-13613921 GCF_000184155.1 Fragaria vesca subsp. vesca
TAGAGTAGTAGTACGTACGTAACGTAACGTTAACGTAACGTAACGTAACGTAACGTTAACGTTAACGTTACGTAACGTACGTTACGTATNTAGTATNTATCTATNTNTNTNTNTTTTTCGTTCTAGTCCTTAGTTTTTTATTTTTCGTCGGCTAAAACTTTTCTTCTAATAGTGATGTAAGACAAGTAGTTGGATGACAGTTTGCTCTCTTAAAAAAATTTAGTATTGCACTAGTTGTATCATGTAAATCTTCTTGTAAATGTTTTTGTAATAGTTGCAATTCATTAAATAAATCCTCACCTTCAATGTCTGAAATGTGGTCATTCTGTAACTTATGTTCAAGGTTGTTGCAGCTTGTCTTCAACTCTTCAGCATCCAATGATTTTAACTTCTTTGTTGTGAACAAGAAGCCAAAGGTCTCTTCATATTGCTTATATTGTTCAAACCCCCTCTCAAATGAATCGATTGCTTGATCAATTATGTAAACAAAGTAATGAATTCTGAAGGATTCTTCAGCTGATTCTTCATGGACCGGTTTAGTTGACTCAGTGGCAATCTCAGCAGTGGAAATCTCATCAAAATGTTTTTTCTTACGAACTCTTCTTTTTTTCTTTAGCTCAGGAAACACTGGATCAATTTCCAATTCAACAGCAATTTCTTTAGCACAATTCAAAGCCTTCTCAAATCCAACTTCTCGGTACTCTTTAAAAAAAGCAATCGATCAATGCATGCACACTATCCATTGCCACATCAATTCGCATATTTTCAGATTGTAATTCTTTGCTGACTATACTAACTTTAGCCAAGATGTGATACCAAATTACCATGCCTACAATGAACTCATATTTTCCAAGTTCATCCTCTGCTAAACAAGTAGCTTGACTTTTAATACTTGAATCTGTCTCATTCTCGGCAAGATCAAGTAGAGCTTCTCTTATTTCAGGAGCTTGAGTCACAATTGCTTTCACACTGTCAATTCTACTTTCCCACCGTGTAGTTGACAAAGATTTCAGAGTGAAATCTTTTTCCGATATGTTGTCTGTCAAAATCTTCCACCTCTTTGTAGAATTTGCAAACAATGTATAAATACGTTGAACAACTCCAGAAAACAAGTCTGCTTTATCACAACATTTTGCTACATCTGATAGAGTCAAATTGAGAGAATGAGAACCACAAGGTGTATAAAATGCTCTAGGATTGATGTCTAAGAGTTTCCTTTGCACACCTTTGTGTTTCCCCTTCATGTTTGACCCGTTATCATAGGCCTGCCCTCTAACATTATCAATATCAAGATCAAGATGGTGTAGCACATTTTTCAACTCTTCAAACAAACCTTGACCAGTTGTGTCATTTACAACCAAAACCTCTACAAAATACTCGTGTACCTTTATTGGAACTGTAGAGACATCAACACACCTTAATACCAACGTCATCTGTTTTTGCTTGCTCACATCAGGAGTGCAATCGAGTATTACTGAAAAATACTTGGCTTCTTTTTTTTTTTATTAGGATTGAACCTTTAATTTCAGAACCTACTGTTTTTATCAACTCATTTTGCACCTTGTGACTTAGATAATGGTACTGAATCTCATGATTTTGTTTCCTTCTGATATGCTCTTTCAAGGTCGAATCCCACTCATCAATCATTTCAACTAAAGCCATAAAATTTCCATTATTTTCTTCATAGATTCTCTCATTATTTCCACGAAATGCCAAACTCTGTTTAGGCAAATATTTTACTATTGCAAACAATCGTCGCAATACCTTCCTCCAATGTTTAGTCTCTTTGCTGATTTGGTGCTGCAAAACTTTGTCAATGACTTGATTACTTTCCAGTCTTGAATGTAAATCCACCCAAATGAACATATTGTTGACATGCTCTGGACTTCTCTCATGTGTTTTCAAGCTGAAAGCAAGATGTCCCCAATCTCTTAATCCATCATGTGCTAACTGACTTGGTAGTGGTTTGTTCTTGAATAATTTACAACATAAGCAAAAGACTTTGTCAAGATCCTTTGAATACACAAGCCAATCTCGATGATGCTTCTCTCTATTTGGTAAGTATTTACTATAAAATTCAGAGGAGAAACACCTTTTCAATCCATCTTTGAGACTTTTCCCTATTAACATGTCTCTTACCGGACCATTTTTCACCAATAAGTCCCTCCATTTAGCATTAAGATTATCCCAATTTCTAGGATCATTGATGTTCAACGGAATATCACCATCATTACCGTTCAAACTAGGCTCCTCTACAGGCACATCATCTTCTTCTTCCATAGGTTCCTCCTGCATAAGGTCCTCCATATTTTCAGCATCATCTTCTTCTTAAATAGTTTCTTCCTGCATAAGATCCTCCATATTTTCAGCATCTACTGCCCCAATAGGATCCTCCACATTATTTTCAACATTATTGAAATTCATTTCATTCTCTTTAGACTGATTCTCTTCACATTGTGTTCGTTTGAAAACAAATTTGTCCATATCTCCACTTTGATTTTTCTTGAAATGCTTCTTTTTTTTTTGGTCGTTTGGCATGGCTGGACTCAAACTTCCTAGTGGGAGGCATTCTACTGATTCTCATAAGAAAACCAAAAAAAAACGATCCATGATTCAATATGTAACTAACTAAATTACATAAATATAGAGTAAATGAATGATTGCAAAAGAAAACAAATTGAAGTAGTGATTGTGTTAGACAAATGCAGAGACACCAACAATCTATATTCTATTCGGTAAAGTTTATAGAGCAAACTCAACAGAGCTGCAATCTATTCTCTATTACTCTATTCTCTACATGTTTAGTGGTGATGAATGATCAACAAATTCTACTCTTTGATGAACAATCAACAACTCAAGCAGACAAGCAGTCAAGGAAATCGATCAAGAAAGAAAAACAGTAGAAGAACTTTGATGAAAAAAAAGAAATTAACATCTAAGAAGGAAATATGAGATTATCTTCGTAAATAGTATATTACTGATCCAACACCCGATTGCTTCCAATGAAATCTGATCTTTTGAGAAATCAAATTGGGGATTAGGGTTTTTTTTCCTTCACTTTTCTGGGGAGGAAATTGGGTTTAGAGACTAGAGAGGATATGAAATATGGGAAGAGAAGAAAGATACGAGCAAGAAAAGAGGTGAAATCATCCAAAAAAAAGAAAAAAAAACACCAATAAAAAGGAGGTTGGAGGCTAGGCCTCGAACTTAAGTTGTGAGGATAACGCAGAAAGTCTCTAGCCAACTCTGCTATAACCACTTATGTGAATATATTTACCTTTATGATATATACGTATACATACATATATATATTTTTGGAGGGCCCCGAAATTCGGAGGCCCTGTGCGACTGCACACGTCGCACAGCCCAAAGGCCGCCCCTGCATCCGGGTGGCTGCCGTCTTCCTCCAGCCATTTGTAAGCCGGGAGTCTCATGCATGGCTGTAAATTCCTCACAGATAGACATTTGAATTTTGAGGTTTAGGATTTTCCAGTAGATTCATTCGTTTTGAACGAAACCTTAGTCTTGGTTTTTCATTTTTTCTTATATACATTTTCTGATACCGGCTATTGTTCGGAACCCTAGTTTGGCCGGTAATGGATCGAAATGGGTATGCATGGGTATCTAATTAAGGACATCTTCACTAATAACACTATTATCTGTATTTTAATGGGAAAATGCCCATTTAGTATTAATTTAAGCCCCTTATTTTCCATTCCAATGATAATCTTTTTCATTAGCCCATTTCAATATAAGGAAACATTTTTTATTCCCAAATACACAAATCTTTATGCCCAAATGCACAAATCTTTACTAAAGTCTTAACAAATTATATTATTTTAAGACTATTTTACCCTCACCTCTTAAACATGTATAGAGAGAGAAAATGAAAGAGAGAATACTTGGCCGGAATCTCACCAGACTCCGGTCACTGGCTGTCGGACTCCGGTCACCTAAATTTTCCTGATCGCCGGACTCCGGCCACCGGAATTTCCCCGACCACCGGACTCTGGTCACCGGAATTTCCCCTGTAACTAGTTACTGACCCCCAATAACCAGTTACTGACACCCAGTAACCAGTTACTGACACCCAGTAACCAGTTACTGACCTCCAGTAACCAGTTACTGACCTCCAGTAACCAGTTACTGACCAGTTAATGACCCCAAATAACCAGTTAATGACCCCTAGTAACCAGTTACTGACCCCCAATAATTGGGTTACTGACCCCTAATAATCAGTTACTGATCCCCAATAATCGGTTACTGACCCCCAATAATCAATTATTGACCCCCAATAATTGGGTTACTGACCCCTAATAATCAGTTAATGATCCCCAATAATCCGGTACTGACCCAAATAACTTGGTTACTGACTCCCAATAATCAGTTACTGACCCCCAATAATCGGATTACTGACCCTAATAAGTTGGTTACTGACCCCTAATAATCAGTTATTGACCCCAATAATCGGGTTACTACCCTCAATAACTTTGTTACTAATCCCCAATTATCAGGTAATTGACCCCCCAATAATCATCTTATCAAGTTATCCACCCTTAATAATCAGTTAAGACACATAAAAAACGAAGAAGATAGAAGAAAAATAATGTATTTTCCCGCAAAAATGAAAAACCTCGTTGAAAAAAAAAACAAAAAATAAAGGAATTAATCCAACATGTTTTGGTACTGAAGCAGGCCACAATATGTTGTAATTACACACAAACACTCATATATGAGAGAGCCGCATATCTAGTACCCTAGAAAGAGAGAGAAAACTAGATCTGGATGCTAAAAAAATAAAAGAAAAACTAAACAAACTATAATGCTGTGCAATTCCATGGATTCACCTACTTGTGCAATTCCTAGAACTAATATCAATGATTGGACGACGGCCTTGAGCATGGACATCGGGAAACGTCGGCGGGCTCTAGCAAGCCGAGGCTGGCGAGGCAGAGCTAGCTTGGACGACTGTTGAGACGAAGGCGTGGAGGGACGGATGAGAGGTTTAACGACGGCGCCGACGACTTGCGGGATCAGAAGGTCTAGATTGGGATCGGTGGGTTTGGGAGGAGAGAGAGAGAGAGAGAGAGAGAGAGAGAGAGAGAGAGAGAGAGAGAGAGAGAGAGAGAGAGAGAGAGAGAGAGAGAGAGAGTAGAGAGTAGAGAGAGAGAGAGAGAG
>NC_020497.1:13613941-13670502 GCF_000184155.1 Fragaria vesca subsp. vesca
AGATCAAGATGAAAGATAAGAGAGTGGGGCAGTAGTAGATTTAGTAATTAGATAAAGGACGAAACAGTCTTTTTCGTTAAAATCATTGGAATTGGCTACCTAAATTTTTTTCATTGGAATGGCCTTACTTTTGTTATTTTTGACTAAATGGGCATTTTCTTTATTTTAATTCAACATGATTGAAATTTATGTGTAATTATGTTTGATTGGGCCATACAAATCAAGTTTGATTTGAAATTAATTACTCATTTTCGTGAAGGAAAAGTTTATCGAAAGCCATTCACAAAGATTATGGTACGTGAGATGGCTCAAGATCTTGCTTAGCCAAGATCATTGCCAACTGTGTTCGTAGGTTTTTTGTGTCGACTGACGAGGGGTTGAGCCGTTCAGCTATTGTAATTTAGTTGCCTATTGTAGACTTGTTACAGCTACTTCTTAAGATTACATACTATGATATAAGTTTCGATTCATGTACATAGTTAGGTTTGATTCATGTAAAACAATAATCTCATAATAAAATCGAAAATGATGTTGGTTTAGACACAAACACAAGATTATATGAGTTAACATATATGCACGTCAAATTTGCGAGGAAGTCTTTTTCACAATCGATTAACGAGATAGTTTACATCGTTTCAATACTATAAGAAAAACATAATATGGACCAAAACTATCTTATTACAATGGACTAAATCATTGCCGTTAAATCTAGCTAGAAATTTGCAATATCGATCATCTCAAATAAATTGTACCACAGAAACATGTTATATATGCATGAATGAATTACTCTTCTTCAATATCTCTTCTCTCTGCCGCTTTTGGCTCACCACCACAATCTTTACCATCCTGGACGACACTTCTCACTTCCTTGATCGGATAATATTCATCTGCGTAACTAGGAAGTGGCACTCGGTCATCTTCGATCGCTGCTACATCTTCCAACAGCCGCCGGAATTGTGCTTTTATTTGATCAATGGATTTCCCCGGAATCGATGAAGCAATTTTCTCCCATTCCCCTTTCTCAATGTTGTTCCAGTTTGCCGCTAGGGCAACCTCGAAAGCTTTGTTTTCTTCCCTAGTCCATCGATCATCACTAGTTCCTGCCATGGCTCATTGGCTCCTTTGATTGATATGCCTTGCACATTATAGATTAGCTAGGCTTCTTTTTATAGGAAAAATTATTCTCAAATTGTTCAGAGTTGCAGCCTATCGAATCCTTGTAATAAGGAAAGCAATCCATGGTTTCTTGATTTTGTTCAAAGATACGATTTTGGTCGAGTTGTGTTTAGGGTGTAAATTGTGATTACAGTCATACAATTACTTTTTCCTTGACTGTGGATTAATTTGACATCAAAATCTTAATTACGTACTTAACCTACACTAATCCATGCATTTAAATAGAATCGTCATGAGTAATTATTCTTTGGTCGTGAAGCACCATGTGACACTGTCATGTGATGGTCTTGATTGATAATATCACTAAAATCATGTAACGAAGATTTGGATTAGGATCGATTAGAGGACTCCGATAATTTTCCTTTGGTTATGACAACGAAGATATATGGATTAGGATTGGAAAGAAAGGTCAGATGCATGCATTTAATTGGAATTTGTTTAGAAGGCTAATAACAATACGATATACAGTTTAGCAACAAAGATTTGGTTTTGGATCTTGATTGGAATTTGTTTTCAATTATCATGCAATAATTGGAAGACTACTACGTTACAAAAAATTGAAAACTTATACCACAAAACCAAGTCGTCCAAACTCCTATAGTAATATTGGCACGGTTACTTAGAATAAAATTGAGAAGTAAGTGAATAATTTTTTTTTGAGAAAGTGTAAGAATAATTCCGGGATTAGAGAATTATGAAGTTTAATTACACATGGTGTAGTAATATGAGGGTCCAAAAATATACACTTACAAACACGACTGACCATCTATGGTGATTGTATTCTAGATATATTGTCGAGTTTTGAACGAGAAATTTTAAAAAGTTAAATATGTGTCACTTTTCACTTTTCTTATTTTTGTGAATTCAATAATAATTTCTCCACATTCTCTAGCCTGAAAAGCAAGTTGAACATCTCCGAGTCCCTCATTTTACTTTGGCTTCAAATTGGTCGATTCCAGGTACTCTCACTCTCTCTCCCTCTCTCAGAAACGAAATTAAAATGTTCAAACAATTCTTGCATCAATTTCACAACTTGTTTCCCATTTTCTGCAAATCCCTTTACTTGTCCCCAAAAGTTTATGGATTGGTGATATGTCTGCCTATATTTACAAACTGACCCACCAAAATTGCATTCTTGTTCTTGCTGTAATGCATGTAGATTCTCAGAACATATTAGGGGATGGAAGAGTCATACTCTGTTTGTAGTCCCAGAAGAATTCTGAGTGTGTCGAAGAAGAGGAGGGAGGCAACAGTGTCCTTTGCAGATCCTGATAGCAGGGCTTCTGGGTTTCATGGTCCCAAACCTGCTGAGGTTTATGGCTTTGTGGGTTCTATCACTACTGTTGTGGCTACAGGTCCATTTCTCACGTTTATTTCTTTCTGCGTTTTTCTTGCTTTGAATATCTTGTGGGCAACTGTTTGTTTGGTTTTGTGTTAATTTGGCATTTTTGTGTTTGAGCAGTTATTCTGTTGGTGTGGGCATATGTCCCAGAGTCTTGGCTACATTGGATTGGAATCTTTTACTACCCCAGCAGGTCAGTTTGGTTGGTTTCTTTCATCTGTTTTTTGTGGTTTGTTTAGGATTGTCAGCTACAATTCTTGTTCAATCATTAGCTACTTGAAACTATGATGTTCCTGTTACTTTGTTTGTTCAATTCTACAGTATTCGTTTTTAATACGTAAACAACCATACATACTGTTCTAAGTCGAGGATATCAGATCAACAACTCACTTATGAAGCATGTTGTCTTCCTTTCATCATTACCTCAGGCCAATAGGAGATCCATGAAAGTAGTCAAATCTCAAGTGCTATGACCAACGTACACAATGTCGTGTTCTATTCTATTTACTGACTACGCTAATAGCTTGTATACACTACTTGGATCAATAGAGCTCACCCTCTGCAGATCCTCTGACCTGACTCGAATACTGTTACCAGCAAAGTATTTTTCGACTTTAGATAAGAGTAGCAACTAGCAAGCTTTGTGTTGTACCAAGCAAGTTGGTGCTTGCACAAGTTGCAAATTGCTGCATCAAATAAGTGGTTCACTTATGACCTTGACTGCTTTGATGGCTGAATCTGATCTGGCTGAAGCATCTGTTGGAGCTTAATGATTTATTATTGTTTTTCGGTGACAAACAACATTTAAGGTGTTGAGATCAGGAATTGTCGCAGTAGAGCAAACTCCACCTCAGGTCGAATCTGAGACTCAGAAGGTTGTTTGTCATGGTAATGCATGCCTTCTGATTTTAGACCAGGATTTCCATGCAACAAATTGGCTCCAGAGCTATTGAGAAAAGCAGATCCATTGGCATTTCATAAATTTAGACCCCTTGCTGACGAAGAGATGCTCCTTCATCGTTCAGTTTCATTGTTTTGAAGGGCGCCTGATTTTCAGCAACCAGTCTATAAGACTTGTCAACATCCATGGTGATAGTCTGACAGCTGGGCGTTGGAAAAATCATGAGATATAGCCATACAGGATACTGTTGTCTAGTAGCATTTGGATGAACCATCCAAGTACCATGGCTTTTTAGGCCTGACCTGAGCAGGGTGTTGTAACAAAGGAGTCTGCATTTTCTTTTTTTAGCGCACTAGTATTGCCAAGATAAACTTCTTAAGGACTGGGGGTTCATGAGAGTGAGTATTGGAGCTTCCTGAGCATTGTGGCTTATTGCAAAACATTGGGGAAGCTGCATTTGAGGCTGCATATTTTGTTGTTGTCGGGGTGTAGAAACTTGGCCTTCTTGAATTTTTGGTATTAACCCAGACTGTCATCCATTATCTATGTACTATGGGAGAATGTAGGTCAGCAAGAGTTTCAGTCATAGTTGCTGAGACTTTCTGGTCGTCACTGAACTGTGAGGGTCAGTCAACATGAAGTTTGCCTGATATAGTTTAGAATTTTTTTTGGTTATCTTGAAGGCAAACTTTAGTCTTCAATCTTGTGTCTATCTTTTTAGTTTTTATCACCTGCTAAAGTCCTGTAGTCGCGCATAGGCTATTTGAGATCTATAAGATTTGTGGACTCATAGTTATAAACAACTAGCGACAGAAGAAGAATTACTCTGCTGGTAATTCTGATTCTTATCCCCTTGATATTTTGTGTCCTAATAGGCTAATATATAGTTCATGACAACTGATGTGGAATTATACTTTCTGTCTTTAATCAACTCTTGATTTCTCATTTTGTGTTTCTCTGTGATAAGCTACATCATTTTGTCACACTTGGGGTTTATGTTGAAATTCCTGGTATATTGTTTTCAGGTATTGGGCATTGGCTGTGCCAGCTTATGCAATGATGACAGTGGTACTGGCATTAGTATTTTACTGTGGTCTCAACTTTATGTCCACCCCTCCCCCATCCTCCTTATATACAATATATGGTGAGTGGTGGTTGTCTTCCTTGTTTGATACTTCGATTGAAGTTTCGAGTCTTTCTTTCAGGCTTTCAGCTCATTCGATTCTCTTATGCAGATGAGTTTAGTAAGGATCCTGCAAGTTCTGGTCAAACGACCAGTGATGATCAACCCATTGAACCCATATCTGATATCAGTATTGACATAATCAATCATGCCATGTTTAAATAGCACAAAGCAACTGAGTTCTTTCAAGAAGAAATGGTTTTGATAGTAATAGAGAAATTTTATTAACACATCTCCAATTCCTTGCTACACACCTTCACAATTTCAATTTTTTTGAACTGTTCTAAAACCCCAGGAGAGGATACCCGTCTATAAAAAATTATACTTCTTTGTAAAGCTTCTCCCTCGTCGATATCGATGCTTGTGGTAGATTGAGGTATCATCAATGGCATCAAATGCAATAATCCTATTCTTTTAACTCGATCCATAGTGGATTTGCAAACTAAGTTGCTTTTACAACTATTAGTTTAAATGCATGATTGTCTTCAACTTAGATTCTAGAGTAGTACGTGATCATCCATTGTTGCACGCAACATATACATTTTCAATTTATGCATGGCTTCGCACCGTTATGATTTATCATTTATGAACCTCATCACTCGAATCATGGCTCAAATCAATTGAAATCTTAGGAAATAATCTATGCAATACAGAACATTACTTCTTACTTGTAATCACTTACTGTTTGGCAAATAACAGTGGATTATCTCAAAAAATTCTATGCTAGTTTCACCCTAGATTTTTAGTAACTTGTTTGTTTTGTTTTTTTTTTGTTTTTTTTGGGGGGTTTTGGGGGGGGGGGGTTTGGTAATTGAGTGTAATTGTCCAATTAAACAGTAAACAGTTTGGGGTGTGATGTGTATGGAAAATGCAAAGAAAGCAAGAAGCATGTTCAGAAGAAAGAGCGAAGGAATTCACTATCAGCAATAGAAAGAGGGTAAGAAGGCTCATCAGCAATACATTCAGCGCAAGAAGCACAGCAAGACAGAGAAAGGAGCACGATCAACTGTACAAAGAGAGCAACAAGCATTATCAGCAGTACAATGAGAGAAGCATCTATTATCAGCACTTAGTCCTCTGAATCGGAATTTGTTTTCATGTAATCGCCCCTAAGAAACTAATCAGCCATGGAAGAGATTTTGCATGTTAGGAGAACCATAAAGCTTCGGACTTGAATTCAGTTGTAAGCATATGTAGGTAAACAGCCTAAGCTAACCGGCTTGGTGGTTGTGAAGTGTTCGAGCTATGCGTCTCAGTTGGAGCTGTTATGCTCCTCGTTCTTGATAAGGTGCTTGCGTTCTTGGTCCTTCGGAAATTTCTGCGTACCCTTGTCGTTGGATTCCAGCTCGTCTTTATGCTTGCTAATATAACTAAGTAAAGACATTTGCGATTTAAAACTGGTTTGGTTCTCTGTGGGCAAACAACTTAATTACCTTCCTACAAGTGGAAGTTGGGTAGTTCATGCTGAGGTAAACTAGTAAAACTCCATCAACAAAGATTCAGGTTAGATCAGAAGCGCTTGGGGAGATCACCATAGGTGGTTTTGGACTCCTTGAAGATCATATTCTTATTCTTACTTCCCAGACAGTAATCTGCACATCCTCTTCAACTATTTTTATTGTGACTTGTTCATAAACATTGACTTAAAAGATTACATAATTTTTATTTTCCTATTTTTATAAAAACTAGATAAAAACCATGCAGAATAGATCGACTCTTTCATAACATAAACCACTATCCTTAATTTTGCGATTCATCCAATTTTGTATGCATACACTTTAAACGGTTATCATCGAATCAAGATTTTGAAAACTAAATAGTTACTCATAGTCTCATACCGTGATCACAATGTTACTCTAAAACTAGATCGGAACAAAAAAAAAAAAAACAAATGTACAATCAGGGACGTCATGAGCGAAATTCAAATTCATAATTTAAGGAATAGAGCAATAGAGTGACTCTAGAATGGAGAAATTTTTAAGTGCTACGAGAGGACCACGTGCAGTTTGACGTGGTCTTACATTCCAATCAAATTTAGACATGTGAATTTTTTACAACTAAAATATCAACTAATATTTTCTATTTTTTGTGAAATGACATTCATGGGTATTTAGCAAGTTCAACCTGAGGTCTAGGGTTTAGGGTTTAGGGTTAGGGTTAGGGTTAGGGTATATGGTTTAGGGTTTAGAGTTTAGGGATTAGGGTTTAGTATTTAAAAAACAACATAAAACCCAAAATAGTCTTTGACAAAATAGCTGAAATAATTTTTCATGAAGAAAATCCACATGTCTAAATTTAATTGGAATGTAGAGCCACGTCAAACTGCCATTCTCTTATAGCACTGAAAAATTTCTCGAATAGAATGTCATCGTTTTCATCTCTAAACTTATTGGTTAATTACGTTTCAAACAATTAACCACATACATTAGTTTTTTCCAATATCTAAACTATATTTGTAACTACAAATCACATGTATGCCACTTCTGTAGATTTTGTGTAAGAGAAAAACAAAATAATGAACTACATATATCGTTGAGAAACTGAAGACAACGTGCAAGTGTATCCTCATCATATTTTCATTTAAATAGCAAATGCCGGAAAGAGTCAAATATTTGTTGTCTGTAACTTGTATGTTACCAAGTTTCTCACAAAAGTGGTACATTATTCATATCAAGTTTGTTGTCATTTGATTTTAAACCAATAGTTTTCACTGGCTCATTGCTATTCATTCTCATATAAATTATATGGTTATCAAGTTTATGTTTATCAGAAAACAAAAAAAAAAAGTTTGTTATCCACGTTATGATTTTCTCATGTCACAAATGAAAATATCTAAAACAAACATGCGATACAAGTACAAAACAAAATGAAAATTTACTGCCCATTTTGGTCCAGGTAGATGAATTAATCGAGACGTGACCATATAACTATGAATAGACCGTCATAACTAGTGTAACATGAAATTAGTAGCTTGTGAAAGACTATAGCATTGCGAGTTGAAAAGATGGCATTGGCATTGATAACCGATGCTCCAAGGTTGCGCCAATATTTTTAGGCCCATTCAATCGTTGTCCTCACCAACCAACCCTTAAAGCAAGTGCTACAAAGTCCAGAGCATTCGAGGCGCCTCAACAAATGAGCCATTGAACTTAGTGAATTCGATATCGAGTTCAAACCTAGGACAGTCATGAAAGGCCAAGCAGTAACAGATTTCATTGCAGAAATGACAGAACGGGAAGATGCCCTAATGGAAACAAAAAAGCGGCTATAGAGTCTGAAGACCATGTTGTCACGACAAGGGGACCCGCTCAACATTCTCAATGGAACTTATATGTTGACTGTTCTTCTTGTACAAAAGCTAGTGGAGCAAGAATTATCTTGACTTAGACAAAATACCTAGCGCTTCAGAACTTGTTCAAGAGGTCAAAAGTTTGAAGGACATAAGGATTGCCATAAAGAAACTGACTGGGCCTGGGGGACATATATAAATTGGAATACGCCCTCTAGTTTAACTTCAAAGCTTCCAATAACGTAGCGGAACACGAAGCACTCATAGCAGGTCTCCTGTTGACAGCGGATTCATGGGCAAGCGATATCAACATCTTTAGTGATTCTCAGTTGGTGGTCAGCCAGGTAAAAGAGGAATTTCATACAAAAGAATCTTAGTTACCGCTTATCTAGGATATGTGAAGACGCTTTTGGGGCGGTTCAAGTTCTACAATATCACTCAAATCCCACGAGCAAAAAAGGCCAAGGCAGATAATCTAGCAAGAGTAGCAACGGTTCAACCCTATCAACACGTACATAGACGATATAAGGGTGGAAATCTTGGACAAACCGTCCATCACAAAAACACTAGCGGAAATCTTTCACATTGAAGTAGGTCTCTCATGGATGGACGAGATCTTAGCATACAAAAAGGATGGGACACTCCGGCAGAAAAATAGTCGTTGAAACTCTGATCAGAAGAGTGACAAAATATACAATCATGGAAGGCAAGTTGTACCGCCAGAGTTTGAAGTTCCCTCATTTGAAATGTGTAACACCTGAAGAGGGCAGAGATGTTCTCAATAGGATTCACAGTGGAGATGGCAAACAAAGCAATGCGTTATGGTTACTTCTGGCCAACCATGACGACAGATGCATAAGATGTAGCAAAGGGATGTTTATAAAAAAAAAAGTTTGTCATCCACGTTATGATTTTTCTCATGTCACAAATTAAAATATCTAAAACAAACATGCGATAAAAATACAAAAGAAATTGAAAATTAACTACCATTTTGGTCCAAGTAGATGAATTAATCGAGACGTGACCATATAACTATAAATAGACTGTCATAACTAGTGTAACATGAAACCAATAGCTTGTGAAAGACTATAGCATTGCGAGTCGAAAAGTGCAGTTCATGCTGTTGAAATGCATATAGTGCTTACTTGTAGTTAACCAATTCCGAAGCTAATCAATCGCTTTTATTTAGCAAGCACGAGTTTCACTAAGTACTCGTCTTAGCATATTACAATCTTAAAAGTGCTTCTACATACTCTCATTTACGAGAAACAAACACCAGTTAGGAGAGGAATATTGGGGCATCCCACAACCTCAAAATAAAGTGGCTAAATGATTTAATGTTCACCTCCAGACTATATTTTTGAATGAAAGAGGTCATACTTTATTATAAGAAAGAGATTACAAATAGATGATGTAGAAACCACATCCAAAAATAAGAGACATATGAAAATAAAATTGCAATATGAGCATCGACGCTAAAACAATAACACCTGGACTCCGGTTTACGGTTACGGATTGCAACCGTTGAGCGAAGTAAATAGTCGGTGATTTGACTACCCACGTAAATCCAATGCACAAAATGATAAAAATCACTACGGCATCGGGCTGAGGTAATCTTCCACCTGAAGAATTGAAGCTGGCCAAGGGTGATTCCAGACATGGCCGTGATGGCAGACGATCCTTGACGAACAAATACCATAGTTGCGGGTCCGTCAACCAATACCAACACCAGTTTAGAGGCCAAAACCAAAGACATTGGTGATGTTTCCAAAGAGAAAAAATTGGATCCCAAGGCCCATAAGACCCACTTGGGTCCCAGACCCAAACTTTGCCCTAGGCCCGGATCTAGATCCGGCCCAAGACCCACATCTGAAACCAGACCCGCCCCGGCCTTGATTCATGTCCAAACGTCGTCGTCGTCAGAGGAGTTCGGAAGCATGCATGCCCGGCCACCATCCTTCGACCCCAGCAATAACATATCCTGAACTGAGAACTTTTCATGGGGCTCATATCAACACATCAAGACGCCGCCGCTTACCTCCGGCCACCGATCAATCCTCATCTCAACCACCTTCCCTGCAAACAACAATCAACCCAACAAACGTTTCAACAACCCAGACTCAGATCTCTCCAACAAGACTGCTTTGAGGCGTGCTCGATTTGGTCGGATATGATCGACAATTGAACCCGATCCAATACCACTAATCTGCACAACCGTGTCTTCACTCCGTCCACCACTGCCCAGAGTGATGTTCGTCGCCGACAGACGTGCTGGTCGTGAAAGAGGCACGGTAGAGGCCATGCACATAAGGAGTACCACTGAGGACGATGTCGGCATGGTTCTCCATGGTTGAAGGAGGAGGACACAAAGAGGCCGTGAACGGCGCAATCCCAAACCTAATAGAGCACTAGGCATGTTTTGAAGAAGATATTGTCGAAAACCAGATGACTCTGATAAACCCTAGCAGAGCGGTTGCTAGGTCATATTATACCACCTCCAGACCATATTGCAACATTTGTTTTTTTTTTTTTGGTTTTACAACTATATTGCAACATTGAGGAACATCTTAGAAATGGAAACAATTCCTTAGAAATGGACTCAAGTATCGGTGATCAAAATGTCCTCAAGAAAACTAGGAGATAAGCAAAACTAGAGTACGTGCGCAGCGCCCAACCGGCCAAGTGATGTGCAGCTTCATTCTTTTTTTTGATATATTATCTGTGCTTGAAGCAATTCCCACCTAAGCATTCAGGCCAATCTTCAAGTCCATATAGAGTAGTCTCATAGCAGGAACAACGGGCATGCATAAATTGAGAACAATTGGTTTCAAATACCACATTTTGTGGCCTCAACAGCTCAACTCGGTGATAGCGCTTCAAGACTCAAGAGCCGCCTACAACTCCACATGAGCTGCAGAATTTACATGTTGTGGGAACATATACTTACCCCCAAATAGTGGCAAATTCAGGATTTAAATATGGGGTGGGCTTGAATTTTGGTTAAAGGCCAAAATTTTTTTTTTCCAGAACAACCATGCAAAGTGTAGGAGCTCAACCAGAACTTACAATTTCATATTCTATATATGAAGGAGATTATGCCTAAATTCTGTAGGTGAGTGGAGGCGGAGAGCCGGTGGCGAGTCGTCACTATCAAGGAGGACCAGAGGAGCCCGGGAAGAAGGAGATTATGGTGGAGCCGTGGAGGAGTGGAGGCGGAGCCGCGGAGGGGAAGAGGGATAGCCGGATAGGTGAGTGGAGGGCTGGAGGCGGAGGGGAACAGCAGGTGAGGTCATATGTGTTTTATACTATTAGTGTTTAAGTTGAAGGACTCCTTCGGTGAAGGAGGTTGACTTGGTGGATGAGTGATGATTGTGGATTTGTGGACTTGGGTTGTTGGGTAATAGGTTGGGTAGTTGGGTGGGTTGGGTTTGGTCACTTGGTGGCTGGGCATATATGATATATCACCTAAAAAAAATACATCTATACCTAGTTTTTTTTTCCCCCCCCAATTTCTTTGGTTGGGCTTGAGCCCCACCCACAAGAGGCTGGATCCGCCCCTGCCCCCAAACAATGCCCATTGCTATCTCTGGCCACAGCACCCACACCCCCTCAAAACACACAGCTAAAAGCCCCATCCAGGCATATATAACCTTACCAAGCAAGGGTTTACGCCATCCAGCACGCGATCTAACAACTGTACTTACCCTAGGGTGAGCACTTGCTATAATTTTGAAGCAGGGTAATGTACTCCATGCTTAAGATTAGAAGGGTCACAAGCTTTCCCGGACCACATTTTCTCATTCTTGCTTTCCACAAATCTCACAAGTTCCTCCCATTTGTCTGACTGCTACAATCCCAACCTTTGCTTCACCCAAGCTTGAAACTAAGATGATATTGAGTAGACATTTAGCCAATAACCATATGCAATAGACTGCAAAGGCACAATCTCAGAGAGATGCTCCACAGATTCCACCGAGCTCTCACAAATAGCACAAAGACTTAAGACCTCCATTTGCCGCATGACTACATTGTCCATGTCAGCTACATAAACCATTTAGAATCTTCCGGACACAGGATTTTGAGTTTTGCTGGGAGCTTGTTCTCCAAAATCTGTGCCAGAAAGCATTACCAAGTCCAAATCGATTAGCGCTTCCTCTGCCAAGAGACACAAACTTACCTTTTGCACCTTAAAAGCTCCCTTAGAAGTAAAGTGCCGAACTCGAAAGTCAGCCGGAGCCTACTAAAAGGCACAATGTCTTAGTAACATTGGGCAGTGGCCTTCCAATCCATTAGAGGAATAGCTGAATCAATAAAATCAAGGGTGTCTTTGCCAACTAACGCACACAGTTTCATAACTAGAACAAGTCAGCACTGAAATGGAATTAAAACACAGATTGCACGGTAAACCCAGATAATTCAATCCCAGAAGCCACAGACAGAAGAGGTATATTTATAAAAAAAAATAAAAATGTATATCTCAATATAGAGAAGTAATAGAAGTAATAAATCTCAAGTATTTGACCAAAAAAATACATAAGTATACAAAAGGACCGAAGCTTAAAGTCTTAATGTCTACCACTATATTTACCTCATCAGAAGAAAATCAAAACTGTACATGCGATGCATAAGAATCAACAGTTCAAACTTGACCATGCAAATGTGGGCAACTGTTTTAACACAGCTTGTTCACCAATTAGGCAGGAAAAAGAAAATACCTTACATACTGTTTTTTCCCCCTTCACTCATTATGAATAGGAGGTTAATGCAGTATACGATGCATTTAGTCAGCTCCTATATTTCATCTTGATTGCCAAATAGATGTTCACAATGGCAATAACTAAAGCAATCAGAAAACTCGGCAGTCTAGTATTGACGATCACTTGTACGATCCAGATTTTCATCTTTTCACAAAGTACAGCTTAGTGTCCACAAGTGGCTTCTCATCCTTAGGAATGAAGAAATATGGAAATTGATCGTTACTTTCATCCAGCAGCCACAAATCACCGAGCCTAGAATATGATCTCTCAAGTAAGAACTTGAAGAGTTTCTTGGTTGGTTTCTTGACTTTGGAACCTGGTCATTTGGGTATTCAGCGGTTCATGCACTCTTCTTTTCTGGATCATGCTCATTTGGGTATTCAGCAGTTCATGCACTCTTCTTTTCAACTGCAGCGCAAAAAACTCTAGTCACTAAGTTGCAAATACAGGATTATTAACTTCGCTTCATGTTCAATATGAAACTAAAACAGTAAGCAACAAGTTTGTTCAAGAAAGGGCATTTTGGGTTCCCAATGTGCCGCTCAAGGGTTCTGAACTTTCATAATTGCCTAGTAGAGTAACATATAGAGGCACCGCAAAGTGAGTTTAACAGATAGGTTCAACACTGATTAAAGATATCGTAGATGATGCCCCTTGTAAAATAAAGGCACCGACTACAGAGAGTAAAATCATTACAGTAGAGATTACCTCTGGGAGCCCTATTTCATTTTTCACTGACACATGAAGAGCTCCCTCAGGGCCCAACTTCAGGTACCTTTCCAGGCTAAGATCATTATCATCGTCATTATCAGTAGCAAATATCACTGGAGACTCTTGCAACAGATCACATTTCGACACAACATCTAGCCACAGATGGTCACCAAATTTTTCCTTTATTTCATTGTAAATGACAAACTGCATGACCATCACAACAAATGTGGAGTTAACATAATGGAAAGGAATAACGAAGAGCAGAAGGAGACAAATTCTAGTGAATTTTCTATTTCACCAAGGGAAAACAAGATAAGCATCAGACATCAGTCATAAAACTCAAAAACCAACAGCAAAAATAAATCGCACCAAATCATGTAACATAATGCATAAGCAACAGACAATTACTCATCTATTGTGAGCTGTAAAAGACCGGTTCATATAATTAACACGTGAAATCATGTTACTGATCTTGTATTGGATTCAAATAAACCGAATAATACCTGATCGGAAGGTGACATCCCACATTCGCCAGAAAGATCATGGACATACAGTACTGCAGTTGGTAGATGTGAGAGGACAGCAAGTGTCAACTTTTCCAAATTATTTCGGTCCTCTGAAACGCAGAGAAGATGCAATGACAAATCAATAGCAACAACAAAAAGTTTGCACCCATTGCAACACAGACAGCATATTTCATTATTCGAAAAAGCCAAATCTATTAAGATGTGAATAGTGCACAGCAATAATGACAAAAACCAAGCACATCCATACAAAACTAATACTTGACAAACTAGAGCAATAATGACAAACTGGAGACCCTTATCATAAATTTTCACTAATCATAATTAGTTATGTAACTGAAAAATGGAGCTGTGCACCATGAAGGGACAAAGATGGGATGAAGCATGACACACCTCTGTTCAGTATCCTAGATCACATAACTGAATACAGTAAACATCAGTATTACTTATATCCTGAGCAGGGGATTTATATGTCCTTGAAAACGTCACATAAAGATGGTCCTTTCATGAGGGCAAAAACAGGCTGTTAGACCTGAACTTTGGGACAGCTAAATAAATTGGAGAGCTGCTGCATCTTAGACTCAATTTGCTCTCTGTTTGATAAATGTGCCCTCCTAGGGCTGTTAGGCTTGTATTGTTTCTTAATGACCTTGTTGAAATACGGGAGACTCCAAGTCCTCTGTGGTACTCTTTCTTATCTTAACCATTTTGCTTCTCATAAGAAAATACAAAAGCAAGGCTAATGTATCCATATTCTATCCTATTGGTTTATATAAAAGGCCAAAAGATCCTGTTCATAGTAGGCTACACTACTCAACAAGATTCTTTGTAAAGCATAAACTATTTCATCATTTATGGATGTTCAATTTTGAAGCAGCCAACACAAATCCAGTTGGAAATGGGTTCAAGGCACTGGAAACTGCCAATCGTTAGGTAAAGCTTTATCCCCAATGTGGGAAATACTGTCAACATCTCACATGTGGCATGAGTTAAGCTAAACACACGAACATGTATTAGGTGACAGGGAGTGCATGTCCCTATAGAGCCTACTTGAATAGCCTGCTCTAACACTAAAAAGAAACTAATGTTTCTTTAAAATGCTTGTTTTAATAACATGTTTTCCAAATATCCAACAGATAAAAAAAACTGAAGTGAGACAGTCTTAAAGGTGCTACACTCAAAAGTTCAACTCGAGAGAATTCAACTTATGCAACATATTATCTGAGGTTCTGCATATTGGATTACTGAGTGCAAGTTAAATATAAGAACCTTATACAACAGATTAAAAAAACTGAAGTGAGACAGTCTTAAATGAGCTCCACTCAAAAGTTCAACTAGATAAAATGAAATTAGCTCAACTTGTGCAACATAATATATGATGTTCTGCATTTTGGATTACTGAGTACAAGTTAATTATAAGAACCCCCTATACAATACAGAAAATCAACAATTTTCGGAGGCTTACCATCACATCTCTTCAGCAGACCTGGTGTATCGGTCACCTACAGACAGATTCAAGATATAATAAAAACTAAAATATAAGATCCAAGATTTACACTGCAAAATCAGAGACTGACTGACCTGAAAAGTCTCATGGTTTAAAATGATATGACCCATAAGTATTCCTCTTGTTGTGAAAGGGTAGTTGCAGACCTAAATTAAATATAACCAAAGGATCAGAGTTGATAGGTATAATGAAAAGCAACTCTTCATATTATGACAGAAGTAAATCATAACTTCCTAAATAACAGATCAAGAATGGCTTATTCAAAGTAACAAACACAGTTCTGAGAGATGAGTACAGTAACAGCTTAACAAACACTAGCTAATCTCTTAGTATGACTATCCTGCTACCCAGCAGAACTCACCAAAACCATACTGTGTGCCTGGTAACACGAAAAATAAAAATATATCCTGCCACTCCCAACCTTACGAAAAGTGCAATCACTGCAATGGCATGCAACACCCACTATGAAACCCCCTATTTTACACTAAACACATTCTGCCTTTGATACACATCCTCCATGTAAGAAAACTAGTCTCCACCCAAATATAAGTATATAACAAAGGGAGAATCCTTTTTTCTTCTTGCCAACCAGTGGAGAGCCTACCGCCCAGAGGTCCAAAACCATTAGTCTCCCTTTCTTCAATTATTGTCCTTGTATGTATCATCGACGGGGATAAATCTTTCAAATTTCAAGTGTTGAAGCTCACTCAGAGAAACTACGTTGATACAAATGTGTAGCCAGCTTAATTCCTTTCAGCTGATCACCATGAAAGCTTTATGCAGGAAGACATGTATGGCATTCTCTCTCTCTTTTCTGACACTCCACCTTTGGTACTTTTATCAAACTTTAAGGCTAAATTAGACATACCAGACCAAAAATAAAATCCACCAAAACCTTCTACTCTCTGAAAGTTTTAGTCTACCATATGCTTTTTTTCCCTTGGTAAATTTGATCCACCTTTCGAATATAAATGCCGATTTTTCTCTCTAATCTTCCGTTTTTTTGTATTCATCATTTTGCTAAGTTATTTATCTTAGAAAAAGATATTGCTTTTTGAGAACACCAAAAATGGGGACATTTCAAAACTCCTATGTAAGGTTTATACTGATTATTTCCAACTACATCATTTAAGACTCCCTATTAGTATTGAAATAAGCTCCACCATACATTCTACTTGGCTTATTAACACCTCTATTTAGCTTCATTATTGTTTCGCTCCTGTATCTTCCAAAAGGAAAAAAGACCTCTGAGAGCTGTTTCCTGGATCCGAAGGAGAGTACTTGAGTTCTCCCAATAACTAAAAAGTGTATCAAGCCTGAATCTAACTGGGGTTCACTTTTACATATCAAATTATATAAATGAAATTCTGCAGAAATGCATATGATACTTGTCATTTGAAATTGTGCATACCTCAGGCTTCCCTGTGGAGAGTATACGGACCAAAGATGACTTTCCAACATTAGGAGCTCCAACAAGACAAAGTGTTGGCGTTTCTAGATCAACTACGGGCATTGCTCGCAATGTCTGCATATATAACTGGTTAGAAAAAAACGACATTCCTGGACAAAAAAAAGGCACTGAATTATGACACAAGTTAGAAATTATAGCTTCCATATCTCAAATTATTTCTAGATTAATCTCTTTAATCTTTTAATAGCATTTATTAAAGGCCCACAAAGTCCAAAAGAGAACAAAAATTAATGCCCTTGAGAATGCATCAGACCACACACAAATTCACAAAAATGCAACACAATGCATACATAAGAATTACAGTTAAGGTATGTGTTATACAACAAAACACTTGCACGCTGATATAATCTAAGTAGTAAAATTTGAAAATGAAAGACCATAATAGAATAGTACCTTGGCTATGTGTAACAAATCATCAACATATTTTCCTTGTCGAATATATGTCTCTTCAACTTTCTTTAAACCCTGGAGAAAATAGTAACATTGTAAGTATATCCACACGAGATAGAGAAGGGAGGGGTAAGAGATTAGAAATTACCTCACTCAGTCTTGTCTCTGCTTCCTTCTTCGACGTTGACTGCAAAATTATTAATGAAGAGCTTGTTAAAGTTAGTCACAGAGAGAGGGAGAGAGGGAGACGGAGAGGGGGAGAGAGAGAGACGGAGGAGGGGGGGGAGAGAGAGAGAGATAGAGAGAGAGAGAGAGAGAGAAGACACAAAGGAGCAACAAAAACCTAACCTAACTAAGTGTTTGATTAAATTTTATTGAAATATGAGAGGAAGTTATTCCCTCTTCATCTTAATTCTCGGTACTGGGCTAAAACATAGTTTCAAACTAGTATCCCTTATACAGGGATGTTGAGACACAAAATTGCTAGTAAAAAGTCTTACATTCTAGACTTTTTATGTTGCTCACTATGTGTGGTCATTCCCTTATATTAATTGCATGTCTGGGGAGGGTAAAAGAAGAACAACCTGACCAATGACCACACTTATAAAGCAACAGAAAAGTATGACAGTATAAGAACTTATGGTGTATAAAAACCTTGTACCACTGACCCAACATACTTCCCCAACCATCCTAGATCTACTAACTTCTAAAAAAAATCATTACTAAATTACCACCCAACATACAGATATAGCTTAGCAGGTGTCGTTTGAAATTAAGAGAGAACGAGATAAGCTGACAACTAGAATTACATCATGTACAACAATGACTGGACAATATAAAAGAAAGAAAATCAAAGGTCATAATTTCCATTGCTGATATTGTATCATATGTACTTAAAAATCGATACATCATACCTTTGCACAAAGAGATGCATGTTCCTTGCCAACAGACACAACCTTTTTCCTCAGAGCATCCACCTTTCCCAACACCTGTAATATCATATCATAAACAATCAAGTAGGGAAATTGAAAAGGGTCTAAAAGATCATACCTTTGTGCATTCATCTAGTGTAACAAAATAGTGAATTATATACATAACTCCAGATGTGGAAGCCGAAATTATAACTTAGCTCAAAGTCAAAAACTGTGTGTAACTGTCGCATTGTGAACACATTTAAGCATCAAAGTACATGCATAACTCATATTGGTAGTACAGAAATAGGATGCGATAATGTGGTATACCACGCACTTTGACTAATTTTTGTTTATCAAGAGTTAATAAGATTCCTGATTTACACAAATGGAAATTGCCCATGATTTTCTTAGGTACCTGTTCATAATTTCCATCCCCGAGAGTTAATTCGATAAGAGATCGCTCATAAGGGTGAAGATACTTTTTATTGGGAAACTTCTCAGAATAAGTCCTCAACGGAACTGCTATTTCCTGAGAACATAAACAGAAGGCTAACTGTCATCCCTGAAAATTCGTTCCATATGAGAAAAGTAAAATAGAAATAAGCTCTATGTCCAAAAATTTGAAAAATAAAGTTAAGAACAAACTTTCATCAATGCATCAAGTTGCTTTGCACCTCTATTTCTTTCTCTCTTTGCAATATTGGCAATGCCTGAAACAAAAACAAAACAAAAAAGCGCATCAAGGGTAGCAGCAGGTGCTACAAATGAAGTCGTTCTAATGTGAATCTATTGTAGTCCGGTCACTATCAATATAAACCACATGCCAGTTGCAAATACCTTTTGTTGGTGCAACTTTCTTAGCCTTCCTTAGTGCTGAATACAGAATGTCAACAGATGGCATTACCATTGGTAGCTTTTGAAATGCACCTACACCTTCAAGTATCTCCGGAGATTTTTCCTAGATTTAGAAAATGTAGACACTATATCACCATTTTTTCTTCCAATAGTATGGTATCAAGAAATCTTAACTGCATATAAATGCAAAAGGAATGCAATGCAAATCAAATTTCTGCTGATAGGAAAAACAAGTTGATAAGCTAAAGCTTATTTAAACCTGAGAGCAAGTCCTTCAAAATTATCAAACTAGACTATCTAAGTAACAAAAACGATAACAGTGCAACAACATAACTAGCATGAAGATCCAAAATGTCAAACTTTCCCAACTGTCAACTTCAACTTCAGGAGGTTAAAAGCCTCAAAGCACCATTAATAAGAAATGAACTGTATACACCTGTCCTTTGTAAAACTAACTGAAAAAGGGATAATTCAACATTTAATACTCATAAGCAAAGCTGTTAACGACCCTCATAATTGTATGCATTGCTTTATATTGATCAATGCATAATTTCACTTATATGGCTCTATACTTGATGAATTACCCTCAGTAACAGGCCAAAACAATGTGAATTGGTCCACTGCATTGACTGTTTCTTATACTGTACTTATCTTCAATAATATTTCTGCTACATTGTACAGTCAATTATTCGTTAGACTCCAATATCTCCCAGTACCTAAACTGCCATCCTAATCCCAAAGATCAAAAATCAAATTTCCAACAAAAACTGTGTAGACCAGTCATTGATCAAAACCCAAAGTCCTGCAAATGGGCATACCGTCAATCGCTTAATAATTAACAACTGTAATAAAAACAAGTCTTTAGGGTCCTGATACTCATTACTAAGGTCTACCAGACTCTCTCAACAAGAAATTGGTACTAAAACATCTAAAGTAGTGTTTGTTTCCTTCAAACACAATATTGAAGAAACCATAAGCATACATTTGCTTTTACTGCCACAAGTACACAATGCTTGCCTAGTAAATTGTTTGTGTTGCTGCTCAATTTGTACATGAAACAAAATCGAAATCAAAACCAAGAAAAAGCACCTCAGTTTTGCTTTCTTGTTTAATCTGGGCAGTGGGTACATAGCTTCCCTTGACAACTTCGTATGCAGAAGTCTGTAAACCCTTACAGAAGCACAGACCCGGATAACTTCTGGCACTAGGTGTCAAGTATTTCCCTGCATGTGCAATTGGTGCAAAACTCATTTAAGCCAAAAACCCAGTATCAAAATCACCATAACAAGCAGTTCGACACACCCAAGTTCAAAACTTGGCGGCAATAATCAAGAGCAAAGCATTTTCAAGGCAAACCCAGATGAAAAGTTTGGTGCTTTTTTATTTTCAATAACAGAAATAGAGAGATAGGGAATGAGGCACAACCTTTGGAGATGGAGAGTAATAATCTGGTGTCTTGGGGACTGTGCCATAGCTGAAAGAGACTGCAAGCCCTGCTCATCTCTTCTTCTTCTTCCTCTGACGAATTTGTTTTGGGTACAAAACAAAGGACAAGTGAAAAAGACAGAAACTGTGAGGTTTTTGGAGTAGAGAGGTTTATCTAGTCCTTCAGTTTTGGTTTTAACCCGGTTTTGGTCTTTCAGTTCAAAAAGGACCCAAACCCGTTTTCGGTTTCGGAACTTGACCCGGTGTGGAACACTATAGAGTAACAACAGAGGTAGGAACCATTCAATTTGCTAGGCACACAACAAAGACAGAAGCTTCTCACTTCTCAGATTGCTCAACATTCCACAGACTATGGTAGCTCTACCTCAGCTTCTTCACTATCACCACAACCTCTTCTACCACCACTTCCCCAAAACCCATTTGCAGACACCAAACCTCACTAGACGAAGCTCTAGCTTTCTTACCAGGATGTCCATTTCATCAGACTCTCCCCCACTTCACAGGTATCTATCTCATTTATAATTTGTCCATTCACAATTGTTTGTTATCACATTGCAAAATTGTTCATTACCATAAAGATGGCTCAAATGATATGCAATTTGATTCATGCCATGGATTTCTGTATGTTGATGATCACAGTTATACAAGTGAAGGAAGGAAATGTGTGAATGTGTGATTAGGATACAATGCACTCGTAATTGGCTTATTTGCATCTTTTAAAATATACCAAAGGGCATGATTGGATGACTTGGTCTTAATTCACAGATATCTAATTTGTATGAGAATGCCATTGTTAACCAGAATTGTGTGTAAAGGTTTTTAAGGTTTGAGCTATTGTCAGGGTTATCTAGCTATACCCCAACTGTAAATTTCTGTTGTTAATCCAAATCTAGCACGTAATTTGGATAATTGGTTTATGTTATATTTTTGGAGAATCGAAGAGAGAGAATTGAATATTTTAAAGTATGGTCATTGCAAAGTCAGACTTCGGACTTAGAAAGATAAAATCGAAGCATAAAAATCAGCAGAAGTCTAGACCTTAGCTGTGAAATTGCTTTGCACTGTAAGTGGGTCTATCGATTTTCGTGGCAATTTAAGGGACAGTTCAAGAATCCTTGTGTGTATCATATCTCATTAAAAAGGTTCACTCCCTTCCATAGAAAGAATTGTGCTCCTTCTGATGCATTGGGAATGAGTGCAATCTTGACACCTAATACATTTTGCAAAAGATGACTTAGAAACGTGATTTCTAATAATCTGGGTATCGTGTTATCCAGCTACACTCCAACATTTGAAGATGTCAACATCGATAGTTCAGTAGAGTTGGGACTAGTGGCAACATTGAGTGGAATGAAAGATCAGAACATCACCTGTATGATTTTTTGTTTGTTTTCTTCTGTTTAGGAGGAATGAGGGGCTGGAGTCCCAAAATAACAGAAAATCTAGCTCATAAGGCTATTACATTTCAGTCTAGGACTAGGAGATCAGCGATAACATGTTGGAGAATAATCACCAACTGCAGTCATTTTTTGTGTTCTGTTTGTACTTTGTTCTGTAAACCTTTCGTGATATTATATATCAGATTCTCAGTGCACATCATTTACAACCATGTTAGAGATAGCCGTGCTTGCATTTTGTCAACAGCTACCAACCTAGCTCTTGTTTCAGATTGATAAGACCAATTAGTAAACTAGAGATACTTAGATTATCAAATAAAGACAATGGTTTATTTCATACATAGCGACCAGCGTTACAATTACATTTGATGCACCATAATCCTTTGCGAAATAGCTACAATAATTCAGAGTCTCAGTCATCATCTGTTCATTTTTTTTTTTTTTTTTAACTTTTTTTAATAACTCACACACTGCTTCCTTGCTTCCTCGACAAAATTACAGAATCCATGTCAAGCCATTGCTGCAGCCACATCTCTCCTTCTTATCAGGTACTCCTCAATCCCTAACTTTTCCAAATCCCCCATATATTTATCGCTTTGATTCCTCCTAAAACCCTATAATGTTACTGCACAAACCCACTTCCAAAACCCTCAGAAAGCTACTCTTCCCCTATCAAAATCCAATCTTTTCTTGTTTGTACCAACCCCAAAACCCTGCTTACATTTACACCCAGAAAGCCAACTATGTTAATGTCTACATGAAATGGAAGAAAGACTCTTACTTTGACACCATTGAGCACATTGACAAGTCCATAGTGCTAAAACCCATCATAAACCTCAAGAACTGTATTACTGAGGATCCCAATGGGTGTATCCCAATCTATCGAGTGTCCAAAAGGGGTTTTGCATTAGATGTACCCATGAAGGTTGCCAAGTTTTTGAGGAAATACCCGTCAATTTTTGAGGAGTTTTCTGGGGAATACAATTATCCCTGGTTCAAATTGACCCCAGAAGCAGCTGAGATTGATAGGGAGGAGAAGAGGGTTTATGAGGATTGTAGGGAGGATTTGAGGGATAGGCTGAAAAAGTTGATCTTGATGAGTAAAGAGAAGGTTTTGCCTTTGAAAATTATTCAGGGGATGGAGTGGTATTTGGGTTTGCCTGATGATTTTTTGCATTACACGGAAAAGAATCTGGATCGGTCTTTTCGGTTTGTGACGATGGAAGATGGGTTAGAGGGATTAGCTGTTGACAGTGGTGAAAAGGTCTTGTCTGTGGTGCAAAGGAATGCAATGAAAAATGGGGTGTATTCTGGAGGCTCAATGGAGGCAGTTGAGTTTCCGTGTTTCCCTTCCAATGGTCTGAGGTTGAGACACAAGATTAAAGATTGGTTAGAGGAGTTTCAGAAACTTCCCTATGTTTCACCTTATGAGGATTCTTCACACTTGCAGCCAGATTCTGATGAATGTGAGAAACGAGTTGTGGGGCTTCTTCATGAGTTGCTTAGTCTATTTGTTGAGCATTCAGCAGAGAGGAAGAAGCTCTTTTGTCTTAAGAAGTATATGGGACTTCCACAGAAAGTGCACAGAGCATTTGAGAGACATCCCGAGATTTTCTATTTGTCTCATAAGAACAAGACTTGTACGGCAATTCTTAAAGAGGCTTACTGTGATGAGTCTGCTATTGAGAAGCATCCACTGTTGGCAGTGAGAAAGAAGTATATTAGGTTGATGAGGGAGTCAGCAGTGATCTTGAAGAATAGGAGAGTGAATGGCCGTTTAGCTGGTGGTGGGAATATGGAGCTGGATTTGGATTTGGAACATAAATGTGAGGACAGAGGAGGTGGAGAGAATACGAAGGTGGACTTGGATTTGGAGTCTGAGAATGTAGACAATAGAGATGGAGAGTGTTCTCAGTAACTGGTTTTCCACATATATGCTGTTCATTGGAATTTAATATTGCAAGGTCTATAGCATAGGAACCCTGAAAGTTTAGGCACAAGGTCTATAGCTGGAATGCCGGTGGTGGGTTTAGGCACAAGGAACCCTGAAAGTTTACTGCTAGATGCTGGAGCTTCCTTTGTTATTAAAGATTTTGGTGACCCAAAATTGTGGGAGGCACTGGAAGAGTTGGAGAAGAGAGCAGTGAAACAGTGAGTAAACAATGAAAGTAAATTTCTAGTTTGACCTCTGCTTCTGTACATCCTGATTGGACTTGGCATTCTATTCTTTTCCGGTTACATTGTAGATTTGGAATCCTTGACCTGTGAAAACAAAATCCTGTCTGAAATTGAGCTAAACTATTTCATAGTCTTCCAATTGAATATATATCTGAAATTGGATTCCCAATTTTGGTGTCCCTGTTTCTATTTCATTTGCCTTCACTTTTACTGTGAAAGTGTGAATTGCAAAACAATGATGTTCTTTGTGATTGAATTAATGCACAACTGCCCTCCCTATTACCTTACAAGATATCAAAACTTGGACAAGAAACGAAGTGTTTTGATCTTCAGTGTCCTGGTCCTCGACATGTTTTGATCTTCAACCTGGCAGGCCACTACTTATCTTACCATACTTTTCATCTATGACAAACTTGATTGAGTTCATAACACCACTAAAATCCAGAAGCAGCTTCCCCCTTCCTTCAGTATAATATTATTACCTTGCTAGGAGCTGCTATCTTCTTGATGATTAGTCTTCTCTAATCTTTGATTTGCAGAAACTAAACATGTTTTCAATAAAAGGTGGAGTGACTGTGGCTTCACATCCTTAATTACAAGTAAACCGAGGGATTGGGATTTCAGCCTTTCAATAAATCAAATATCAACATACAAAAAGGCAAGCACAATTACTATCAACCATAAGCAAGGCTAAATAAAAAACAAGAACATAACGCAAAGGCGCCCAGCATAAAGGCAAAGATTTAAACTCGTAATCTTTATGGTGCTAGTTACGCTAGCTAACCAACATCAAGTACGTTCCTTTATTAAAAGAGAGGTTCCAGTCGGTTTCAACTGCTACAGCTTGAGAATCCAAACTTGGCCTCAGTGAAGCTCTCATAAGTAGCCATGGCCTCAGGTTGAATGGCGATATACATAGTTGGGTATTGTGAAACCATTATATTGTAGCACCAGTATGGGGAGGCGTCTCATCACAGGCTCACAAAATGGGGAGTGTTCACTCTTTGGAATGGTCAGTCATTTATCCATGAATCGAGTGTTGAGGCTCATGATCAAGCAATCGCATCTATGGTGTGGATCTATGATGAAGAAGGTTGAATCTATGGTGAAGATGATGGGGGATCGATAAAGTATTGGAAGAGTAACATGATCAATGTGCTAGTGAAGAACTTTGCTCACCAAGAACCGGTTTGGGACTTGAGAGCTTTTTCAGGACTAGTTTGAAGTTATGTTCATATTTCGGATGACACTACTGTTAAGATATGGTTTTTTAACGGTGCCAAGAGCACAGATTGACTGACCATGGTTAGTTGACTGACAGTCTGACACCCTACAAAGTCTCTACTAGCTTCAGGTGGGAATGCCAGTGTTGTCAAACCGTGGGATGCTAGGACAGGGCGAGAGCTTTGATCCCTTCATGTTTATCTCATACGTGGAATCCAAATGGCAACTTTCTGCTAACTGATTCCAAGGATCAAAGTCAATAAGCTTTATGACATGAGGGCTATGAAGGAATTTGAAAAGCAGAGAAGTGTGTCGGAAAAGTAAATAAATTTGTAAGGAAATTTGCTATATAATCAATAGATGAGATTGTCACCAGAGATGCAAAATCGAAAAGGCTGATTTTCATATGGACACCTGCTGTACCAAGTTGAATACTGGTGCAGCAATAGACTTTAAACAAAAGAAGCTGGCTAAGCTTGGCATGGTTGGGCAAGATACCAAAGGAGAGAAGATGTGTGCATGGCACAAGTAGCTGCCCTCGAACCCTTCTATTGTCACGCTAGAAGCTCTTGCTTATCTATCATGGTCTCAAAATGTGTAGACAAGTAGGGTGTCAATCAGTTAGAAGTAGAAAGCGCCTCCAACATAGTAATCTCAGCCCTTTGAAAGGAGCTGGACCAATTGCAACCATGAAACCAAGTTGGCCAACACTGAATTTGCAGTGGCAAAATAACAGAGAAAAGGGGGCAAATGGGAAGAATCAAGTACATAAGCCATGCAAAATTAACCTGATACTACTATAAAAGAGTACATTACATAAGTTCTACACATATACAAAGATAAATACACAGCAAATATAATCAAACAATAAAACAAGAATTCACCACCCCATCCCAAAGCATGAGAACTTGTGTCAACAACATAATCAGATGAAAAGAGAAAACCTCCGTAGCAGAAATTATGAAGACATGCAGACACTCAGCGGACCCATGATACAGAATCAACCTCATCCCTAGCTGCCTTGTATAATTCAAGCCTTTTAGCACACTGTAGCCTCCTCTCCATCAATGCCGGGTCTTCGTCAAGCAGTTGACCCAACTGCTTACCCTGAAACACAAGCCAAAGCAACCATTAACTTAAAACAGAATGAAATAAAATTATCCTAACTCAAAGAATCAAGCCTTAGAATTATGACAAGTCATGCTTGAAGGCACAGCCACCAGTGGAAGTCCTGATTCACATAGTAGTAACTCACAATTTTAAATTACTGATAGTTAGATAGTAGAAAACACCACCATTTAAAAAATAATAATAATAAATAAAAAATAAAAAAAAGCAGTCATAACAAGCTTGTCCAATAAATGAATTAGGCTCCACAACTCTACAGATGAAAATTCTGGCTCATAGGAAATACACCAGTAAACACCCATGGAAACTTTAAAGAGGCTCAGTATTTAATAAGTCTTATACTATTATTTATATACTGCATGACCTGTAGAAGTCAATGATCTCTAAGAGTGTGTGCTTAGAGAGAGAGAGAGAGAGAGATAGTACCTCTCTCTTTCCTATTTGAATATAGAAGTGATTTAGCAACGACGTTTTTGCCTCCCTGACTTGACAGTGAACGACAGCCTTGGGAATTGTATTCCTCAGAGTGTCAGACACCATTCCCACATAAGAGGACACGTTTGATCCTATCCTCCGAAAGTGACCCTCTGAATAGCGGTCCATAGCAGCAGCAGCATTTGCAGCTGGATTTCCACCTGGGTTTCCTGGTTTTCCTCCTGGGGTTATTGGTTTCTCCACTTCCTGTGGAAGTCTTCGAAAGAACTCCACAGTCAAGTATGAAGATTCCATGTCCACTAAGCGGAGAGTTGACTTCTTACTCTCATCACGGAACCTTTCCAATGCTTCATTACAAGCACCAGCTATTTCAGCTGTCAGAGTCGGAAACCGTCTCAACTCCTAAGAGTAGCAAACATCAAAATCATTAATCTCTTTATCACTGAAATAACACTTGTTAAGCAGCAAAAATACCAGGCAAGTTTGGTTCACCTGAGTTTCTGCCAATGACTTCCTCACAAGTTCTTTCAAGACGAAGTGGACCTATAGTATCCATTTTCAGCCAGTCAAAAATAAAGACTTATCAGTTCTTAACTGATTGCACTTTAGAAGATAAAAAAAAAATGAATACTTACAGCATCAACAGAAGCCTCAGCTGGCCCTCTAAAGTAATTCAGTGATCCCTCAATAAGACGGCGGTAACCTTGCTCTGGGGCAATCAAGTGAGGCTGATAACCATCAGCCTCTGAAACCACTTTCCTTACATTCTGCAAAGAGAGATGTCGATCAAATGGAAGCTTCCTCAAAGCAGCAGGTAGCTGGTTGTCAAAGACACCATAAATCCTATCACCTCCAGGTCGCCTATCATGAAAAAATCAAGCAGAGTTATAGACACAGATTAGTATTGCAAAGGATTTCTTTTCGTGAAAAATAAATAAACCAATTCCAATTAAGGGTAATGCAAGTTAGGTTCTCTATCAAACCCTGATTCCTGATTGATAAAATAAAGAAGCAACCAATGCATACCAGTTCATATTATGTTCATTTAACATTACAAAGACGTAATATGATCAATGACTCAATGTGATAGAGCACCAATGCATATCACTCAACCTACCTAAACTATTCAGCTAGAAACTAAAGATTAGCTCTGCCACCTAAAACTCCACTATTGACTACTACAAATTGTCAAACCTTGGCTGTTGAAAGAGTTTTCCTATGTAATAATTTGCACAAGAAACCACTTTTTACTAAGCATTCTAGTTAGATGTAGGAAAACAAGTTACTAAGTTTCAGTATAATGCATGCGTGAGAATGTGAGATGAATATACCACATTTACTAAAGAGATAGATAGTTGACTATTCGAGGACTATATTAAAGTTAATCCCAACAAAAAAAAAAAATCAAGTATTTAATCAATTTAACAATATAGGCTCCATCTCAACTTAGATCGCAAAATGACCTTGTGGATCTACATGAGTTTTGCACCTAAAAACAAAATTTTAAATACAGTGATGAGTAAAAATTAAATTCAATGAACAAATCTTACCCTCCATCTAAATGCTCTTTAAATATTCGGTCAAATGCACGGCAAAGTTCCAAAATAGTGTACAACTGAGCCTGCAATACAAAATCTTGGTTACAAACTCAAAATTGTCTAAGATAATACAAGATGAAATTAACAATATAGAGTAGTTAACTCACTCCAGCGTCAACGGCTATAGGCCTACCAAGATGGTCCATCTCAGACTCAAGTTCGTCAATGCTTTTGTTGATCAACGATGTGATACTTGGGATACGAGCCCTAATTACAGTCTCCAAGTGCTATAAACAAGATCAACTCATCAAAATGGATACTTTGTTTAAAGGACCAAGATACTCTTAATTGCAATATAGACATTCGTGCTCAAACCTGTGACAGAAGTTTAGCGAGGTACTCCGAACCCATTCTATTAGCCAAATGCCCATAGTCAGGACTAGTTGCGAAGTACTCACGTTCCTTGCGCCTTGCAACAATCATGTCCGTGTTCTTATTAATATCCGCTTGGGAACGGTTCACAACTCCAACCCAAGGCTGTTGCAGGCGGTAAGATCTTCCTTCAATAACCTTTTGGGTAAAACATGTAAGAGATTAGTAATACTATTATTTCTTTGTTAAACAAAAAAAAACCTTTATATTAAACAATGAGTGCAAAAGGCACGCATGCAACAAGCATGGGAAAATGTAAACAAAACGATAAAAGAGTTTTATGGTTCACACCCATTTAAAGCAACACATGCCTTTAATTTGACAACAGTTGTTTTTGGAATGCAAAACTATTTTCAGATTTATAATGTAACTGAACAGTAGCTCATTGCAAAACACATTTCCGAGAATATGGTACAGAACAGGAAGAGGGGAAAAGAGGGAGAGAGAGAGGGAGAGATCATACATCCAAAGCGTTAGTTCCTTTGTCCATCAAATCAAGCTTTGTCATCACCCCAAACGTTCTTTCACCTGTGTGCAAGTTATAAATATAAGTGAATGCGACAAATTAACTGTACAAACAGGCCAGAAGCAGGGGAAATGGTTTACTCTAACAAGAAGACATGGTATACCTTGTGGATCCACTTCCCGTGCAAGTTTGATAGCATCAGATGTAGCTATATCTTGGTTGGCTGGGGATATTGCTAGTATGATGCTATTTGGCTACAATAAGCACAAAATCATTCAATCAGGACACAAATGATGTTCATCATGCGAAAAATAAGATGGAATAGATAGAAATACAAAGAGGCCACCAAGAATAGAAAACCCTATGTGCACTCTATATCAAACAACTTGATGATTACAGAAAATAGAAGAACAACGAAGGTGGTAGAACAATTCTTTTGATAAAGCTATGTTAATGTTGTAATATTTATCCCTTCAACAGTGTGCAGAAATCGAGTGTAATATTTACTTCTTAGGTTGACATAAATTAGTAGTCAATTCCTAACAGCTTAAGCTTTGGCTGGCTTAATGTTATCACCAAACATAATAAAATTAACGCACACAACATGTGAGAAAGAGAAGCAAGTTACATTATTTGCTCCACAAAAATTAAAATGTGCAATGACAAATAATTTGTGTCATCAACAATAGTTGCATGTTTCAGTCCATTTTTTTAATCAAGATATTGTAGTTTTTCTTTTTCCAAACATTAGGTGACCTCATAACTCATATGAATGTGTATGCATGTATGAACGTGTTTGTGTGGGTTTATGACTACATTAATCATTACCTTCTCAACATAAGATCGAACCATGTTTTCAATATCTTCAACAATACTTTCCGGCTGGCCCTCTGAAAAGAACAGCTGACTTATTGACGACTGACAAATAAAATCACATAATACAGAACAGCAGTTTAATATATAACTAACACTTGAATGAAAACGTACCAACAGCAACTTTCGTCAAACCAGGTAAATCAATTAGGGTCAAGTTGACAACTGCCAAATGAAGAAAATGAATAGTTAAGTGTATGGATAACAACAGAGTATATAAGATGAGACTCCAATTCCTCCCTCACTTATGTCATCAAAGTGCACAATGAGGAGTTTGGAAAAATGAAATAATGTGCAAAGAAAAAAGTACAATGTCTGGAATTATAAATGGGGTAAAAGCTGATCACATAATAATGCAAGTTGATGTTGATGTACAAGGAATTACAAAAAGAACTTCGTTTTTGATAATTCTAAGAGTACATAGGAAAATTCTACAATGTGTTAATAGGAATTGCTATTGCCCTAAAACATGGATCTTGTTTTCAATATGTTCTATACAATTTTACCAGTTTATGTGAAATATCGTCTGAGAAAACTGCAATGAACTATTAATTTCTGGGAGGTATTGGCGCAAGAATGACAAACACACAATCATATTAACATGCACGAGGATGCACAGATGAAAAAAAAAAAAAAAGTAACATAAAAGGATACAAGAGTTTCACAATTTCACCAATGATCGCATGGGTGACTAGGGATCTCATGGACCTTATTCAAAAATTGGGGAAATTAAGGGAAAGAGTAACACACCGTTGGGGGAATAGATACTGAGATGGATAGGAACAGGAGATATCATTTTTGACTTTCCTGTTACCCTATCAGTTTCATCCTGAATTTCCTTTCGAACCGCGGCTGCAGAGAGACAACAACTAATGTTATATGAAGCAATTCCATTATCTACACATAAATTTGTGCGGTCGTGTAGCTCTAACTCATGACAGAAAGTTCCTATCAAGAGCATTATATTAACAAAGAAAAAATACAATAGAAATCAGTAGGAAAAAAAATAAAAAATTCATTCTGTTCATAGAGTAACCAACAAAAACACAAATTCGGATGTTCTTTCAAAATAATTCAAAACACGTGTAATGTGAACTCAATCAACTCTCATTCTAATCAGAGGAGGTCATGCAATCTCAGCAGGTTCTAAATACTAAATAGTGTATACTCACATATGTTTCCTTGAACTGTCTACATTTATTAGTCGAGCAAAACCAACTCTGGACCAAAAAAACCATCTACCCATTCTCCGCTACAATAATCAATCTCACACATACAAGCATACAGGAAACTACAAAACACAATGGGGCGGCCGGTAATTTACATACTGAAATCAGTGAATCTTCTCTTGGAGAGATGAAGAAACTCGGCATACTCCTGAGTTCCTTCATCAGTCTTGTGGAGCTGCAACACCAACGGCCGCCTCGTCACAATCCCTGCAAATCACACAAAAAAACAACACGGTAACAAAAAATCAAAAACTAAAGACGAAAATTTCAAACAATTAGTTCAACCTCAAAAGCCTGAAAATTTCACCTGATCCTCTGGGAAGAAAGTCACGCCCCACAATGCTCTCCAGCACCGAAGACTTCCCCGAACTCTGTTAAAAATAAAAAATAAAAAAAAGTAAAAATTGAACTAAATTAGCAATAAAAACCAGCTCCATAGAGTAAAATTGTTCGTAAAACCCTACTAAATTTCCAATTCTACGCAGTAAAAACACTGCATCGCAAGAAAACCCTAGAATTGAAGATGAAAGCGGAGAAGCTGACCTGGCCGCCGACGACGGCAACAGAAGGGAGAGCTTCCCACAGAGAAGAGAAAGTGTTGTCGCCACCGCCGTAGTCGCCGAGCACAGTACAGGCCCGCTGTATCCGATTAACCAAACCGATCAAGCTTTCCATCGTCGTCATCTTCAGGTAAACCCTAGCTACTGTTATAGTTCGTCGTTTAGAAATAGAAGAAGGAGAGGAAGTTGGACTTGGAATAGAAATGGGAGAACAATCAAAACGGGTCAAAATTTCGAGAGGCTCTCTTTGTAATGGTTTTGGAATGACGGGTCGGGTTTTGAAGCGGTGACCCGGTTCGGATAAGATTTGGGTCCACTGGGATGCTTCGGTAGGGGATGCAAGACGCGTTTCAAATTTCAAAAATTTGAATGGTGTGACGGTCAAGAGAAAAAGGTCAAAAATATAATAATAGATAGTTCGTGAGGGGGACCCGGCGTGACGATCCCACTTTGGTAACGGAACAAGATTTGGGAAGGTTTTGGCGGCTAAGGAAATCCAGCTCACTGCGGGTTTCTATTTCGAAGACTTCTATGAGAAATATTTCGGTGCGACGGCCGTGCCACGTGTCCGTGTGACCGGCCCATGGTCGTGCGGCACGTGTTTTTTTTTTTTAAAGCTGCTCACAGCAGGCGCTGCGTTTTTCTCCGACGAAGCTTCTTCTGTTTTTTCTTCACCCTCGTCGGCCGAAACCATCGCCAACCACGACGCAGATCCTCCTCCGCTGCTCTCCCTCATATCCAGCCCCAAATTCCGCGATCGCCACACCCTCCAAAACCCTACCCATCCTCTCTCCGCCTTCTTCTTCCTCTCCACCTCTCCGGATCCCTCTCCTCTCCCTTCCATTCGCTCCCGGAGCTTCGACGGGACAAGATTCTCCAGAGAAAGGAAGAAGAAGCTTCGCCAGAGGAGAACGCAGCTGCTGCTGTGGGCTGCTGTGAAAAAAAAAACACGTGTCGCACGACCGTCGGCCGGTCGCACGGACACGTGGCACGGCCGTCGCACTGAAGAATTTCTCTTCTTCTATGCACCAAGTTTTTAAGTGCACAAATTGTTATAATACAAACTGAGCCATTTATTTGATCTAAACACTAACATCAATACTAACACCGTTAAAAAGAATTCGATCAAACCCAAAAAACTAGTTAACATGATAAAAACAAATCACAATGAATATTAAGTTTATCGAATCTAACCTCGCTGAGGTAGAATTAAAAAATATATATATATATATATATTTAATCGAGGTCGATTAGAAGGAAAGGGCTTTGTCTCGTCGGGTTTCGGGTCGGGCTTGGGTTCGCTAACATCATCACCATCGCGGGCGAGTCTTACGGCTACAGCGACTTCTGCAATTTTGCTTCTTCCCCGACAACACCAGACTCCACAGCCGCGTTGCCCAAAACCCCGTCGTTTCGGGAGACCAAAGATCCACGTGGCGTTGACATCTAGACGACCATGAAGTGGAGCAACCTCAGAGGTGATGCAGAATACGGTGGGAAACCGCGTCGAGTCGAATCTAGGTAGTCTTGAGGAGAGAGGAAGAAGAATCTGTGGTTGGAAGCTTCTGCAGCTTCGCTGTTCCACAACAAATTCAGGCGACACGGTTGTGATTTGTTTTTCGTAAGGTATGGAAATAGATCAGCTCTCCGAGATCTACATGATCGTTCAAGTATTTTTCAAATTTGATTGGTTTTGATGAAACTCTGTTCTGGGTTCCTGGAATCGTCGCCGTGCAGAAGTATGAATTAGATTTTTCGAGCTTTAAATATTTATGGATTAAAGTTCGAGTGTTTCTATCACGTGTCTGAGGTGCCTCCCACAAGTGTAGTTTAGATAATTATAGTAGAAGATTGATAGGAAAATGGATGTGAGCAGAGGAACTATGGCGACCACAAATAGCTTTTGAATACAAAGGCACATAACAAAGTCAACAGAGCCAAGCAAATGTTGTTTGTACTGCAGTTAAATCTTTTGGTCTTTATTTTATTGTTGTTCACTAAGGGCAACTCCAACCATGGTCTTGGATTTGGAGTCCTATATCAATTATAAGACCTCTTTATTGTACTATTCATTTAGGACTTATTTTCTCATCTCCAACTATGAGTCCTATATGAGGTCTTATATTCATTTTTGTTGATTAAAATAAGTTATAGGTGGTATATTTATGAATATTATATTAAATAATATGTTAATAACCTTATTAAGTTAATAAAAGTTCACAATTTTTATTTTATCACAAAATTTTAATTTATTCTTATAATTAAATATAATTTTGTTAATTAAAAATATAATTAATACATACTAATTTTTTGTCGTTTTATGTCGGCATATATGACAAATAATCAAATTATTGACAGATATTATCTTGTGTTGTGTCGGTGTATACGACAAACAACTGAGTTCGTATGTGATTATCGTCGCCACATGTCAAACACTAATTGGCTATCTAGATTACGGGTTATATTTGTTCGACATGTGTCATATTTTATCTGTTTATATCATCTCAAATTGTCCATAAATATGAGGTCATTATCATCCTCATTCCTCACAAATTCACAACACTCTTCTCATATCAAAATCTTCATATCGTTTCCTTTTGATTTTGTGAAACTGTTTTTCTACAATGAATCATTTGACAAAATGGTTTATGAAAGATCAAGAAGTGGCCGTTACAAGAAACCAACGAAGATCCATGATGATGTCTGCTGCTGCCTTGTAAATCCAAGATCTAGAAGAAGAGGATTCACAATGGGGTGGTTCTTCGGAAGGTCATTCGTATACTGCCAGAAACAGAGAGATCATGGATCAACGTCTGAAAGCTCTATACTTCACGGATCCATGCAGGTACGAACCAAATATATTTCGTAGGAGATACAGAATGCAACCTTGGTATTTGACAGGATGATGCGCGACGTGGCCAACTACGATCCATATTTTGTTCAAGGAAGAGATGCGATTGGGAGAGTCGGCCTATCCACTGAACAAAAACTTACATGCGCCATGAGACAACTCGCATATGGGGTCACAGCCGACTTCTTTGATGATTACATGGATATTGCAAAATCCACTGCCATCGAGATTTTGGAACACTTCATTAGAGCAATATGGAATGTGTACCATGAGCATTACCTTCGCCGACCAACACCGGCAGATCTGCGACGGCTTCTCGACAAGGCAGCAGAAAGAGGATTTCCAAGAATGATCAGGAGCCTCGATTGTATGCACTGGCAGTGAAAAAGTTGTCCCACCGGATGGGGAGGGCAGTATACTGGCTATAAGGGGAAACCAACAATCATCTTGGAGGCAGTGGCATCCTATGATACTTGGATTTGGCACGCCTTCTTCGGCCTTCCAGATTCCCTAAACGATATTAATGTCCTTGGACAATCACCATTATTTAATGATGTGTCTCGTGGTGAAACTCCTCAGGTAAGCTATGAAGTACAAAATAGGCATTATGGGCAATGTTATTATCTTGTTTATGGCATTTACCCAAAATGGGCCTCATTTGTCCAAGCAATCAAAAACCCAAGGACGCCGTAGACAAAACATTTCACAAGGATGCAAGAAGCATACATAAAAGATGTGGAGAGAGCTTTTGGTATTCTTCAAGCTCGTTGGGCAATCATTAGAGGGCTAGCTCGTGGATGGAGTAAGGAGAATCTTCAGTTCATCATGATGACGTGCATTATCTTGCATAATATGATTGTTGAAGATAAGCATGATGAAGATGCAGTTGAGCCATTTGATCCGAATGACATTCCCACCATACCAAAAAAGGCACATATATATGACAGAATCCCTGATCAAGACACCTCTGTTCATTGCAATCCGAACAGGCTAAATCAATTCATGCGTCACTAAAAGAGATCATCATTCATAACTTCACTCACATGTCGTTTTCTTTTTATGCAATAAAATATGGTGAAGTTTTTGGCTTTTCATAGACCTAAACTAGCATTTTCAACTAGCCACCTACTGTTTGATTTACTTATGTGTATGGTTTAGCATCATCAATACTCAATGTCAGAAGTTTTAGAACTGTTTGTTCTAATAGACTTTGATGTTGTTGTATCTGTTTATTCTTTTCAGTAAATTTTTCTGATCAGTTTCCCTCTTTTGCAGCTTCTATTCAGTTGGTTCACTAAAAGAGTGTTGGAAATACAAAGCAGTTAATCAACAGGTAATAGAAACATTCTATTCTATTACAATCTTTCTTCATTGCATATGCATAGATGCTTATAATTACCTGCACTCAATTATGTTCATCAACTAAGTGCACAGCTTTTTAAGTAAAGATTTTACTTGCTTTGTGTTTGCACTAGACAATATATATCATAAACATTGATGTGAGAAGAAATTCCCAGCATTTAGCTTTTTATTGAATTTTAAAGGGTATAGTCTTAATAAAATTTTAATCACCTTCAACCATTAACATTTTGACTTTACTTCTTTACCATTTACATTATGTAAGTACGGACACAGTAGTTTAATGAAAATTGTGTAGTCTGTTGCTAATAGATTTTGATATGTAGTCTTTGTTCTTTTTAGTAAATTTTTCTGGTCAGTTTCCTCTTTTGCAGCTTCTATTCATATGATCATATGATCATAATCAGACCTAATGTCTTGCTCCTGTTTTCATATCGTATGAGATTACTTTCTATCTGAAATTGACATGTCCACTACCCTCCATGTTTTGATCATGTTCTTTATGTCTGTTGTTTTTTATTGAAACAAACATCTCATAGTTACTTTCTCAATTTGCAGATATCAACACCAGATATTGCTGAATGCTTCTTTAACAGTAGCCTTGGCACGTACTAAACGATTAACAAGCTCAAGTATATTTTTAGTTCCTTGAATTGGAGCTATCACAAGAAGAAATATGCCAAAGTCCCGCTGCAACGCGCGGGCATCTTTCTAGTCAAAAGTAAAAGTTTGTACTCGGAGTACTGCGTACACAGCAGCCGTTCCCACAGAATCCATGCCATTGCTGTAGCCACATCTCTCCTTCTTATCAGGTACTCCTCAACCCCTAACTTTTCCAAATCCCCCATATATTTATCTCTTCGATTCCTCCTAAAACCCTATAATGTTACTGCACAAAGCCACTTCTAAAACCCTCAGAAAGCTACTCTTCCCCTATCAAAATCCTATCTTTTCTTGTTTGTACCAACCCCAAAACCCTGCTTACATTTACACCCAGAAATCCAACTATGTTAATGTCTACATGAAATGGAAGAAAGACTCGTACTTTGACACCATTGAGCACATTGACAAGTCCATAGTGCTTAAACCCATCATAAACCTCAAGAACTGCATTACTGAGGATCCCAATGGGTGTATCCCAATCTATCGAGTGTCCAAAAAGGGTTTTGCATTAGATGTACCCATGAAGGTTGCCAAGTTTTTGAGGAGATACCCATCAATTTTTGAGGAGTTTTCTGGGGAATACAATTATCCCTGGTTTAAATTGACCCCAGAAGCAGCTGAGATTGATAGGGAGGAGAAGAGGGTTTATGAGGATTGTAGGGAGGATTTGAGGGATAGGCTGAAAAAGTTGATCTTGATGAGTAAAGAGAAGGTTTTGCCTTTGAAAATTATTCAGGGGATGGAGTGGTATTTGGGTTTGCCTGATGATTTTTTGCATTACACGGAAAATAATCTGGATCGGTCTTTTCAGTTTGTGACGATGGAAGATGGGTTAGAGGGATTAGCTGTTGACAGTGGTGAAAAGGTCTTGTCTGTGGTGCAAAGGAATGCAATGAAAAATGGGTGTATTCTGGAGGCTCAATGGAGGCTGTTGAGTTTCCGTGTTTCCCTTCCAAGGGTCTGAGGTTGAGACACAAGATTAAAGATTGGTTAGAGGAGTTTCAGAAACTTCCCTATGTTTCACCTTATGAGGATTCTTCACACTTGCAGCCGGATTCTGATGAATGTGAGAAACGAGTTGTGGGGCTTCTTCATGAGTTGCTTAGTCTGTTTGTTGAGCATTCAGCAGAGAGGAAGAAGCTCTTTTGTCTTAAGAAGTATATGGGACTTCCACAGAAAGTGCACAGAGCATGTGAGAGACATCCCGAGATTTTCTATTTGTCTCATAAGAACAAGACTTGTACGGCAATTCTTAAAGAGGCTTACTGTGACGAGTCTGCTATTGAGAAGCATCCACTGTTGGCAGTGAGAAAGAAGTATATTAGGTTGATGAGGGAGTCGGCAGTGATCTTAAAGAATAGGAGAGTGAATGGTCGTTTAGCTGGTGGTGGAAATATGGAGCTGGATTTGGATTTGGAACATAAACATGAGGGCAGAGGAGGTGGAGAGAATACGAAGGTGGACTTGGATTTGGAGTCTGAGAATGTAGACAATAGAGATGGAGAGTGTTCTCAGTAACTACTTTTCCTTAGATATGCTGTTCATTGGAATTTAATATTGCAAGGTCTATAGCATAGGATGAATCTCAATGACAACCACTTATCTGTTTTAGCAATGAATATGATTTTCTTTTAAAGAGGGGAAGAATAAGACGTTATTTAAATTTGAATCTTTGTTCCCCATTAATATTGAATTTTGGAGTTCTGATTGAAATTTGACATGGAAGTTTTAATGTTTATGAACCTAGACTAATCAATTGCAATATAGTTACTGAGAATATGGCTATACCCTTTACTAGGTACCAGGTAGGAGCAGAGGGGCTATTCTGGAATGTTATACTATACAAGTACGTTGATCAGGATGCTGTTTACTGGGGTCCTCTGTCAGCTCTTGGATTGCAGTCTTTTGTCAATTCTTTTCATAGTACTGTCAGTCAATATGGCCAGGACTCTAATCAAGTAGAATCTGTTAGAGTAAGGTTATGTGAAGCCTTTTATTGTGGAGAATGATGAATTATAGCTCGTGCCTTAAAAGAAGAGTCATCTCGACATGGAGATGCGCCTTGGCAAGCATATATATTTTTTCACAGGATTGGCCTGCTTGCTTACAGATATAATGGTTCTGGTATGGGAAATATTGGCCTTTAATCTAATTCAGAGGTTTTGTTGTTTATTTGTTCTTCTGATAGTGATTACATGCTACATCTTTAGGGGTTGAAAGACATAAGGATGCAGTTAATGATTTTGGTAGTTAGATGGACAATGATCATAGAAATCAGGAAAATGAGGCAGATGGTCAAGCTAAATTGGAAACGAGGAAGTAACCGATCATAATGAAGGAATACTTATTGAAGTCATTTAAGTCAGGTAAAAAGACTATAACCAACCTATCCCGTTTTGTCCCGTAAAAAACTCCCGCCGCATGTGAGCAGGCCTCCACCCATACAACCATTTTTCTTCCGGTTATCTTCTCAAGAAGCTAGTTAGATTCAACCCAAAACTAATATGCTTCTGGACTTCACTTTGCTCTCCACATTCCACACTTGCGCTTCCACTTTGGGCACCCAGCTTCTTCTTCGAGTCTCGCATCACCTCCCTCCGCCCATCTCATTCCCTTGAAGAAAACCAGAAGGCAAATCCCCATTCTTAAACTCAATCATCACCCAGCAACAGAGGAATTACAGTGAAATGAAAATGACGTCGTCTCTATCGTCGCTTCCCTTCCATCCCAGTATATAAGCTTCACTGGGTCACAAAGAGAGATGGCTAGAGGAAGGTGAAAAGAGATAAACAGATCTGAATGTTATGATGAACCAATTAAGTATATGCGTATTGCTAATTTTGGATAAAGTTCATTGATTTAATTAGATTTTGCAGAGTTTGGTTAGTTGAACAAGAGAAGAACCGAAGAGGGAAAAGAGAGAAAAGATAGGTATTTTCGTAAAGTAGTTACTTAAGAAGATTTTGGCCATTGGATGTGATGAAAGCCACGTATCATCATCTTGTAAAAATTTAGAAAGATTAGGTGATTTTCTAGGTTAGGAGTGATGGCCTAAAGCCAGGCCACTTGGCTCGTGGACGCATTAAGATGCCATACCCGTCAGGTGGTCCCCACCGTCCACAACAACGTTGACCTGTGGGTAAAAATGTAAAATCAACACACGACTTTTACAAAAATGAAAAGAATTTACTGTCCCCCAAGGGTCCTCCTTTCCATTTTGGTCTCTCGCTGCCCCAAAACTAACCGAAAGCCCCTTTGGCCTTTTCCCTTTACCTTTTCTTCCAAAATCAACCAAACAAAAAAGTCCCCCGTCAGTCTCTGCACTCAGATGCATCATCGCACTGATTGATTCATCTTCTTTGTTTCGACGACATGTCGCATTTCACCTCTCCGATGAGGCTGTCCTCGTCTCTGATCAAGAAGCTGAAGAACAGAGTCCGAGCGGGCAGCAATCCCCTGCTGTCGCAGTACAGATCCTTCACCGCCATCGAGGGCCACCGCCCCGTCATCGTCCACAAGCGCAGCCTCGACATCCTCCACGACCCTTGGTTCAACAAGGTATTTTGATTTGTGTTTCGCTTTTTGTTTGTGTTGTTTGGTTGATTAATATATTTGGATGATTTTGCCCTAGGGGACGTCGTTTTCCATCACAGAGCGCGATCGTCTTGATCTCCGCGGACTTCTCCCTCCAAATGTCATGACGTCGGACCAGCAAATCGAACGCTTCAGTATGTCTTTAAACTCGAGGCTTTATAATCATGTGATATGAAACTGTATCGTTTATTAGGAATTTGCTAATTTATCTGATAGTTCGAAACATAAAGCTAGTCTGCCAGAGCATACTTATGTTCTTTGCCTAGAACATTTTGTTGCCATTTAAAGCAACTGATTACTCCACCGCTAAGAGTATTGAAGTTTATTAATTGACAGTGGCTGATCTGAAGAGACTTGAACATAAAGCAAGAGATGGACCATCTGATCCAAATGCTCTGGCAATGTGGCGGATACTAAACAGGTTGCATGACAGAAATGAAACAATGTATTATAAAGTAAGCTACAAACTCCTGTGTTTATCAATCTATGTTGAGGCGTGTAATCAAGATGAAATTGTTATGTTGCGTTTGTCTTCTCTAGATGGTAGCTTGATATACATGCTACCAATGGAGATAGTGTGTCTTGATCTCACTCTGCCTCATATAATAGGAAAACTTCTTTATTTTACAAGAACATGTGAAGACATAGGTACTTTTAAGTCAAAGTATTTGGCTTAGGTACAACATAGGTTATTATATATCTTTCACAAGTGAACTATTATCCCATTAATTCGAGCTTTAACTTTTGAGAGTTGTGACTCTAGTCTCTGTTTCCATTGTCAGATAGAAAATCTTTAGACATATTACCTACAGACAAATGCATAAAATATTGACTATGGGAAGAGTGGAAGACAGGGAGAATTTGTTGCTTGAAAGTCGTTAGAACGTATTATCCTCGGTACTATGTAGAACCTTAAATTGATAACATCACCAGAATCTAGTCAGCCAACAGTGATCCACCTGTGCACGACTAAATCTTCTATTATGACCAAGTCTCTTCCATTAATAGAATCAGCCTGGTCGATTTCTCCTTGTTTTGGCTTAGGTTGTCCAAAAAGTTATCAGCTCTGTTATACTTGCACGTATATCATTCTTTGCCTGCCATGCTGCTTGGGTAGGTTGAAATGTTCATTTATTAATAAATCATATTTTATAATAATTTTTCATCTCTGAATTTTGCAGGTTTTGATTGCCAAGATTGCGGAATATGCACCTATAGTCTACACTCCTACTGTTGGACTTGTCTGCCAGAATTACAGTGGTCTGTTTAGAAGACCCAGGGGAATGTACTTCAGTGCGGAAGATCGTGGAGAAATGATGTCTATGGTTTATAATTGGCCAGCTGATCAGGTTTTTAATCTTCTTCAATTGCTCAATCAATTGTAGGATATTTTAAAAGAGCTACCATCAGGTGCCTACTTGACATTGTTCTTTTTATTTTTTGGGTGGATTGGATAATGGTTCACTTTGCTTGTAACTTTCTTTGTTCTTAATACTATCTTCTCAATTTCCTGAATGAAAATAGATCTTGTTGCCGATGAACTCAGAATCATCTGGTTATGAATCCTAAGACACTCCAGCTTACTCTGAAGTATTGGCCATTTTAGTTTAGTTTACAGACTGCTACATTTATTGTCTTCAAATTACACTTTTCTCAATCTCATAGTGGATCAATTTATAATATCAGATATTCCATTTCTGGTGTTTGTTTTCCCATCTTCTCTGCGTTAAACTTGTGTATCTAGTGAAATATCAGTATGTTGTTGACTTGTGTGGAAGTTCAGTGCACCATTTTGTTTTCTTTCCCTTCAAAACTTAATGTTACAATCTACACAGTATTTCAGAGTGAGAGGCGTGGCTTTTATGGTCATCTAGAATATCTTTGTGAGATCAATATATATTTGAAATGAAGATGTTACAAGTTTAAATTTTGTATGAAACAGGAGATTTCATCTATTTACTTATGTTTTATATTAGTATATTGAAGGTGGTAAAAAAATTACACAGGTTAACCTTGTTTGCCTTCCTCACATTTTAATGACTCCTTAGGTGTGGGATATGAAAAGTGAGTACCATATGTGCATTTCATAGTTGCTGTTCAGAAAAGGGTGCAGCTTAATATATGTCAGTATGTGATCAAACATGGAATTTGTTTTCAGGTTGATATGATTGTTGTTACGGATGGGAGTAGGATTTTGGGTCTTGGAGACCTTGGAGTCCAAGGAATTGGAATCTCAATCGGGAAGCTGGATTTATATGTCGCTGCTGCTGGAATAAACCCTCAAAGGGTAATCTACTGCTCATTTCACTTCCTTTTTTTCTCATGTGTCATTATGTAATTTTGTTCGTGATGTGTTTGTTTTTCAACATTTGCATCCATAATGTGCTACACAGTATTTTATTCCTTCCAGTAGGATTGTTAGTGATATATGTTTGCATCAACTGACCAACTTCATCAAAGTTTCTTTGTATGTTGGACAATTATTGGTATAACAATCTGATAAACTTGCTCTAGTGTATGGTATCCTTCTGGTGTATAGCGTTCAAATTTGGGTGGGACTGGTTCAAATTCTGCATTTGCAGTGTGCTAAGTTTAGAGATTTTTAAAGATAGGCATACAGCGTTTTAGGAAAGAAGATATGGGTGCCTCGCTTCCTTTAAAAAGAATATGTATAGCATGAGAAATCCAAGGAGATCACTCCTCTTGGTACTTTGTGGGGTCCATGTTTCATATCTGCAACAACTGAACTGAGCTGGCTGTCATTAAGGTACTTGTATTGAATATAGTAATATAGGAACAAACCAAATCTGCCCAATATGACCGCTCATTTCATAAGGATTAATGATCATGAATGCTTGAACAGAATTGGACATATGGTTTGTACATATATTTGATCCAAGTACCTTAATGATTGCCAACTCGGCTCGATTTTTGCGGACATGATCTATGTGTAGAGACCTCAAACTCGAACTGTCGGCTTGCCCAAATGGGATCAGGAACTGGGTACGACAAGCAATCCCTTAAAACGACCAAAAAAGGGATTCCCCCAGTGTGAGGACATTCATATCTGTGGCTTTAGTTCTTTATTGGTTTCGCTGGTTCTACATTGTTTGATCATTATATATTCATCACTTCATTTGGTGAAGCTTCATGTTTATTCCTTCCAAACAGCATACTCACCATTAATGTTCCACACAATATAGGTACTACCTGTGATGATTGATGTTGGAACCGACAATGAAAAGCTGCTAAAAGACCCCTTATGTAAGTGTTTCCTCATCTAGTCAGATATTTTGTACTAGCACCACATTGTAAAAATGGTGCTATAGTTTTAGCTGAAAATATTATATTTACAGTTACGTATTGCATTTGTTAATATTTATTTATTTATCAGAAGAATTATAAAAGGTGATTAAGTCATTTCAGAGAACAGCTATTATACAAAGGGTATGAAAATATGGGCAGGTACATGACAACAGAATAGGCACTCAAAGTAACTTATATTGCTGATTTTTTAGGAAAAGAAATCTCTTCATCTTTCATGCCTCCATTTGCAATAAGCTCCTGCTTTATCTCATTATTGTACTTATTGGTGTTTCACCATCATTTGATGACAGTTATATTTGCCAGTTTGGTTGCTCTTATAAACTTTACCTATGCATTATTGAGTGATGAATGAGCCTTTTAATGCTATGATCATCATAAGAAGGTGAAGTTAAGAAAGATAGTGCTGCACCCCTGTAAAACATGAACCTATTACAGTTGTGGAAATGAGAACATACAGAATCTAACCCAATATGCTACAGTTTCCAGTATGATACTATTTGATTTACAATCGCTCATATAATTAGAATTCATATTCTGATTGAACAAACCATCTGTGGCGCTTAGCTATAGAAGCAAAAGGAAAGAAAAAAGAAGAAGAAAGTTTAATACCACTGGTCAAAGGAAAGACAAAAAATCTATGCTTGATAACCAATTACGTCAAAAACATAATTGTAATGTTTGATGATTTCTTGCCTTTCTGTCTGTATAATACGCCTTTAAACTTTTTCTTTCGAGTTCTATGTATAAGGTCACTTCTTTGTGTACCCATGGCATCGCTAATTTTAGACTTCATGTAACATTTCCTTCATGTACGTATGTTTTTAGTTGATCTGATCACCAGAGCTCAATAACCATTCTATTCTATATTCTAGATTTGGGATTGCAAAGACATCGTCTTGATGGTGATGAGTATCTTGCTGTCATCGATGAATTCATGGAAGCAGTTTTTACTCGTTGGCCGCATGTAATTGTGCAGGTAGTTTGAATTGTTATACATGTTTACTTGGTAACTAGAAGATGGAATCCATCAATTCCCTTTTTACTTTCTCCCCCACCCCCCTTTTCTTTTAGAAATACTTACATTACATTTTTGTCCAGTTTGAAGATTTTCAAAGCAAGTGGGCCTTTCAGTTGTTACAGCGTTACAGAAATACTTTTAGAATGTTTAATGATGATGTTCAGGTAATTTACTTCTTCTGATTAATTGGATAGCATCTGAATGTCTTTATTAGAAGTTGACGTTGCCTTGTACTATAATCTATTGGATGGTCTTGCTGCCAAGTTTCTCAATGCATGAGGATATAATGACATACAGGTCCTAAATAAAGGACTTTCTATGGACATTTTATGATGTACACTTGATAGCCAAGCTTTGTTTATTTTCATCTCCTTGGGCTTTCTTATTTGAGTGCCTGTCTTAGGCTTTGATTGGTGGAAATAAAGTTGTTCTTCTGATTTGTATATCACTATAATGTGCAGTTAATTCTTCTTTCAGGGTACAGCAGGAGTTGCAATTGCTGGGCTTTTAGGAGCTGTGAGGGCACAAGGGAGGCAAATGATTGATTTCCCCAAACAAAAGATTGTTGTTGCAGGTGCTGGAAGGTTAGTACTTATCTTTATAATGTTCACTTTTGAACAATAAAGGAGGGGAACACAATAATGGTCTTAGGTTACTTTGATGGAGTGGTAATAATTAGATGTATCTGTGAAGTTAGACTTAATTGATGGTGTCAGTGAACTTATCACTTAGTTTTTTGACATGATGACACTTTAAGGTGCTTCGATGATGATTTATTATGTAATTGATAGACTAAAATACATGATGTCAATGAATAATGTCTTTGAAGTACCGTGATGTACATGACAACACCTTATGGTCTACGTATACCACATGTGTTGTGAGGTTGCTGTCCTTCTATCGTTCTGAACTTGAATATTTTGTCCTTTTAATCTACGTATGAAATGTTTCACATTTTTTTTTTCCTCCCTGAGAAGAAAAATAAGACTATATTTTAGTCTACATTAGTTATCTGATTGAATTAATTGCTGATGAAAAGTTGCACCAACAGCTCAAACACGTGTCTTTCACTTTAATTTAGTCTGTCAGGATATTTAGGGTTACGTTTTCGTTTTTTTTAATTTAGTCAGAGATATGTTTAATATTTAGTGAGTTTCTCACAACTGCTTTTATGCATGCATATACTGCAGAAAGGATTAACTATGAAACTCTCATTGCATAATATTTGTACTGCTGCAGTGCAGGATTAGGCGTTCTGAATGCTGCACGGAAAACAATGGCAAGGATGTTAGGAAATAATGAACATGCATTTGAGAGTGCAGGCAGACAATTTTGGGTGGTCGATGCAAATGTGAGTGCTAAAGCAACCCCCCAGAACACATATGCTCTCCACTCTTAAGTCAGATATCTCTTCAGTCTTGGATGAAATAGTTCTAGTGACCAGCTTTTCTTAGCGACTTCTTACTTAGTTTGTTACTCCTTGTATAAATATCTTTTTCCAAGAAATGCATATATCATTATTTAAGTAGTGATTAAAGAATGTGGAACTATTATCATACTTTGGGATGTGAGATACGTGACTATGGTAGACTTCAGACAAACAATAGAAAAGACTAAAGAAGGAATTATTAAATTTATCCCCGTTCTATCAGTTGCATATTTTCAGACCTTAATATAGGGATGTGGAAATGTAAAGTAATTGGACTTCTGTTTGTAGCTTGGTTTGGTCATATAACCTAATAGTGGCCAGATGGCTTTTTATATTCAAAATAGTGAATCTTGATACTGAAGGAATTTTTCACATTGCTCTTTTGCGGTGCTTCACTATTAGCCAGCAGGATAGTTAAGCTGGCTGTTGTGTCTGCAGGGTCTGATCACAGACGAACGTGAAAATATTGATCCTGATGCTCTTCCATTTGCAAGGAAAGCCAAAGAAATTCACCGTCAAGGATTGAGGGAAGGTGCAAGTCTTGTGGAAGTGGTATGTGATTAGCATAAGTAATTTCATCCTCTTCTGCATACAAGATCGCATGTTCAACACTGTGGGACTTACTAAAGATCAAGTCTTGAATTTAACTGAACTCATATACAACCACTTAAGTGGTCAGTTGTCTTATTCCACATGTTATTGGAGGGGACAGAACCCTGACCTAGCCTTTACCAACTGGATTCCCCCACACCTCCATCACATCTTGTCATTTTTCACCGCACTAATGATTTTGTCATTGTAATTTTCTAATCCAGGTTCAACAAATTAAGCCTGATGTGCTTCTTGGACTTTCTGCAGTCGGAGGATTGTTCTCGAAAGAGGTATATTTATAATGCATTCTCTAAATAAACTGGTATTCTCTGAGGTTTACTAAAGATTACATGGCACAATTATACAAAGTGAAACTATTGGTTAGGACAAGATGAGTATATATGTTGTCCTTGTTCATGTATAAGATTGGATGTTTGTAAGTTTTTTATAATACACTAAGGTAAAATTCACTGTAAACTCCATTTAATACTGTCAGGTGTTTTATTTGAGTAGAAGAATAGTTTGCTTTTATATATTAAGCTTCACTCATGATAAAGAATGGTTTTTGTTAGAAAATTCATAAAGTTCTCTCCATCTCTCCCTCTCCCCGCGGCCCCTCTATTTTGGTATTTTGGTAGGCGTAGGTACTTCTTTTTGTGAAATTGATGTCAAGCATATATTATTTTAGGTGTTAGAGGCCCTTAGAGGTTCGACTTCAACTAGACCTGCCATCTTTGCGATGTCAAATCCAACAAAAAATGGTAAGCTTTTATATTTTTTGTTTTTGTTTGGTTGGAAGCAAAATTGGAATGGAATTCAGATGAGTTCATGACATTGACCTATGCTAATTTACTTTGCTAGCTGAGTGCACTGCTGAAGATGCATTCTCTGTTGTGGGGGAGAATGTTGTTTTTGCAAGTGGAAGTCCATTCAATGATGTAGATCTTGGTATGTGTTTAGACAAATATATGGTCTGTGTTGACTTTGATATATTGGTTTGCATTATAATGAGATGCATCTCCATATGTAGAACTTGTTATCATTGTGGTTCTGGCTCCTCATAACTATTGAACTCATAACTCCTAGTGGATAGAACTTGTTATCATTGTGGTGCTGATATGCATAGGCTGTCTGTTTTGTCTCTAAACAAATGAAGAAAAAAGCGCTGACCTCTTTTCTAGTAGCAGATAGAAGAAAGCAAAATGTAATCTTGAATATTGGTTGTGTGCTTTACCACCTTTATGAGCTTAACCTGCCCATTGACCATTCTCGTATTAGTTAAAAGAGAAACAGAGAAAGACTTACTTTCTAGTGATAGAAGAAGATTTCTTTTAGCGCTGTTTATATATATGAATAGCCAATTATGTTTATGTTTAATAGGATAGGAGGACCGATCAGGCTCTTGGTCTGGTTTCAAACCCCTTATGGTACCTACCTAGCTATTTGCTAGAGTTTCCTATCTTCTAAAGATTCTATGGTTCATGAAGGCCCCAGCTATGATCCCTCAAATAAAGAAGATAGACATATTTGATTTTGTTAAGAAATGCACTACATAAACTTTTTACTAATTTGATTTTTATTTTTCATAGGTAATGGCCATATTGGGCATTGTAACCAGGGTAACAACATGTACCTTTTCCCAGGGTTAGTCTTCTTTTTCACTTCAATCTTTTAATAGGATTCAAATGTTTAATTATCTTGTTTTTCTAATTTCTAATTTTTTTTTCTCTTCGTGCAGTATTGGACTTGGCACTCTCTTATCGGGCTCCAGAATTATCTCTGATGGCATGCTACAGGCAGCAGCAGAGTGGTATTTCTCATACAATCTTATCAGTCTTATGATAACCTTTTACTGCATGACCTTTTAACAGTCCAAGCTGAACTTAGATTTGAATTTCAAACCTGTGCATTGCAGACATTTTCTTGAACTATATTTGAGTTATCATCACTGAGTTTGTTAAACTCAAAATAAATTACTTGGTTAACAGTGTGGATAACAATTGGAGAGGGCCATGGTTAATCTCTTGAAATAAAAAAATCTCCTTGAGAATAAGAGATGAATACATATTAATTAAAAAGTTATATGCTTAGCATTATCACAAAGTAATTGTAACACCTGTATCTATATGGGAAGTGTAATTGGACCAATTGAAAGGATAAACTATCTCATACAGCAATTATATTTAGACCAGAGGGACTTTCAAAAGATACGTTGGTAACTGGATGTAAGTGCAGAGAATGTCAAAGTTTTAAGAGCGAAGAACAACTTTACTTGCTTCTTATCATTAAATCTTTTGAGGAATAATTTTATCCCTGTGATGTTAAATTCAAAGTGGGGAATCACAATAATAAAAGTATATCTTTTTCCTTCATTTATTGTCATATGCATTGTTGAGTTGAGTTATATACAAGATAGACTATGCTTGAGGTTCTTCTGAGTTCTGACAGTCAATTGAAAACTACAGTCTAGCTGCATATATGACTGACGAGGAGGTTCTCAAAGGGATTATATACCCTTCAATATCTAGGTACAGATTCAATTGCCGTTATTTCTTGTGTTCCTTTCCTCTTTATATATCCTTTTTTGAAATGAAAGGATTTATACTTGAGGTACTGTTCATGTCATTGAACTGATCTGATTCATATTTGCAGCATACGAGATATAACAAAGGAGGTGGCTATTGCTGTAATAAAAGAAGCCATAGTTGAGGATCTAGCAGAAGGGTACCGTGAAATGGATGCCCGAGAGCTCCGGAAACTTAACCAGGTATATACACTTCAGCATCATTGACCAAGTTTCCCAATCCAATCCAATACTCCTACACTGTACAGTGTCAAATGTCATTGAAGCCAGTCTAAGTATAACCTTTTCTTTTTCAACCTTAAAATGAAAGTTTACTCATGCATGCCATGACACTTGGCAAGAGAGTCGGTCTTGGGGTTTATGCAATCATCAGTCCAAAGAGAATAGCAGATTCATGATTGATTGAAACAAAAAGAACAATTTATTGTTTGCTCAGAGAGAAGATAATGAAAGAAGATTTTTCACTACTATACCCATCAAATCCAAGTTGCAATTCAAGTGAAAGGAGATTTAACATCCACATTAAAGCTTTTCCACATTAAACTGAATTATACTAGGAATATTTCTTGCGGGAAGTGAGGTCAGAAAAGAAGATCACAAATGGACTTATAATACAAATACTAATCTCAAAGAATTTCAAGTTTCAGAACAGGAGTTGGGGTAAGGAGTTATTACTATTAAGATGCTAGTTTCTAATCTATTTGGGTCACGTACAAAGTATGATAAATGCATATATTGGAAGCAGCAAGTAAAATCTGTATGTTATAAAATATATTTTTAATAAGCTTTTATTCTGATGTATTTCTGTGCAGTTGTTATCTATCCTTGTGGATATTCCCATTAGATAATTCTTCATTTTGGATTAGTAATAGAGTAAGTCATTGATTTTATTGTGTATTACAGGAAGAAATGGAAGAATATGTGCTGAACAACATGTGGTGTCCAGAATACTCCACACTAGTTTACAAAAATCAATGATCAGCCATCCTCTGAGGAGAACATAATGATAGTTGCTGTATGTATCCATTCTTTTGGTCAAGTTATACACATTTTATCATGTTGCTCAGGTTGAGCATGTATCATATAACTTTCTATTATGTCATTGTGGTTCTTTTGCCATAAAATTTATATATAAAATAAATCAGCCAGAAACTTTTAGGTGATACTTATAAACGTCGACACACTAGTAATTTGTTCATACTGAATTAGCTGTGGTGAGATACTTTCTTATCCCAATGACAGCATCTTGCCTTGTGGTTTGTGATGTGATTCTGAAAGTTGAAGCATTTCTGCGCTGCATTTTATGGTCACGAGTGGATGGGTCTTTGGTATCTTCATTACCATTTTAGTATTACCCAGGAATTCTTTGTTTGAATTCTCTACCTGTAAAGTGTGGTTTATCAGTCCTCAAGATGCCAATTCTGCTACTTTTGGAATATTCTGCTTCTATATTTTGCCTGCATAGAAATTCTTAATCTCTCTCTCTCTCTCTTTTTTATTTTTATTTTTTTCAAGAGAAAATGTATGTTCATTGTGTACATAATGACCTGGTCCATAGGCGCATTCTGCAGAAAGAGTCGGTACTAATGTAATCCCATGTTTTCAAACTAGTTTGATGGAGGGATAGTACGATTCCCATGAGAAGTAGGTAAGCCAATATAGGCTCTATCCATAGGAACATGAGCTTCTGATGTTGCTGGTACCATCTGCTTGCCTTCTTTTCAAGCTTCAGCAACAAACACCAACAGTCTGAACTCTAGTCTGAACTCAGATACCTCAACTCTTGAACCTTCTTCTGCCTCATCCTTACTATTTTTAATGAAATTGCAAAAAGGAAAAATTGAAGGAAAATGTGCACTTCATTTGTTTTGACTAGGCTTTCATTGCTCTCCAATTTTCTATCTCTAGCGAAGGCTCAAAGTCTCAAACCCAAGCTGGATGTCGCTTCCTCAATAAGTTTACATAAAGCCTCTGCCGCATGATTAGCCTATTTGCTGTTCCAAACCCACTCGACCCCTGAGCCGTAGGACGCATGAGAAGGAGAGTACCTTTTGAGGAGCATGAGACCGTGCAGGGGTCAGTGATTATAGAAATACACATAGGGAATAAGCTAAACATTTGTTTTTGACAGAACAAAACTGATATATTCAATGAAAGCAAAAAACTGTACATAATTGATGTCGGTCCAGTGCCCCATATAGCTTCATATAAGATTCTGATCGTGCAAATAACTGTCGATGCTCTCACTCTATAACTTCATCATCTTTGATCCAAATGCGGACCGTGAGTAGTGCTTTGGAACTGTATAGATGCAGGAGCAAGGATAAGGTCCATTCCATTGCATGTGGAGCTTTTGAAGATGCAGCATTCCCAGGGCGTTTGCAGTTGGCGACAACCTCACAACCTACTTCAGCTTCTTTGCGTTTTTGCATCTTCATAAGCTGCATCAATTCTTAGGAAAATTCTATCTCTTGTGTGAATAAGAGAAGTTTACAACATTTATTATATAACCTACAGTTGTAGAGAATAACTACTTGGATAACTACCTATTTGGGCCGAATGGGGTTTGAGTAGAAGACCACTGCTACTACATATAATACAGAATATCATAGGAAGTGGTTCCATCAGAAAAATAGTGGGCTTTAAATACGTACGTAGAGAATTAGGTTTAGGGTTTTCAGCTTTTCATTGGAAGTGGAGATATAATTAAAACGACCACTACCGCACAACGGAGACTGAGCAATATACTGATCGATAACGGCAGCATGATGCAGAAGAAGAATACGATCGATGGCGGCCGATGGCAGACACCACCGGACGACATGATGGAGCAGATTCTACAGCGTGTGAGTCTATGGGATCGGTTACAGTTCAGAATGGTGTGCCAGTCTTGGAGGTCAGTTTCTATGCGAAGAGACATTCGTAGCTCCCCGACTGAACTGCCATGGCTAATACTATCGACTCCACCTGATTTCAACAGTTTCAGCAATTACGACTACATAATGTTTTTCAGCCTCTCTGACAACAAAGTTCACAAACTGATGCTGCCTAGGGCATTTGGGGCAGGATGGGTTCAGGGGTCTTCCAAAGATTGGTTGATTATGGTCAAGGGCACATACTCTAAGGTGTTTCTACTAAACCCTATTTCTGGTGCCCTACACAAACTTCCATCTTTCACAAGTGTTTTTCCACACTTTGGAGCTCTCAAAGAGTTGGAGGGACACTTAACCGCACAAGTCATGGAGATTTCTGTAATGTAGTTGCGTTATCGACCTCCGAGAGCATTGTATGGTAGCAGCAATTTTTAGGAATCGTATATTGGCTGTTTGCAGACCTGGAGAGAAAAGATGGAGTAAAGTCTTGGAGTACTTTGAGGATTCCGCGGATGCGCCAAGGCTCTTGGATATACTGTTTTCTTCTTCTGGTAAGCTATATGCCTTAGTTTTAAGAGGTCAAAATAACGATCTTGATGCTGCAGCTCGAGCCAATATGTTTGGAGGTAACAAGGTGGAAGTGAAGTTAGTACATGTTAGAGGGCCGCCCCCTATACAAACTACATTAACGTGGCAATGGGAACCACAGTTGATAGCTATAGAATCAACCATGAAGAATGAAGTTCTGTTGATCCATAAAATCCAAAGTTATGTCAAGAGGGAAGTGATAAGGATTATAGTATACAAGCTGGATGATGCGAATAACAATTTCCTTGAGGTACAACATTTGGGGAACCATGTAGTATTTTTTGCAGAATTTGGATCCCTGTCGCTTGCCTCGGCTGCGTTTGAAGGGAATTGCGTTTGTGTTTCAAATGATGAGACGGTAGGTGTGTTCTACCTTAGCAGTGGAAGAATTGAGCAAGTCGGAAATTCCCTACCAGTGTCTGGGAAAGCATGGGATCTGCTGGTTTACTCCAAGTTTATAGTAGGAGATTTCTTTGACCATAACAATTTTATTGTGTTTTGGAATTTATATAATATGAGCCTATAATGTATTCCTTATCAGTCTATATATCCTATTTAAAGCGTACGCAATATATGCCAGAATAATGGAATATCTGTGCTAGCTAGAATGAACATTGTTCTAAGTAGATTCAAAGTTTCATACAATCACATGTACAAGTCATGTAATAATAAACATATCTATCTCATATATATGAAAGAGGCCGGCAGTCAATTTTATCGTCACAGTAGTATAGTTTTGCACAGAAAGATCTCTTCCAATCAAGTGTTCATGCACAGATATGGGATGGTTCAGTGTGCATTGAAATAAAAGGTTTTTGAGCCTATCGCAAAGATGAACCTATACCATTTTTCATTTTTCCCCAAGGACTTCAAAAGATTCTTCAAGACAGTTGAGGACAATGTGGAACTCTTCAAACAACTGAAACTCGCGATTACTAAGCATATGGTTCAATATGCAAACAACACTGATCATCTATGGATGCAACATGTGCTTTAGTAGTGCAATTAGTGAGAAAGCAGATACTGATGCATTTTCTTAGAAATGGCAACTGTTTTCATAAGAATTTAGTGTTACATATTATTTAGGGTAAAATACTATATAGTTTTTGTAGTTTGAAATCGACATATGTTTAGTCCTTATAATTTTATTTTAATCTGAATAGTCTTTAAAGTCACGATTTTTTATCTAAATAATCCATCCGACAATTTTCTCAGTTAAAGACCACGTCAGTAATTTAACTGAGAAAATTGACAGAATGACTATTTGAATGAAAAATCATGACTTTAAGGACTATTCAGATTAAAATAAAATCGTAAGGACTAAACAAATGTCGACTTCAAACCACAAAGAGTAAACAAATTTCAAATCTATTATTTAAGATGATCTGATTAATTCAAAGAGTTAAGAGAGCTGCAAAATTTGTATACCCTTTCAAAGAGCCGCTGTACATATACAATAAAACCACACTAGAAATTTGATTTTATTGATACATATATAAGAGCTGGTACATGCCAGCTAACGTAAAATTTCCTCTTGCACAACTTTATGAATAGTCTGCTGAGAAAAGACCTTGTTTAGTCCAGTTAACAAGTGTTAAGGCTGTGACCCAAACTTTACTCTGCACTGGAGCTTTAGTTAAGGCTGTGAGCCAAACTTTACTTAAATGGGAGAAAAGTGAGAGTAACTTCTACAGCTATTTAATCCCAGAAAACCAATCTGGTACGAACACGTATACATAAGAGATAGCGAGAGATTAATACAGATATGACCTAAAACTAGTAGACATTTCCTAAACAAATATGATACCGTTCTCTTTAATGGTATCAAGGATAAGTCCCAGCTTACCCTCAATCTTCTCATTCTTTTTGGGCTCAAAAGACATTGCAAATACATCAGCATCCTTGGCCCTCTCTGCAATCAGGTTTCCTATAACTCGACAAGCATTGTCATCAGTAAGCGAATGCAATGAAAATCTCAAATCATTGGCATTTGTGCTTGCCGCAGATATTACTTTGCTCGTACCCCGGTGCATCACTTTGGCATGGATAAATCGCTTTGAAAAGAAAACATCCAGTAAAAATGGCCTTAGAAACATATCTGTCCGTTGACCCCATGATTTCTTACTAGGTCTCTTTGCAGCCTCACCTCGAGATCTTCGTGTCCATGCAGATCGAACAAAGGAAACCTGCATTTACAAGCAAGAAAAATTTGAGACCCTCACTTTCTGAGGTTAAATGTTAACAGGGAGACAAATTTGACTCAACAAAAATAGCCCCCTATAACCTCACTAAAGATTTCTATTTATTATACAAATGAACATTTAGTAAAAAACTATGTTGCTCAAGAATGAAGCTGTTTACAACTGTGGCAACAGAGGTGATTATGGATGTATCTGTGTGATAATGGATGTAACCAATTTGTCATAAAGTACTAAAGCATATCATCCTACAAACACATAAATTCCATAGAAATGACTTCGACATTGTTTGCTAGGGTTCTACTAGAGTAAAATATTAACATCTCATAACAACCGGTTGTTCTGAGGTCGTAAACCATACAATGGAGTCCAAACTCTCATCCAAACTTCGGATTCCAATAATATGAAAAGCAACAGCTTCCCATCCACTACGAAACTCAAACATGGTATTTAATAGCTAATTGCTTTGTAACATAATGAGCACAATGTGAAACATTTGGACACCGGTAACCCTTGAGAAAAATACCTCCTAGATGTGAACCTTCCAATTGCTAGTTGCTATCCTAGCCAAGTCCAAAAACTCCACAGCTCCCACTTTCATATCCATTTTACTAGAGAACAAACCCAACACGCCAGTCACTGGCGGAGCCAAGATTCAATTGTTACCCGGGCTAATTATAACACCAAATTTTTTTTACGAATCTTGACGTATTGTGCGAGAGAATTTTATGAAAAGTCTAACTATATCTTATAAAACGAGGCCACAAAGCTTCTACGGAATTAGGTGTAAGATGGAGTATTCGACCAAAAAACACGAGGTGTAAGATGGAGTGGGGTTTGAGATATCTACATGTGTGTGTTAGGGTTTTGTAATCAGACTCTTAGCCGATGTAGGAAGAATGAAGAAGAAAAAATGAGCATGATGTAGTTTTTTTTCTCAACTTCAAGTTATATTCTGGGCTCCAGCCTAGTCAAGACTCTTAGCCGACAGAAATTTCATCAAACACCAAACACCTTAGCTACACTAATAGAAACGCGCAATCATAACCATTGTATTCACAGATAGCTTCAACAAATCTAAAAAATATATATATATATATATATATATATATATATTCTATACTACCACAAAGAACTAAAGTCACAAATTCAGGTTCATTTCTGCTATAGTAGACAACTCAAACACAGCCCATAATCAGAACAGACTCAACAGAGCATCACAGAAACAAAAACCCATCAATAATCTTGAGTATTTGTCTTCCGGTGAATGTTTTTGGGATTCATGACACGAAAACTGAGATAAAGAGAGAGAAAGTTAGAGTGAAGAGCAAATGAGCAATGGAAAATTACCTTGTTGGGTGTGCGAATGAGATTAGGAGGGGTCGTGGTGCAACTGAAGGAGATTGAGGGATTCGGGAGAGAAGATGCCCACGAAAGCTGGATGGGTTTTAGTGAACCACATGACGGACGTACTGATACGCATGCCATCTCTTTAGTTTCGAACTTGCTCAGAAGTAGAGATATGGGTTTCCCAAGTTTAATAATTTTTTTTTTTTTNTT
>NC_020497.1:13671044-13688311 GCF_000184155.1 Fragaria vesca subsp. vesca
TATATGACGTCCGCACAGTAAGGGTTGTGCGGACGTCCCTCCATTCTCCACTATCCGACGCTGACGACGACGCTCCTCCACCCGAGAGAACACCAGAGGCATCCCCGATGACTTTACCATGAAGATGAAGGCCATAGAGATTAGATTTGAAGGTCTGGGCAACAACCTCTACCCAAAACTTCAGACAAGATCGATCTCGGCTACAAACTAGTATTCGATGAGTCCACCGGCAAGAGAAAGCTCACAGGGATGCTTCTGGTGTCTGCTCGGGTGGAGAAGCGCCATCGTCGGCACCAGACTGTGAAGAACGGAGAGACGTCCTCTCCTATATATATATGTCATACACATGAGTCATTGGTGAGTTCAACAATCTTTTCTTAACTTTCTGCTCGTATCTCTTTACTCAAATAAGAATAAGTTATTGATTTTGAGAGTTTTGATCAGACGGAAAATGTTTTGCTACGTGTTGAAGATTTGATTGTGGTGTTACAACGTTGTAATCAGAAACCTTAATGTGTATGGTGGGTTGAATTCGGGTTTAGGAAACATGTTTTTTTCATATTAAAATTTTTGGTCTTGGTCATATTTGAATTTGGGTTGTAGGCAATTGTTGTTTGATATGAGACCTAGGTTCATGAATCTTGTTCTTGAGTGCTACATTTATTAATGTACTGATTGAAATTGACTTATGACGTGGTTGCAACCTAGTGTGCATTGTGAGCTAAATTAAGTTGTTTTTATAATTCAAATTTAGAACTAGGTCGGATTTAAATTTGGATTTGGACTTCGGGGGTTTTAGCATCTAGGCTATTGTTGCTTATAGATTTAGGTCTCATGTTTATAAATCTATTATTCGAGAGCTAATTTTCTAATGTTTGAGTTTCTGACACCTTCAAACTTCTTCGATCTTGATGGGTGAACCTCTAAAGTGAATATATTACTTGTTAGTTGTTACGTATTACTATTACGTTCAACGTTCCAAATACTTATCTAGTGTATTGTCTAATATCTGATGACATTTGTTCATAGTTTATTTTTATTTTAACTTAGATTTAGATGTGTTGATGCTTCTCATTCTATTTTCAGTGTTTTTATATCGCCCTCTCTACTTCTCAATATCATCTGTAGACTATCAAGAAATTACAAACTTGCAAGAAATTATATGAATCAATAAAAACAACATACACACTAGTCTAGTGCAGATCTACCCTTGTATGGCAAAATCGATATAAACACACATAAAAAGCACACATACTGCTCGCATCTACCCAACTGAAAAATTCGCGAAAGCAAAAACAGACGACGAAGAAGAAGACCAAGACTCACACAACAGCAAATGGAGCTACCAAAACGTCGTCGTTCACCGCGATCCGCACTCTAACCTCCACGCTCACTCCAGCCATGAGCTTCTGAGAGCTCTCTCGCTTCTCCTCAAGATCTAACCCCACCACAAAATTGGAGTTGTCAACCGAAATGTTGCCGCGCAGATTATCCGCTATATTCGGAGGCCTCGGTTCCACCACCGCCGCCAATACTGCAGCCGCCGCCGAGCTCCAGCCCACTCTCAAGGTCCAGACCGACCGCGAAGTCTACCGCCCCGGCGATCAAATCGTCATCACCGTCGAGATTTCCAACCCTTGCTGCCGCAATGGCGACGACATGGCGTATTCGCTGCTGATCGAGCGGTTAGGGTTTGAGATTAAGGGGATTGAGAAACTGGATTCGCAGTGGTTCGCTACGCAGAAGCCTGTGCCTGGATCTAGACAGAGAAGAGGTAAGCCGGAAATTGAAATGTGATTTGGTTTTTTTTGTTCTGGTTGAATGTGGCTTGGAATTTATTTGCGGTATGTGTATTTCTTTTTGTTACATGAGACGTTTAGGTGAATATGTGTTCATGGAGGCCTCGACACCGGCATTGGTTACCAATCAAATTGTTTCGCCAGGGGCCACGAAATCATGTGAGTAGAATTTATGATTTCGAAGCATTTGGAATGCGTAAATTAAGATCTTTTTGTTTTTTGTTAAGTAGGTTTGATTTGTAGATGTTAGGATGTATATGGAGATATGATCAATCTTGAACCGAGTTTTTATGTAAGAATGAGTAGTGTTTTTGCTGTCGAATTTTCGATGATATTTTGATTTAGGAAAAGTAGAGAGGGAAGGAGAGTGGTGGTGGTAATGTGAGCTACAGTATGGAGCCAGATCAATAAACAAGATTCCTCTTCTAAAAACGGTTTTATCTTTGTGCTTTATTGTTGTCGAAGAAGTGGTAACATGAGCCTGATCTGTTGATCATAACATTTTAGGAACCAATTGAGCTGCCTGATTCCCTTTTATTTCCTAGGGAGGTTGGTACATGGAACTTTTAGCGCTTATTGAAAGAGATTTAGATCGGAAATGGTTAACTCTAAATCTGGTTTTTGATAAATATTCTCTACATTCTGCAGATGTGGTACGGTCAGTGCTTCCAAGCATTATACCACCGTCATACAAAGGTGCTACCATTCGGTATATGTACTATGTTCGAAGTACAATGTCTGGACAATGGTTGATATTGGAGAATGCCCATTCTCGTGGAGAGTCAGTTAAAGATTTTCCAGAAATGGTTGGTCTGCTTGACTCTTTCTGACGGATGTAACATGAATTGTGTCATCTGTGATAGAGCTATGCTCTGGTTTGATGTTGATTATATTTTTCCCATAGGATGTAGGATTGCTTTACACGTACGTCACCCTAATTAATAACAAATGGGCTGCCAGTCACTCTGGTGTTACTGTGCAGTAGTCAATAATAAGAATGGACTCATTCAAAAATCACCTGCTTAGAAATGTGTTGGTTGAAAGACACTTGCGCTAAATATATGCTAGCTAGCTCTTTTTATTGATGTGATATATTCTCATTTTAGCTTTTTGAGCCTTGTAAACTTTAATCATTCAGGAAGCTCGTACTCCATTACAAGTATGGGTCACTCAGAAGACCAGTGGCTTGGGAGCAGAAGAAAGTCAAAGTGATGGTTAGTATTCCATCTTTTTATTTCTATTTAATTTTGTTATTATAATTTTTACCTAGGACTTATAAACTTGTAAAAGTCAATGGCTGTCTCAAATATGACTCTTTAGGTTCATCATCATCTGTGGAGTTTATACTGTCAGCCTGATAATTTAATTGTTTTAAGGTGTATGTCCGAAGCACCATTCACATATATCATCTGGCTGAACAACTTAACGGACACATTCACATGACTCAATAACAGCATATTTTTTTGGCTTGTGCTCATGAAACTAGAAGAACCATTAACATATTTAGTAGTCTAGTCTAAACTTGATGGAATGATCAACCTAACTTGAACAACATTGTTTAGGAGATGGCCAAATTGAATATCTCATACATCAAGCTAGAAGGATGTAGTAGAATTTGGTATCCTTTGCATCTTAGATCATATCAAACCATCCGTTAATGGCCTATTTTCTTTTTTGAGCCTGATGGAACCTCTAGATATATTTAATGACATGTACTGTACATCATATTCTTTAAATGAAGCTATTGTCAGAAATTGGAGTTGTCTAGGTACTGATGGGCTACAGTCATTTTTAGGAAATGGTGACTTCAATTTTTAGATTTTAACCCATTCTTCAACTGCTTCTTGTGATAACAAACACGCCCTCGAAGAGTTTATGTGCTTCGAAGTTCCAAACAAACCTACATAGTCTGAGATTTGTAACTTCTGTGATTGTTACATTCAAACAAGTAAAAGTCTAGGACATAAATTCGTTGTTCCTTTTATTGCTTAGTTGATAAGTTTTGAGTGTTTCTTTTCCTATCACATGAATTAATACTTGGTAGCTGTAAAAATGAAATTTTAGGCTTATAGATTTGATGTTGCCTATATATGACTTATACTATTGAATCAAGAATTAATTGGAATTTCCAGATTGCAAGTTTGAGCACAAAAATATAGTTAAACTTAATTGAGGAAACAGGTTGAAATCACGTAACTTTGACTTGATAATTTAGTATCATTAATGCCAAAAGTCTACGGTTCTATGGGGTTGTTTTGTGCCAGCTGTCATTTGGATGCTTTGGATGGAAAGAGATAGAATGAATTTTTAAGAATACAGAGATGTAGGGTTAGAGTAACTTTGGCTTAGAGTGAAATACCTAGCAGTTATGGGTTTCTGTTTCAGTAGAATTTAGAAATTACAGGACTTATCAAATTATGATTGACTGTGGGGCAAGAATACTCGAGGCTCATTTTCTTTGGGATTCTTATCTGCTTCATTTAAGAGTTTGTAGTGTTGCGCTGTCTAGTCTCTGGTGTTTATATTCCATGTTGTTTGTGGACCTCTTGTGTTCACTTCTATTGTATAACTTTGGTGATGGATCTATAGTTTGTTTTTGTAAAATGTAAAAAAGAGTAAGCCTTGTACATGTATAGGTGCAAACAGATGCCCGCTCACACAGATGTCTTGGTACCTTTACATTTTCTCCTTCAGAAAATATATACCTTTCAAATGAAGAAGGATTTTCTATTTGAACAGATATATACTTAAAATGCAAGACTAATGAACGAAGAAGCCTCAGATTTTCTATCTACGATATTGTTTAATAGCTGATAAGTTTTTTTATCCACCCAAGGGATTAGTGTCTACTATACATATCTTAGTTTGAATGTAAAAGTCAAAGCTAAGTTTAAGGATTGAGTGATATAAAAGAAATTCTGGGTTGTGTTATAAATAGTGATTGCTTATACTTCTCTCTTTAGTTGTATAAATCCACGAATACATCTTCTGTATATATGACCAAAGTATTTGTCTGTATAAAGTGTGTATCCACAATTCTATTTGTCTGTATTCGATTTTTACATTAAGATGCACTTATTCTTATTATTGTATCTGAGGAAATCTATATTCTTCCATTTAGAAGCTCTTGTTTTGTTTGGCTGTTAGTTTCTTTATACCTTTGCTCAGAAATTCTGTGTTGTTGTCATTGTTTTCATAATTTTTATGGTGGAAGAGAGGTGGGCCTGAGAACAGTATGGAATGTATGGGATATATAATTATGTCTTTGTTAAGTAGTTTGATGTAACCTATTCTAAAATCAGTAGACTTTGCAGTTTCTTCATGTTGATAATTTTGGAATTATTTTTCTTCGTTTTGATTCCAGATAGGTTAGAAATATTTTGACATGTATTGTCAACTATGTTTTCAGGGATTGTTCCTTCGTCAACCATGCAAATTGATATGTATTGGAAAGAGATGGATGGTGACTCTGAATGGGTAGGCTTTTATTCCTTTTTATTTCTGTCTTACTCGGAATTGTGTTTCTACCTTTACCAGGCAATGCATAATCCGTAGAGTACTTGAGTAAGTAATATGCTTGTCTGTAGGAGTTTTGAAATTAGGTTTTTTTTCAATCAACTTATCCTTGATATGTAAAACTAATTTCTCTGACAGGTAAAAGGAAATGATGTATATGATGGGATTGAGGATGGCTATGAAAGCTCAAAGGATGAGATCTCATCCGTTTCATCTTACAATCCTATGAAAGAACATATGAACAGAACCTTTGGTAGTTCATTATCATTGCAATCAGCTAGGTCTTCAAACAAGGATACATATCTTGAAAGAGAACGCACAAGTCTATCTTCAAATCTGGCACTTCCACTGCTCTCCGCTGCTGAAGTCGTGTATGATACTGGTGCTGGTGAGTTATGTGACCAAGAAAAGTTTTCAAGTAGCTTATGTATTGAACTTCTTGTTTCCAAAATGGTATCTTTGTATTTACAACCGTGGGGCCGAGTTATTGTGATAGTTTTCTCTTGCTGTCATTTCATGCAATTAATATTGCATTTTTTTACCAGATGTTTTGATCAATAAGAATCTTGTTTTTCTCTTTATTTATTGTCAGACGAGTAGCTGTTCTAAGTGACATATTAATTTCTTTAAGCAGATCTTAAATCGCCCAAAAATTCCTCTGTTGTTGGCTCTCCAAGCAGGCAGCAGAAACTTACAAAATCCCTTCCTTCAGAAGATGAAGCAAGAGCATCTACTTCACCAGCAGCTGGTGCTGCTGAAACCTTAGCATGTACATCAATTATCATACTTACTATTATACATATTCAGTTCTGTGGTTTCTATTTGTGCACCATGTCCTGGAAAACTTACTTTCTGCAAATATTTTCTGCAGCAGAAGGCTTTATTCGAGGGAGGTCTTACAATATCCGGCTGGACGACAAAGTTCTGCTTAGATTTTCCCCGAAAAATTCTGATTCTAATTATTACTTCAGTGATATGGTAATGACATTTTCTTATAGTGTCTTCTGCCTGTCCTGCCTCATATATATATATTTTTTCTCTTGTTGTTCTGGCTTTGAATATTTAACAAGTTTCCTTGGATACAGATTGGTGGAACTCTTACTTTCTTTCATGAAGAAGGAGCTAGAAGATGCCTTGAGGTAGTGATATCATAAGTAATTGAGAAATCATTTGCAATGATTCATAAATTTAATAATTTATATAGTCATCGCTAATCATTGCTCCATGGGATGACTCTTTTTCAGGTTTCTATAACACTGGAGACTTCAGAAACCATTAGTCGGCGATATGTCCATCCTTCTCGGAAGAATTCCCCTACAATTACAAAGGTAAGGGATTGTGATTTTAAGCTGTTAGTTGAATGATTAATGAAATATTTTTATTGTCAGTTAGTCCAAAACAAGAGGCGGTTAAGCAAGAACGTAGTGGGTTTAATTGTAAATGGTTAAGGGTGGGTATCTAACCCTTTTCCCAATTGAGTAGTAATGACAGTTACATGCAGTAGGTGGTTCACTAAACCCTAGCAAACTATGAACATGGCTATGGGTCTATGGGACACAGGATATACATGAACCTGAAAGATAATAAACAGGGTATATCAGTAATTCAGGAGTAGTAACTGCATGCCAAAGTTAATTAAAACAGAAACTCAGTGTAATTGGACATTGAAGGAAAATAGGTGATCAGACATCAATTGAAGAAAAACACTTCAGAGGGGAAAAGGGTGGTGATATGCCGCTATGAAATGTATGGAGTGATGGCGGGGTTTTGAGTACTGTATCAATAGAATTTGAAGGATTTTCAAGAGAAATAGGAAGCAGGGGGCAAGGCTTTGTGGGTTGAGATCCTGTTCAATGAAATTTCATTTTTTGCTATTCTTGTACTGGAGGTTGTGTGGTGGGGAGGATAAAACAGTTCATATATTTCTTCATAGTTGTTTGGTTGTTAGTAGTTCTCTAGACATGTCATCCTACGTGGCATGTCTGTGTAACTTAACAAGTTTGAAGAAATCTTCTTCTCATGCTAAAAATCTACATGTTTCTGAATAGGCAAGACTTTTTTCCTTTGGTGTCAGCTTAAAACAATGTTTTATTTCATTCTTTTTATCTTAACTTATTAGCCTTGGTAGACTAAATTGTTTGCAGATATAGGGCACAGTTTTACTTTCAGCACTTTTAGTCTTTATAGTATGCTTTTTCTAGGTTTTCCTGTTTATAATTTTGTTTTGTTTTGTTTTCTGTTTAAGGTGTGTTCCTATACTTGGTCTTTACTCTTTACTCTTTAAAAGTATCCAACATATATGCAAGTGCTTTCTTGACTTGCAAGTTGGTCTTTGTATGTGCTTACCAGTTACTAGGAAAGGGAGACCGCGAGAGTCCGTTAACACTATTCCCTAGCACTGTAGATGACTTTGTATCTAAAATTTCTTGATGGCAAAAATATCAATTACGTGGTCTGTTCAAGGCATGGTTGTGTTGTGTGGTTTTCTTCGAGGCTGTATAGGATTCAATAAGTAACTGTTTAACGAAAAGAGGGTCATATCAATTTGGCACTAGTACTTGGAGTGAGGTCTGACCAACAAGGAAATAGGGCTTAGAATGAGATTTAAAGTTTGATATTCGAAGACCTGCCGCAATATAAGGGTTTAGGTTTTGATAGGAAAAGATTCAAACTTTAGGTTAGAGAAGTTGCTGATGTGTTGTATTTTCACTCAGGAAGAACCTATCTTGAGCGTTTCGAATGTTTCATTGAAAGCTAGTAGGTTGCCCAAAAGGTGTTCAAAAGAAGTGTGGTTTGATATGGCGAGGTTGGTAATTTTCCGAGGGAGCTGAAATGTGCACTCCCACTTTGACAATCTGCACTCCTCTTGTCTTTATTTTACTAAATTACCCCTATATTTATTTGTCTCGTCCTCTATCATCGGTTCAAAACGTTCTCCATCCTTTTCCTTCTCTTATACTATTTCATCCCTCACCGGATCTATTTCCATTTTCTGCTTCTTCCCCCGCAACGATGTTGTATTTTGGTCGCGTTATCTCCCCCTGATCATCTCCTTTCGCTTCTACCAGATGGGTTCAAATCAAATCTTTGAAATTTAATCAAAGAAGCTAAAGAAGAAAATGGGTTTTCCAGTATATGGGTGATTATTTTTAAAAGGGAAAATGGGTTCGTTTGGGTCTGCCATAGCTTAATTAGCTTAAGGTTTGTGGTTGGTGTTGAATTTGTACTGCGCAGGAAAGAATACAATACCCATACAACTCTTAATACAATATAGCTGAAGCTCCGCCATATAGAGAATGTACCCATGACATATGGGTTCATTCAATCAGATTGTCGGGTCAGGAATCATGTTTACCTAAATCGCTTAAGTTTTACCCCAATAAACATGTTTCTCAGGGTATGCCGCGGTCAAAGAGAGAAATGGAGAGGTAATTTTGGAAGAAAAATATTGATGAATAGATAAAAGTAGTTAAAACTTAAAACTACAAAAGGACTGCAAATTTCTGCTCCGTTTTCTGAATGACCATTTGAAGAAGTATGGCTTGTTATGGGGACGTTGGGTATTTTGCTGGATAATTATTGAATAAGTGTTAGTGACAAGATGAGGGGCCCTCAGGAACAAGCCTGAATATGCTTTAGGGCTGAAGAACCTCGAGAGAACTGAGTAGAACTGAATGATAAAAGAACTCCCAGGTTGGTAATTTTCTGAATGACAATTTGAAGATATGTGGTTATTATGGGGACGTTAGGAATGTTTTTGAATGATTACATGAAGAAGTGTTAGTGACAAGATGAAGCTCTCAAGAACAGCCTGAAGATGCTTTAGGGCTGAAGAACCTCAAGAGAGAACTGAGCAGAACTGAATGATAGAAGGACTCCCATGTTGCAGAATGTGTCGCTAGTGATTATGGAGGAAAGAAACAATTTTTGTTCTGTTTTTTATTTTTATACGGGTTTCTTTTGGTGGCCAAGAGTATCTGTAGCTATGCATATGCTTTGGACATTCTTTAAACTTCGGAACCAGTTCAACCATTACTTTTGACCTTACGCCATCAGATACCATGAACAAAGGAATACATAAAGCTGTGTTCCCCAACTGTATGACAAAACCACCATTGCCTACCCATCAACCTTTTATAAAGAGTTGAATACCACCTCTCTATCCCTTCCAACCCATCGCCTTTTCAGATTGTACCTGGATATAGAAGAGTAGATTTGCCCTACTCTTTATGAGCTGTACATGAGCTTCGATTCGCCCCCAGAGGCCAAGTGGGACAGTTAATGGAGATCAATTATGGACTTAGAGAGATAAAAATTAGAAGAGGCCGTAATCATTTAGATTTGCTAGTCTTCTAGCTTCTGAAGAGTTTTCATGTCTTCTGGATGTTTCATTTAAGATGCATGTTTTTAGTTTTACAGGGCATTTATGTCGGATCCTTAATGATTTGACTATTGGAATTACTAGAACTTGTTTATATGGGTAATGGGTCTGTTTCTGATACATTCAGTAGTCTATGAGAACCATTATGCTGGAAATGGTGAAGAAGATTGCTGAGTAATTTGTGAAAAGTCATGTGGCAATTGCAAGAACCCTTCTGGTGTAATTGCAGACCCGAAATTCCTTTCTCTCTTCAATCCCAGTCTGATTAACTTCAGCTCCCATTCCCCACAGAGTATCACCTTTGCCACCCTTTTAAGTTCTAAGACCTTAAACAAAAAACCCCTCAGTTGTCCTCAATCCTCATGCAGTGTAGGTTTCTCTGTCTAGGCTAGTTTGGCAGTTTAGCCTATCTGTCTTCTTTTTGTGGACTCTGTGGGCACCTTGTTGTGTCATGCTTGTCATGCTGATTCCTTATAATACTAATAATATAAAAAAAGAATTGAAAAAGCATGACTGGATCGACTGTAAATGCACGCTAATTCACCTTGTAATGTCCCCGTATCTGATTTTGTAGAAGATTACTGGTAATGTGGTCAGTCTCGTTACTTCGCTGCTTCTTTCGTTGTAAATTTCTGTCAGTCACATGATGTAGTTTGAATACGATTATAAGGTTATGTTGTAGTCCTTGGCATGTTTGTTTTGAAATTACATTGCTTCAATTTATTAATCCTAGTTTATTTAATTTCTCAGTGACTCAGAGTGATGAGGGGAATGTTACGGTTATGAAAGGCTGATGGCTTTTTACAGTTCATTTTAATGCTTTACTTTTCTGCCGTGTGTCATATGTGTTCTTATCTTTTGTAGGTTCAGAGTGATCATTACGAGGTTGTTGCTGATTTAGTGCAGACAAGTTTTCTCTTTTCCATTCCTATGGATGGGCCTATGTCTTTTTCCACTCCTCATGTATCTATAAAATGGGTCCTTCGGTTTGAATTTTTTACCACTCCAAAGAATGTTGACTGGACCAGGTACTGCAAATATAGCATCATCTATAACCTTCTTAACCAAAGTATAATGTGCAAGAGGTTATTTGTCACAATAAGTTCTCGTTTGGGTTTTAATTTGATAAATTCTTTGTTGTACTCAGGGTTTTACACTTTGAAAAGGTTATTGGGTGTTTGTCATCTACTTCTAATGGTGCTAATTTAGCTGTTCTAATATCCTTGATTTTCTGACAACTGTGATGTTTTGATATCCAGGTACGATCATCCTCTTCTTGTAGAGGGAAGAGACAAAAGTGAGTGGGTTCTTCCTATCGTTGTTCATGCACCTCCAGGTGTGGGACCTAATGGTCAGTCACGAAATGAGAAGTCTCTGCTCGGAATAGTTGGTGCATAATCAGAGGTAAACAAATATGACATGAATTTAAGTAGTCACATAAGCCTCAATGGTGGGATGCCGTATACGTATTACTTGGAAACCACCAGTCTTTGTAATAATATCCATCTCTCCTTTTCTATGCAGGCTGATGTAATTGCGTTGTCTGAAATACCAAGCCTCGATCTCGATTTCAAATTGTGGATCAGCATCTTTTAGCTATCTAGCCGTTGTGGCTACACAGCTATCTGTTCCTCTGGAGAAATAGTCGAGTGAATGCTGAAAAGAAAGCTTGAAGGGCAGAGGGGACAGAGATGTGGACTAAGAGATGTTACAGAGCGGATTTAGCATAGGTCTATACACCAAAATGTGTAGCATCATTGATTTATATTTGTTAATTTTATTTTCCCGTGATATAAAGTTTCATGGTGTTGAAACGGGTTGTACATTCTGTGAAGATAGGCGTTTGTTATTCATTGAAACAGATGGGGGAAAAAAAAAAGGAAAATCCACACCTACTCTACAAATTTGTTGCCTCTAACACAATATTGGACAACATTGTAGCAGTGAGGCCATTTGATTTAACAATGGGATTTTGTACTCGCAACTCAGCATGGACGTTCATATTTTTGCTCAAAACACACCAATTTTAGTTTTTACTGCCGTCTCCACTTGGGTTGGGGAGGTTGGTTTTCCATTCAACAACTGAACAAAGAGTCTTGAGGGTAGCCTTCCTTGACCACCTTAGCATTTCCAGACACCTATGTAGTCGGATTGAGCCATCTTCTGAGACTAGTATATGCGCATGGCTCCCTTCAGATCAAGACATTGAATAGTACCTGAAGGTGTGTCCTGAGTTCTGACTACGTACAATAGGAGTTACTATATATACGCAGCTCAAGTATCCTCCTTGACTTAAACATGTCATATATTTTGCTATGCTACCAATAATTAGCATTGTATGTAATACTGTTGTTCTTTCACTTTCCCACCTTTGTTATGAGAGCTATATACTTGTATTGCACTATGTTATCTACTTCACTCGGTATTATACCTATAGCCAATTTTTTACTTGTAGGTTGGGATAGAATTAAGTTCAATATTAATAGCATAGAAGGTTAGAAGTGATCAGTTGTCGTCTTTGGTTTGTTCAGTTTAATTAACACAAATTTACCAAACATGCATAATCCCTAAATCTCAATCTTCATGCTTTAACATGTGAATTTCTACGAGTTCTTGTTAGAAGTGATCCTTGAACTTCTAATAAAAAGAATTTCTTAAAGCTTCATCCTTGAACAACAAACCCTATTATATTACTCTGGGGCTGTATTCTTCAAGGAAATGTTTTATATACTGAATACAAAGTTACAAACTGTCTCTATATATATATGATGGCTCTAAACACAAAGAAATCACAACAAATTAAATAAGAGATTACATATATGTAATACATATTGTTGAAGAGACGAGGACTTAAGATTTGTTTGCTGTAGCATTGGGGATCAAAGGCTGAAAGCCAAGTCGAAGAGTAGCTTCCCAGACCTTGTCAATGTCGGACATGGCGTATCCACACTCATGTTCATTCCAACCTTCCGAGGCATGCACTATTCCGGCTATGCGCCATGCGCTCATCACCCTTCTCGGCAACCAGTTCTATATATCAAAACGTAACTAGTTAAATTCCGAAAAATTATGAACTTAAAAGTTGAGTAACTGGAAAATTACTATAACTTACCTCACACGAGTACACATTCTCAATAGACTTAGGGATCTTCATTGCTGGAGGGCAATGGTAGAAGCAGTCCCTGCGCAGCTCTTTTAGGGGGAATTGGGTAAAAGGAACAAAGATTGTTCCTTTTGGTGCTTGTAGCTGTGTTTGTTTACTCAATCCATCTCCCACTAACCAAATCTGCATATAGTAAATTTGAATATTGATCGACTAGAAAATATAAAACCTACACTGAGGGGTAAAAGTTGTCTCAGTTAAATGAGAATATTGTAGCGAGTATATATACCTTTGAAGCAGAGCCTTTTGCAAGAACCACCGTACTCTTAGTAGCACTTAACGATTTGGTGAGCTTCAAATACTCATCCTTGTATATTGTAGCTACCTAAAGTTTTGAAGATATATAGGAACGAAAAACAGATCAACATATTCTTCTTATTGGCTTCGATTAGAGTTATGATGTCAAATATATGTAACAAATATGTACCTCAATGCCTCTCTGGCTCAAAGCAAATGCAATAGCATAAGCAACCTTTGTAAAGTTGCCTGTAAGAACAACTTGGGTTGTCTCTTTTGGTATGTTGTTGAGGATTACAGCAGCAGCTAAGCTACTTCCATCCACTAGCTTCACTTTCAGCTGAGGATATCTCCGAGTATATAGACCGCCATATCTATTCAGCTCCTCAGCCTGCAATTCAAAAATTTATAATCATTTTTTCATGAAGTTATTTCTCATTTAAATGACTCAATAATTAGATTTGTGCAGAATAAACCTTGAAACCAAGACACCCTCAAATTTAACTTTTCTGATTAGAACAATGCTAGATAAACCACATTTTTAAGAACTACATAAAGGTTAAACTACGTGGCAACTTATATTGCATATCACCCACCTACTCTAGCTTGCTTTGAATTTTGGATCCAACGTAGCACTTGGTATTGAGGTACAGTTCATCATGACAAATTAGTGTGGATCCACTATAACACATATGTAGAGTTCCCTTTTTTTTTTTCCCTTTTTTATCTTTTAATAAGAAATAAATCTGTGATATTGTGACGATTAGTATTTTTCTTCCCAGAATACAAAAAGCTAACATAATCAAATTGTGATAATCAGTAAACTAGAGACTTGCCTGGTTTAAGAGCCCCAAACTTACGACTTTGACACCTTTTTCCTCTGCTTCAAGTATAGCGTCCTCAATCAAACTGTTGATAGCTTCATTTTGCCATGGCATGAAGTACTGCAAGTCATAAATATACATCAATTGATTTAGAAATGACATCAATCAACCAGATATCAATAGAGAAAACAAACTTGAAGTTTACTGCAAATCTCACTTGCAAATTGTATTTTGGGATCGCCCAAGTTTGTATTTTGAGTTTATTAAATCGCTGCCTCTCGACCACAAATGTGCGACCATAAATCCAAGTGAGCATCATCGACCAAAATGTGACTGGCCACATCAACCACAAGTACCACGTTGAAGTGTGCGGTTTAGAGGCCAAGGAAGCAAATCCGAGCGGAAGTTGATAGATGGAGTCGGGTGTTGTAAGATGGGTTAAATGCAAGACATCCGGAGCTTCATCTTTTCTTTTGAGTGAAGATTCATGCAGTTCATCACTGGTCTTTTCCATGGTGCCATACATGTAGTCATAGATTGGCATGAAGAGGCAGTAATTGGTCCGAAATAGGGTGTGATGCAAAGAGTGATACCTGCATATATCATCAGGTTCCGCTTAGGTATATTTAGGTTTCGATATAAATCAATGGTAGACTAGCTCTTCACATCAGTATTCTGAAAGTATCAAGATCTGATGCAAGAGTAAAGAATACTTACGATGGTGTATACATGAAATATTTGAGTGGAGGAATAAGAGAGAAGATCCATTTTGGAATGAGCTCGAAGTTGCAGTGTCCCATGTTGTTCATAGCGTCAATGTAAGTAATATAAACTGCAAAGGTTATGATTGAGGCTGTTCTCGTCAACGCCATTGTCATCATGGGTATTGCGAAAAGGATGAAATATGCTATGTGCTCCCCAAATGGGTGAATTACAGCTGCAATGATACAAAAGATCAATTCTTGTCAAATTTTTGGGTTGAAATTATGCTTTTATTAGTTTAAAATAAAAGTGAATAAAAACGATCCACCTCGCTCTCTCAATATATAAAAGTCATTAGGTTAGTACATATATGTAAATATGATACGTACTTTTCTTCTCCGATATAATTAAATTATCAGAATCGATCATTAATTTCTATTTTCAACTCAAATTATGGGAGTTTACACCTGATAGATTTTTATGTGGTGCAAACATATCATGTGGCTGTACATCCGACTAATAGGAACACATGTAATAGGTATTATGAGTATTACACATTAAAAAACATAGATAACTCTGATATATATTGAACGTACATGGTAAAGACATTGCTACCTAAGATTTTTTTTGTGTATGGTAAAAAGAACCATGCCAGATATATATTTCATAACTAAATCTTCATAGTTCATATAAAGGTTATATATCTTGTATCTAAATTAAACATGAAACATTAGAAAATAGGGTATTGAAGCGTACAAATCACTGTCTTTACCTACCCATCCCCTCCTTTGTCGACAATTAAATTTTATCACACATAAATCACAATTAAGTGATGACGATGTAATATGATTACTATTCTAGAACTATCTCGATGATACAAGTACATAATTATCTAATTAAAAAAAAAAAATACGTGTGTATATATGGTGGATGGAACTAGGTCTTACAAGTAATTGGCTCAGTGACAATGGAGGAATGGTGGTGAGAATGGTAGCGAGAGTAAAGGTAATGGTGGTGCAGAGCTCTATGCAGCCAGTAGTAGAGAAACTCCACCGGACCAGCATGAAGCAGAAATGTTATGACGAATCCATCTGCTCTCCACAGTGGTACGTTTCGACCTCCGTCCAGCCGCATTCTCCCTATGTAGAACAATATTGCATTGAATATAATTTGGTCATCCCTGTTCAATAAAAACAAGAAACAATCATAGTTAATAATACGTAAAACCCAGAAAAACGTTATTTCGTTAATCTCTCTAGCTAAGTAAACCCTAGCCAAAGCCTTAACCCTGCAGTACAGACCAGTTTCTTTCTCTGTCAACTTGTTCGAACTCAAGGCCCTTGTCGATGATCCGGCCGCTGCCCTTGGAGGTTCGATATCGAGAAAGAGAGATCCATAGCTGGTTGTGCAGCATCCTAAACAACATGTATGGAAATATGAGGAAGTAAGACAGATCTTTGTCTTCCCATTCGTTAACAATGAATGAATATGTGCTGTGTATCGCGAAGGGAGCCACCACCACGTACTGCAGCAGCACACAGGAACCAAATTCTACAGATTTAGTACACACTTGAATATATGAAATGTAAATAAACATCTGTCGGAATAAACAAAAACACGAAGAGAGACCTTAAAGCTTCCAAGACGTGTCCATGGCCATTCAGTCAGAATTCCAGGATTGGAAGCCATTTTTCGATCTTTGCTACCGTTGGCTTGATTAGCATCCTGCAGGTTTGGTCTTTTATAGGTTCTAATACTTGATGCATGTGCTACGTACGACTAAGAAAGTAGCTACGGATGTAGATATTTTGTCGACACATATTCAAGTGGTTATGGGTTAAGAAGATCGATGGTGACGAATTTATTATAGAACCGACTAATCTATATAGACACATTACATCCATGCAGTGTTCTAAAAATCATTAGGGATACGCAGACGACGGTGGGAAAGGCGATGAAATTAATTTGATTGATGAAATATATATCTGTTCAAGCAACAACTACTCATGAAAGAGACATGCAATGCAATTAGATCGGGAAATGCATAATTGGTTTTAGGACTAATTTCAGTTTACTCTCATCAACTTTAGGTCGATCATCATGTTAATCATTCTTCTTTCAATTTTATCAAAAAACACCCATCAACTCCCAACTTTTATCAGCCGCGCATGTCCAAACCTCAAATCTCCATCCAATTCCTCTGTCAAGTGATGATTTGATATCAGAAAGACAGTCAAATTCTAAAAGTTACCTTTCGGACCATTTTTCCCCCATATCGATACATATTTTCGTTCTCATCACAACCCCCTAACCTTAGTGATTTTGGTGGAATTGAATGCAATTTGTCTATTTTTCTTTTTCTTGATATCAAGTCATCACTTGACAAATGAATTGGATGGAGATTGGAGGTTTGCACATGCGGCTGATGTAAAAATTGGAAGTTGAGGAGTGTTTTGATAAATTGAAAGAAGAAGGACTAACATGATGATCGACCTAAAGTTGATGGGGGTAAACTGAAATTAGTTCTTTGTTTTTTAACAGAAAGCTTGCCATTTTACTTCTATTTTCTTTTTAGTTTACTATGATACTCTTATCTGACAATAATTTTGATTATTGTTTGTCTATTTGTAGGATACAAGTACTCC
>NC_020497.1:13688331-13691967 GCF_000184155.1 Fragaria vesca subsp. vesca
TTTTTTCTTGATANCAAGTCATCACTTGACAAATGAATTGGATGGAGATTGGAGGTTTGCACATGCGCGGCTGATGAAAATTGGAAGTTGAGGGGTGTTTTTGATGAAATTGAAAGAAGAAAGACTAACATGATAATCGATCTAAGTTGATGGAGGTAAACTGAAATTAGTTCTTGGTTTTAAGTAAATATGTTTTATTATTTTATACCCTCTAGCTGTTAGGGTTTTCATAGCTTATATATTGTGTTATGTCAAATTAGCGTTTCTTGTACTCGAGGACATGTATGCATTCATCCATTAATAAAAATTCATCCATGTACCGATGGTGCAAGTGACCCAACACTAATTAGGTAATCTCAATTCGTGATATTTATTGCTAAGTTTTTATTTCTAAGAGTATTATGTCATATAATTGTCTATCTTGGTGTACATCTTTTTCCATCACTGATGAAAAAAGGAAACTACGTACGTACAAGACTGACCATCCATAGGTGATATGATTAGGTCTTTTCAGCTTATTGATGAACATATCATAATTTTTTTTTTGGTTAACCATAGCCTTATTGCATTGCCGGCCGGTTGTAGGCGGACCACGGTGAGTTAATCCGGCAATGTCAATCCTACCCATTTACCTTCTTTCTCCAACATGGTCCATTGACATGTGAAGGTGTCACATTATATGGATCAAAATTGAAAGATGTTGAGGTGTACGTATTAGAATTCATCGAGGATGGAGATCTCTAATATTGATCTCATTGGTCGCAAATTAGTGATTATAGAACATCGGTAATATATGGTTACCTATTACGTAATGGTTAGTTGCTTACCTTAATTTCTAGTGATTTTAATTAATGAATCAAGCGGACATAGTTCACTGGTAGGAATCATATGCATCTTCAGCTTCTCATACATGTCATCAGCTATTTGCTATGTTGCTCCCAAGGCGACCTAGGGCTGCATGTGCAGATATAAAGCTAGGCTGTGGCCACCAATGACAGTTCTATGCAACTACTTCCTTGAAATCGATCAAATACCTGCTGCAAATAATCCTCAAGCTGAAGATACGATCGGAAGTCTGAGGTATCAGTACTTCCGATCTGGATTCCTTATCGACATTGAGCATCCTACACGTCCCGGCATGATCGCTCCCGATCTCCAGCAACAGCATTGTCTTTCTCATCATCCACATCGTCATGCTGAGACCGATGTTGTGAGCAGCCAAATAATTGAGTTAGCCATGCCAACCGGATGGCTGAGCTAGATTTCACAGCTGGTATGTAACTGTACCATGCATATCGTCCCGCTAGCTCATACACATTATTGCTTCCCAGATCATGTCCAAATCATCTTTCTTGTGCCGACCCCATTACTGCGATATATAACCTCTATCTCCTTGGTGGCCATTAATTAGCTTTTTCATTCATCGACCCTAACTACATTCTTCTTACGCCAACCTCGCTCCACCACTCTCATGCTACTGAGTTTTAAAGTCTGTGACCTCTATATCCAACACACCCAGCTCACGAGCGCTCTCTTTGTTGGCATGCCATGATAGAACTTAAAGCTTCTATACCAATTGATGACTGTACTGCACTACTGCAACATGATGAAGAAAAAGCAAGAAGACACATACAATCAAGCTAGCTAATATACTCAATTACTCATGACCAAAAATTTGCAGTATCTGTAATATTTGATTCTCAAAGCTTTTGACTCCATGTACTTACTAGCTCATCGCAACGACGCAATATCTGTCTGATTGGTATGAACTGTGTCGCATATTAATTATTTTTCTCTGCTTTCATCTGTTAAGTTTATCTCAATGGACCATCTAAAGACGCGCAAAAACAATTCGGAGTGAGATCGACCCCCCACATTCTTATTCTATATATCTAGTATGTATCCTCTCCTTTTTCATAATTTTGTTCTCTTATATTTGGAGTTGCATGCTATTAGATTATTTTCATATTTGCATGTTAAGAAAATAGAATTTCAAGCAAAACACCTTTGAAAAAGATGGTTCTTTGAGGCTTGACTATGCATGTATACGTGAAAATGATTGCAACATGGGAAGCAAATAAAAAAAAAGAATGGGAAATTTTGGAGATAATTTCAATAATAAAAAAAGATAGAAAAATATAAGGGCTCCAGTTTGTATAATACTCAGAGGTGTCAATTTCACTTATGCTAATATTAATAATTTTTTGACCATTACAAATAAAAATGCGCATTTCAAGTACAGTGCAATGATCAGAAGCCTTTTTGATTTGTTATTCAATAAATGGAACATAAGCTGTCTCATACAATTTGATTTGAAGTTTTTGTAACTAATTAATTGGAAAAATTTATTCGTCCAGGCCAGGTTTGAACATTATGCGTGTATGTTTTCTAACGGTAATCAATCATATTGGTACTCAATTATATAACAAACAGAAGGAGGCTAGGTGGACGACAGTAATATGATTGCATTGGGGTATAGAGATACTACGATGATATACTTAATTGGAACACCTGTACATTCAATTCAATGTGATAATAAATTGCAGGTTTTCTATGGTTTTATAGGTAAGGCTGGGGCAGATAAGTCACTGGTGTCGTATTCTTGTCCAGATTTATCAGTTGGGTAGGGAATTGGTGTATGTTGGAATACTCAGATCCACGATTGTGGTAGCTCTGCTGCATTACATGTGGTCGGTATATTTCACTATCCGGCCAGCGTCCATCTTATATCTACACACGCTGTGTATTTGATTTTGAGAAATAATTTTTAATTCTTATACCAGGAAACTCATACAAATAGTTTTGACAAGAAAAAAAAAAAAAAAACAGAACTTTCGTTTTTAGTCCTAACCGTCTGACGTCCGCTGTATGGTTGGTCGTTTGTTTAGACTCAAATTAAATCGAACTATTCGGGGATCTAAGGGCACGATCTCAACAATTTGGCACTATAAGAATGGAGAATCTTCTATACACAGCCGTGGATGTACACGGCAGGGTGTTATGACACGTGGCTAAATCGAAATCCTTCATATGAGGGCTGAGAAAGAAGTAATATAAGCCGTTGATTAATACTTATTTTTTATAACGGTCAACGTGACATTAAGTGGGTGGGTAAAAAAATAAAAAAAATGGGTAAACTACTCTCCGGGTAAAATTTCAATAATTTTGATCTCGCCCATTCCCCCGACTTGGCTGCCAGTTGTCGGGACGGGTCGGCAAAGCGGTGAAGGTCAGACAACCCAGTCGGGTCGGAACGCTATTTCTGTGCTTCGATATGAAGGAACGGGACGCACAATCTCTATGACTGGCATCACTTCGTCTCGAAATGTCAGCATCAATGGATCAATGCTGCTTGGAAATTCTGGTTAGTTTGTATCTATTCCATTTCCAATATCTTTGATTATGATGATTTTTGAGATCAGTTTTGTTCTTGGTACACTGGGTATTAGAGGTCTACTTCACAAATATTAATTTGGGGCATATTGATTTGTAAAGACTGTTCTCTCACCGATCGTCTCTCCAATGCTCCAAGTGTGAAATTCATCGTCTCATTGCTTCGACTTGCCGACACCAGGTCCCATCTCCTCTCTCTCTCTCTCTCTCTCTCTCTCTCTCTCTCTCTCTCTACCTCCTCCT
>NC_020497.1:13691987-13697926 GCF_000184155.1 Fragaria vesca subsp. vesca
GTGGAACATGTAGAAAGAGAGGACACAACATGCGAACTTGTGATGCAAGAGCTGACAGGGTAAAACGGAGGTGGTGATAATGCTAAGGCCTGCTCTTCAACCGAGGGTGTCACAGAAATAAGTGAATCAAACAGCAGTATTGGTGATGATGCCTTCTACGAGATGGATGAAAGCAATGCTACCATGATCAAGTCACTAACAGACATTTAAGATTCTCATGACTAAACCTCCATATATGACAATGATCAGATAGTGGAAAAGCTAGTAAACTAGAGAATGAACAACTACCATGATATCAGAAAACTAAACTGGGTTGTGAAGGGCCAGCAGTAGAGAGAAATTTTACAGTGAAAGTGAAACGTGTGTCATTACTGACCACAACCCTGGTGAGTGTGAATACTTTCCGATAACAGTCTTTGCTGCAGCGTGGATTGAGAATGTTATGTTTACATGAGAATTCAATTGATAGGATGGCATGCGAAAGAAATATGCCCCGAGTGCCTTGAAGCCTTAGTGAGTAAATCATTGGTGGCTCAAATTCTTTTCCTGTTCAATTTTTACTTCTTTTTGATATAATTCTATTCTTGTTAGCTTTCAACTGATAATGAAGAGAACCTTAGGATGTTTAGTTTAAGCATGTACTCTGGCAGATGTTGATTTGTTGGAAAGATCTTGAGACAATAAAGTTCAGTTTACTTCTGTAATAAATTATTATTGAATCTAATAACACTAATGGGCATCATTTTGTTCTGATGGTATGTATTCAACAAATATGAGTCGGCAGATGAACTACTTCTTGTCATTCAACAATCAAAATGACACAGGTTAGTAAACTAGCTAGCTAGAGTCTAGATCCAATTGTGACAATTTCAATCTGATTACTGTTTTATTATACTCACAGTTCTATATATACTAGTTTCCCTAAATGCACCACATCAGTAGCTCAGGGGAGTCTAATAGCTCAGTAGGTCTATTGCGTATTGTGATTATTTATCTGTGTCTAGCAGTTCTAGTTTGCTGATTGAAGGGCATATACTTCCTAATGGTCTGTTTTCATAAACTAATATGCCTTGTTCAGTTTTTACAAGTTAAATGGCAACATTTGAGAACAGTAATTAAAGTACTGCCTCTGGTTAACTTTTTTGATATGCATTTTTCGTTTCTACGATTTGAAAGGATGATCAAATAGTTGGGAACTTCTCATACTGCTTTGAACTTCTCAGTTTGATGCATTGAAATTTCCGAGATGCTTGAAATTTTTGTTTAAATAGTCTGATATGCATATGGCTTTTATTGAAGTAGTCCATAGTCTATTATGCTTAAGTAGTCTGATATGCACATGGCTTTTATGTTAATGAAGTGCAATATTGTTATATTGTTCCTTGAACATTTCCTTGCAATTTCCTTTTGCATTCAACAGTATAAGCTGATTGCAATAGCTCTTCAGCCTTTTCTACCTCCAATAATTTGGCATTGCTAGCTTGAAACATACATGGTTTTTATTATTATGATTTTTAATGAAAAGTTAAGATCAATAGTTCACTTATAAATGGTTCTAGTTTCTGAGTTTAGTGGTTGCCTACTTGTCTTACATGTTATGAGAAACTTCAGTTGGGATGTCCCGCTTCAAACTTTAGCAAGTAGTCTGATATGCTGAAGTAGTCTGATATTGAAGCAGTCTGAAAGAAAAAAGTGTTCAGAAGATTGCCTTGTCATTCAGAGATAACACTTTGTTTATTAAGTTTGTTTACGGCTATATGCTGAGAGAAATAGCTCACTAGCTGTTTTCTTGCCCATCGACCATTCTTGCCTACGTTAGTCTTGTATTCAGTTGTTTCAAAAACCATGCTGGCATAGCCTTTTTTTTTTCTTGTTCTTTTTTAGTCTTTGTATTTGATGTACTAAATTCTAACATTCTTATGCTAGTGTTTTGTGACCAATGCACTCATGACCTGTTTCATTTCCAATTTTATAACTATTGTTTGCATTGAGAAAGGGTGTTTAAATGGAATTGGTTTTGCTTAATCAATATGAAGTAGCCTTATGATGTTACAATAATCCAACAGAAAGTCGTGGTATTCCTTCATATCCAATCCATAGCCTAAATGGATCGGAGCTGTGGATTGGATTTTGGTTGACGTGGTTTGCTCAATTTTGTATGTTTTAAAGTGGTTGCCCTTTGAACCTCGTTAAATAGTAGATAAACATGAACGCTCGACCGTTTCAGTTAATTACGTCATGTTAACTTATGAAAGTAACACCGAGTGTACAATTAAACCATTGAATGAGTATATGATTATGTAAATAATTCCGTTGGAGAGGTATATTATTTTGAGGTTTAACCATCACAAGTGGTCAGGTTGGTAAAAACCTAGATATGCAGCACACAACGATGTGAGGGAATGCACCGCATTTTAAAAGGAGGGATTGGGCGTTATATGAGGCTGTTTGAGATATTGCCTCACATGGAGAAAATAATAGAGAGAATAAGGAATCGGGTTCTACATGATGACTACCGTTCTGAGCAATTTCGTCCTGTGTATGACACACACATGCGCAGCTTGGAAGAGGAGATATGGGAGAAATTCACTCATGATGTGTTCCTATTAATAAGGGATCAAATTAACTTCGAGTGGAATTTTGTGGTTAGTAATGTGGACATTACTACAGAAACTGGTGCATCCTTATTCATGATATCCCAGTATGAAAAGCCGGAGCGGCGTTGGATTGTGTCCTGTGACAACGATGACATGAATATAACCTTCCTTTGTTCATGCCAGCTGTTTGAATCTGATGGCATTCCATGCTGTCACATTTTTTCAGTCCTTAAGCATCAGATGCGTACAAGACTTCCGGACTCCCTTGTGAAAAAGAGGTGGACAAAGGAAGCCAGTGTCAGGAGGACCTTATTGAGTTCGGGATTGGCGAATGACAATGCTGTTCAGCTTGCTCGATATGGTGATTTGATGTCTGCTTGTGCTAAATTTTGTCATTTTGCTTCTTTTAGCGACGAGGGGTATGAGGAAGCCAAGGAGGTGCTTAGCCAGTTGACAATCCGTGCTCAGAAATATCGTGTTCCAAACCAGAATGCCTATAAATTTGATAGTTCTGAAGGGCTTCACCCCAATGTGATCAAGGATCCTAATATGTGTAAGAATAAAGGGACGAAATCAAAGACATGCACTGATAAGAACAAAAAGGGAGGAAAAAGATGTGGAACATGTAGAAAGAGAGGACACAACATGCGAACTTGTGGTGCAAGAGCTGACAAGGGTAAAAACGGAGGTGGTGATAATGCTAAGGCCTGCTCTTCAACCGAGGGTGTCACGGAAATAAGTGAATCAAACAGCAGTATTGGTGATGATGCCTTCTACGAGATGGATGAAAGCAATGCTACCATGATCAAGTCACTAACAGACATTTAAGATTCTCATGACTAAACCTCCATATATGACAATGATCAGATAGTGGAAAAGCTAGTAAACTAGAGAATGAACAACTACCATTATATCAGAAAACTAAACTGCTGTATTATGATGATCACCAAATCTGAACTCAAGACAAAGCCAGTAAATCACCAAATCAGAAATCAAAAAATCACCAAATCAGAAAATTGAATTGCTGTATTAAGGTGATAACCAAAGCCAGTAAAGTTTACCAAATCCGAACTCAAGGCACAGAAAACTGCTATATTATGATATCAGAAAACAAATATCAAGATTGGATTCGAAATATTATTGCATACTTACTCCTAAAAAGGTGTTCATGTACCAATTAACATTCCCGGGCTCGTTCATGTAAGACACGAAAAGATTTATAACCTGCACACCATATGTGTATCAGTTCCTTTAAGATTCAAAACCATCAACTATAAATATGGTCATTGCCACAAGTAGATAGATATTGTGATTTATAGTAGATAGATAGACCTCGAACTACAAAAAAATGTATCTTGATTTATCTACTCCTTTTCTTCCCTTGCTGAAGAGAAATTTCAACATCCTTAAATCTTTCCGTGATAAATTTTTCGACAGTGGAAAGCGAAAACGATCCTTGTTCTTTCTAGTCTGTAATGACACATGGAAGAACAAGAAAATAACAGATATGTTAAATTACAGAATAACATCAAATAAATATATGAATTTTTTTTTCTTGAATCCTACTCAAAGACAATAAATCAAGATTCAGACTCGGGTGTGGGATAGGACAAAAACACTCTAGTAATCACATTTTATACTTTTGAAGAAACTAACAGATGTCCAAAGTATTTTTTTTTTCTGTAAGTCATGCACTATTATGCACTAAACTAAAACATATATAATCTTGCTAAGAGCATTTCAAACTAAACAACAAACTTACTTGTTTAGCTCACCTCCTTTGGTTCAAACTCTTCATCTAATGGTTTCTTCCAACGTCCATCACTGGGTTTATGCATCAAGGAAGTTAACTGTCTTGGGAATGTCTCTCTACCAATGACAGTGCCACAATCATGGGCATCTATCTCCTCCTTAGAATCAAGGGCTCCGTGATCAATGGTGTCTGCCATCATGGATTTTACAGCCTCGATCACATTGGAAACAATACATTCAATAACACCAACCTTCATGACAACTACTAATTGTTCAACTTCACATATTTTGTTTCTCAATATGCATAACTTGGACTCCAAACAATCCAACAATGAAGAGACCCTCGGAACATCAGACTTCACACCACAAATTTCAGACATTGCCTTAATATCCTCGAAGATAGGTGAATGCAAACTTGTACTAACATTATCGGATTCACCGACGGACCCTTTTTCGTACCGTCAGAACATTTTTCGTCACCTTTACAGTAGAACCATTAAATTCCCCCATTCCAATAATCCTCTCGATCAGACTCCTTGACCTCTTACTTGTCAATGCAACAACTGTTTCTTTGAACTGTTTCGGATCGTAGGCAGTTCTTATGCTCAGCCTACCTTGTTCTGTCACTTTATGGGAAGTTTTACCATTCCCATTAACATTGACTTCAAACTCACTAATAGGGAATGAATTGCCAGATTTAATCTGCACAAAATCAGTTTTAAGTTAACTCATCAACGAATCATATAAAAACATATTGCAGTCCAAATATCGAAAATCAACTTTAGGTAGCACATGTACCAGATTATCTGGCATCAGCCTTCTACGTTTAACCTTTAGCTCAAGTGACACCATTTTCTTGTGCCAGAATTAGACATATGTTAAATAAAAGAACAGGTATTCCGTGCAATACTATAGCCAGACAAGAAATGACCATCTAATCACTACTACAAATAATACATTTAAGGCATTTAAAAAACGTCGTATAATATCAAACCTGTAATTCAATAAAATCATTTCTTATACAGATAAGTGATAATTCAAACTCATATATGGTAAACTACTTGATGGTTGCACTATAAAACTGGTTAAAATCCTATCAGGTACTTATGGAAAATGTATTTGGACAACATTTTACTTTGATATGCTTGTATTTGGACAACATTTTACTTTGATATGCTATCAGGTATTTTGAAAATATTTTAGTTTAAAATGCTACCAGGTTAAGAAAATACGGATCCGCCTACATAACAAGGTGCAAATCCACAGTTAGAAAACATAAGAAAGTACCTAATTCATTTCATAGTTGTGTAGCTCTGAACAGAGTTACTGTTATATAAGAAAAACCAATTTATGACACTTCATTATCATCTATAACTCAAAATGGAAGCACTCGGCGTAAACATGAAGTACCTTAATATACCAACTACATATAATTTAGAGTTTTTAAAAAATGAATATTCTCAGGGTTTATATTTCTTTGCTATCTGATAAAAAGATGTCTATTTGATTTTAACAATGAAATCTGCATTCCATGAAGCAACATGGAACTGGTGCAGAGAATAATAATAAGTTTTTCCTTGTTTGTTTTTT
>NC_020497.1:13697946-13700172 GCF_000184155.1 Fragaria vesca subsp. vesca
CCAAAATTAACTTTGAGATACAAGACCGGTAGAGGTCTAAGTAAAATGACCATTTCTAGTAATGCATATCACTGGTCTAAAACACTTAACCATAAACATCTTATCTTATTTATCACTAGTCTACAGTAAAATGACTCTTTCTTGTAATGCATTTTTCTTAGCTTGTGAAGTTCCAAGTACTTCCGGTATGTTAAGCAAAAAATATAACAGCTGTTTATCATGGCACAAGACACCTGTTTGGTAGATCAGGAACTTGTCCTCATTCTGGTCTCAGCTTCAGTTAAATGTTATATGTTTAGCAGGGTAACTGAAGAATGGAAGAAGAGATTTTTCTTTTTCAAAGAGCAATATCCATGACATTAAGTGGGGGCAATTGCCCTCACTAGGCAAAACATGCGTCCGCCTATGGCAGTAGAAGTAATTCACTAACTCACTATTAAGAGACTACATACCTACATACCTACATTCTAGTGTGATTTCGAAACGGGTTCTGGCGGATATCAGAGATTGGTGGAGCTTTTAAGCTCGAAGTTGGGGGACTCATCTTTCGTATGCTTTAAATTATTTCTTTTGGAGCTTGAGTTTAGCCATGAGTTTTGGTTTTTTCTTGAATGTATAGTTTTCGTTGATTGGTTAGCCACAAGGTGTAGTAGTGGGTCTTGAATAAAAATTTGTCCTTGCTTTTGTTAGTCGCATGTTATTGCAAGCTTGGTTTTCGAAGAATCTTTTTGGTGGGAAGTCGTGGCCCTGGGATGTGTAGGAGACTTGAGCATATCTGAATTTCATATCTTTTTCTGCTATCAGATTAATTATTTATGGAGGTAGAAAAGAAGTATGTTTGTCGAGTTCAAAGGTTTTGGTTTTTAGAATCATTCTTATGGAACGGCTAGTGTGAGCCGTGTGCTTTTAATTATTGCTCTTGGGGTCGCAGTTGCACCCGAATAAGTAGTATGGCTGAAGATGTAAATTTTGTCAATGCTTAAGGAAGGTGTTCTATTTATGTGGATTTCAACGTCAAGTTTTGCATCATGAATTGGCTGTGCCAATTTTTCGTGGGCATTTTTAGTCAGTCGTGTTTATGGCGAGGAAGGAGGAAATTCCAATCTCCACATGATAATCATGTTTCAAATTATCTTCTGGTTTGTGATAAAGAGAACAGTGGAGATAGCAGAATCAAGAGAGAGTTGAAATTCTCATAAGCTGCTAGTTTGTGGTGTTCAAAAAGGTAATGTAATAGTTTTGGTGAAGAGACCTAAGTGTAGTAGTATTAAGCTTTTAATAATGTCATTTCGAGATTCGAGGTTTCCATATGTTGGTGGACTGGTCTCTTAGGCAGAGCAGGGTTGTCTTGTGGACTTGCAAGAGCTTTGACTCCACGAAAGACTCTGCGAAATGTCTCGGCATTAGAAGTGATTGTTGCAGTTTTGCAGTTTGTGTATCCTTAAAAATCTGTTCAATTAACGGGTCTTAATTTTGACCCCTATGAGCATGTGGGAATGTGTGAATTTTAGTTTCCTAGCAAGTGGGCTTCATTGTCGAGCTATGAGCAGCGTAATGATGAGGTTGTTGCGTGATGTTAGGAGATTTGAGCCCGATGGTTATAGCAAATTTATGCGTTTTAATTGGGTTAGCTATTTCCATTGCTCAGAAAGGAGTATGCATACCTACGGGTATTCGTACTCTAGAGTAGGTATCACTGAACCCACTTCCTGTAAACGTTAGTGGTAGTTCAACGAAGGATTTAGAGTCCTTGTGAAGATTTAAAATAATTAAGGATTTAAATGAAAAGGTTATAGTAGTCAGTGATAGACTCAAAACAGCTGGTAGTAGCCAGAAGATTTATAAAGATGTCCGCAGGAAGGACCATGAGTTTCAAGTGAGTGTTTGGGTGTTTTCGAAATTGTCTCCTTGGAAAGGGGTGATACGTTTTGGTAACGCGAAAAGTTTGGTCCGAGATTTATTGATCCTTATGGGTTTTTAGATCAAGTTGGCTCTCTTGCGTTTCAGTTAGTTTTGCCTCCAGAGTTATCTAGGATACATAATGTGTTTCATGTATCCATGCTTCACAAGTTTATTGCCGATCTCTCTCATGTGTTGCGAGAGCAGTCGATTAATTAGGAAAAAAAAAAAAAATACTTTGGCCTATGATGAGGAGCCGGTTCAGATTCTCGACCTAAAGGAGCAAGTGCTAGAAGCAAATCTTTTTCCTCTTGTTAAAGTTCTGTG
>NC_020497.1:13700192-13701375 GCF_000184155.1 Fragaria vesca subsp. vesca
TTGGTTATAATAAGAATTTTACCGTCTCCGTCATTGAGGTAATAGTTTAATCGGTCCCTAGAGGTGTTTTGAGGGACGATTAATTTCGGGGAGTTATTCGTGGGAGAAAATATGACAACGGTAAAAATGGTAAATTTTAGCTAGTAAAAGGTAATTTTTATTCGGGTATTATTTTTCGGGGTGTTTTATTTCTGGATTTGGGTGGTATAAGAAGGTTGGACCGGGCCAAGGGGTGGTCAAAGCCCAGCCCTTTTTTCTCTCTCTCTCTCCCTCCCGGTTTTCCCGCACCCGAGCCTTTCTCTCCCCGCTGGTTTTCTTCTTGGCTGCCCGCCGCCGTCCGGCCACCAACCGCCGCCGCACCGGTCTCGTTCGGTCGGCCATCAACCCAGCCACCTTCCTAGACCGATGACAGCCCCCCTAGCGCCGCCGATCGGGTGGAATCTAGCTCGAACGGGTCCGACTGCCGTAGCTCTCCATCGCCGGAGCTCCCTCCTCTGGCCGCCAAAGCCGACGATTCTTGGCTCAAAAGAAAGCTCTCCTCCCGTGCAGCAACCCCTCCAAAGAGCTCGCCCTCTCGTGGTCTAGGTAAGGAGAACCGGTGAGTGGAAGCTCTAGGGCTTTTTGAGTTGTTTTCGTTCGATTAGCCTAGTTAGGCTTGGAATTGGGTGTTGTGCTGGTCATAAAAGTTGTAGAGCATGATGAGGTGATTGTTCTGTCAAAATTTCATAGGTTTTGGAGGTTGCCGGATTTGGCTTTCGGCGGTTAAGAGATTTTTAGGGTTTTAAGTGTGGAATATTAAGAGGAGTATATTGATGTGATATATGGAATTTTTGGATGAGATTTGGATAGGTTTGTGAATTTCTGAAGTGTGGTATTTTTAGCGGTTAATTAATGTAGAATCTGGCCGTAGGATTTAAGTCGTATTTTTGGGGAGGTTGTAATTACGGCTGCCGAGAATGATATTTAAGTTCGGATCGTTTCGATTTAAGAATATCGAAATTAGGCAATGATGAGCGTAGTTATGGCTCTCGGTTAATTTTGCCTATTTTGTTTAAATATTGGAGTTTTAGTTGGGAAATTAATTTTATATTTGTGCCAGGGTTCGAGGAAATCTCTCTGGAGTGGCGATTTGGATTTCGTCGGGCTTATGCCTAGAGTTGTGAGTGGACGTTTATTTTAAATA
>NC_020497.1:13701581-13705740 GCF_000184155.1 Fragaria vesca subsp. vesca
CGTAGTGTAGCACCGCATTAAGGCGTGACGTGAGCGTTGGACGCGAGCGTAGTAGCCTTATATAGACTCATGAATTTATATAGGGAGTATGGACGTGTGTAAATACATACATATATTATAGAGCCTGAGAGGCTCGATATTATGAGATGAAAGTTTTATCGCTTGCAGCATGCATTCGATTTTTCTTTGGAAATTGATTTGGGGAAACATAAATATTTTATTCGTTAATTTATTTTTGTCCCCTCACTCTAACGTTTCGTTTTCAAATGTTTTCCCCTGGGCTCTTCGTTTTAAAAATGCCCAGTTTGCAGGATTGCATTGTTGAGGTCGGACGTATTTGGAGAAGAGGCATAGTCAATAGTGTAGCTTCCGCTCATTTTTATATTTCTAGTTTATTTCCTTTCAAATAGAGTTGCTCTGAACTGTGGCTGTTGGCTATGAGATTTTCTTGTTTAAGTTAGTAATTAAATTGGGAGATGTTGTGATTTGGGGAGCACGAAGGCTCCAGGAGTTTAAGGTTGGATTTGAATTTTTCAGAAGTGTTTGCAGGTATTTTATTAGGAAGGGTTGTCCATTTTCAAGAGAGGTTATGCCGATTTTTCGGTAAACTTTCCTTGGAGGTGGTCCCCGCACGACTTACTCCGGGTTTCAGGATGAAATTCGGGGTGGGTCGTGTCACTTTGAGTTTCATAAATGTATAGGTTTGGAGTATTCCTGCTAGGGATGATGGTAAACAGGATGCCACAAGAAGAGTTTGAGAGGTGCAACGCATGTTATATGCAGAACGCATTATCTTGGAAATCGAGAGACACTGACAGACCCGAAAATGGAATTGACTAAAAACATTGATGCAAATATTCAGAATACTCTTAAAACAATATCCTTACTTCACATTCAATATACTCATATCTCACGATGTTAAGCTGAATAAAATTCAAGGGAATTGAGATGAACATGCCAATCTATATACTAATCATTACTATTGCAGCATAATACTCCAACATTCTTAACTCGCAAAAAAGGATAGATTAACACAACAAAGCTTTAATTCAACCAATATATACAAACTTATCATTGATCGTTACCTTCACCAACAGGATGGCAGTTACCAACAAGATGAATCCTTCAATCGGCTGCCAATTCGAAAAAATATATTTATCCCCAATTTCGAATTAAATCTAACGCCGGGCCCGGGGTTTCAAACCTTTTTACGATTTTAGGTTGTTCAGAATGTTGAATGTTGACAGCCAAGAGGACCTCGATGTCGATCGATCGCTTGAGTAATAGACCCAGTAAGCAAGAGGAGTAGTGGTCGGCTTGAATGCGAATGGCGAACGGTTATGCTATTTTCTTTCTTTTTAGATTAGTCACGGTAAATTATTGTTTTACTGCGTTTTTTTGTTTTTTTATTCCAGTGGTTAACGTCACTTGACTAACACCTTCCTCATATTCAACATCTTCTTTCCATCACGTGCACTACACATGGGCGTGCACATCCACGGCCGTGCACACAAGACACTCCGGTTTGATCAGAAGACGCTCAACCAAAAGTAGTTAAAGTAACTCATAAAACTGTTGTTTGATGTTAAATGAAGGGTACGTAACAGAAGATATATGCATGTTGTTTGAATTTTCACCTTCATCAGTTGCAGTACTAGAGATTGATCTGGTTTATGAAAATCAAATGGTATTGTAAGTCTTGCGGTCTCTTCATCAATGATCCTTCTGGGTGTGATATGGACTTATCGTGAAGTAAAAAAGACTTGGTTGAAGGACAGGGCAAGTTTTGTGTTTGTGTGACGATCTTGGAAGAGCCCCACTTGGAGTTCTTGAGGATGTGAATGTTTTTGTTTCATTCAGTTTGAATACAATTCAAGAACGTAACTTTTTGAGCATGACACATCAACGCCGGCCACCCCTTGATTGAATGATTGATAAATCAATCACGCACTGTCATGAGGAGAGACATTATAGTCCTACAAGCCCATCAGATAATTGATTTTTACGCAAGTTTGTCAAAACTTTGAGCGCTTCCGTGATATCGATTTTCAATTTCTATTCATAAATGAAAAAGAATAGTTAAGAAAAAGTTATTAGATCAGATAATAATTTAACTTGTTGAAACTAACCTCATCAAGTTTTTTCTTTTCTGATTCATCATTTACTGTTCGTAAAGACTATTGCTTGCAAACAGGAACAGCTCGCAAGAACAATGCCTCAGCCAACGCTGTTTTATGTCTTCTGTGTCGCTGCTATAATAATATGTGAAATTGATTAATAACCTCCAAGTAGTAATTATAACAAAACAAAATTAAAAGAATGAAAGACATGAAGTCCAATATATTAACGAAAACGAAACTTGTCGAAAAAAAAAAAAAAAAGAAGCAATCACTGAGAGTAAGATTGGAAAATTTTGCTCCAGGATGGATAGACGTGCTTCAAACGTTGTTCGGGTCTGTGATTAGAATTAACAGATGTGGTGATGTCGATGTGAGTCTGCTTCATCAAGATTTGAGGGGTAAAAAGAAAGACATATTTTACATACTTGTTTCGACCAAAAGATAGGAAATGTCTCTTAAAGAATTGGAACAACTCGTCATCGGTAGTGGTTCTCTGTTTGCAAAGAAAAGAAAGATGCTTGATGAGTCTATAGAGCTGCATTGTTCCTATAGATTTGTAGTGAAGTAATTTCTAACACGTGTGTTATTAGGATAAGACAAAATAAAATGATAATGAATTCAATCGTTGAAGATGCAGTTAAAGAGATTGAAAAGCTTGAAAATCATTTCATACTTACTATTTGATGTCTCTCAGAAGATCTGTGGTTAAAAACGAAGTGATTTGTTTCATCTATCAACTACCTCTTTACAACGATAATGGAGACAAGACAATTAAGACGATATGTGGTTGCTGCTTTCACGAGACATGTATGATGAAATGAGTTAAGAGGAAAGGGAAGAGCGAATTCTCGTGCCCTAAGTGTAGGGACAAGTACTTTGTCCAGCTCTGTTTTTGAGTATGATGATTAGCCTACATAATGATAAGCTTGAGGATTACTGATCATTAGGTCGTATATTCAAGACATCTATACGGTATGGGATGTGTAGGCTTATATGTTTTTTATGTATGGACTAATCAGCATGTAATGAGTAGAGCGAGTTCATTAGCATACATACATCAAATTTTTGTTATGTATATAAACATAATATTTGATAACTTGATTGTGTGACGTAGTTAAAAATAACCTTATAAGGTTCGACCTTACTAAGCGTAAACTCACCCTTATAGATTCTTGTTCAGGTGCGTACAAGGTTTACGAGGTATGACGTGTCTTTTAAGAAGTCTAACTGTGATGTCTAGCTGACGTGTAGAGAGCAGAAAAGAGTTACGTTTGTTTCTAGTGAGCTAGATCGTAAGACCAGTTTTGTCTTTGTAATTAGTTTTGTTATTGTAAATGTTTTATTTTCAACAATGTCTACAAAAATATTTAAATTTGTTTTGTTTTCTCTTTCTTTTCTAGATCACGCCTCAGATTCGGTGTTAAGTGCTTAGAAACCACCGACATCGGATTTGGGGTGTGACACCACTGGTTAAATTTGACAACCAGTTTGCCATCTAATATTACAACACCACAATTCAACCCAAAATTTCAAAAATAACAGTGAAAATCCATGACAAAAAAGAACCAAAAGAAGAGAAACAAAGAAACAAGAACAAAAAAACGAAGTGAAGAACACTTTGACTCAGAAAACAAGTAGACTAGCTAAGGCATAATTTGATGAAATTGAAGCAAAATCACGCCTTAATCAATCAACCCTTGAGTAGAAACACTAAGAATTGCTAGAAACTACAACAAATTCACACAAATTTCGCCACAATTGTAGCTAAAAAGAATTTTTTTAAAAGAGGGCAATTCATCATACCTTGAGAATTAGACAACGAATGGTATCATGTAATCACCTTGAACATGTATAAATGAGGATGAAGGGAGGAAATTTGAGCTAAGGTTATTAGAAGATGAAGAAATTGGGAGGAGAGGAAGAATGGGAGGTCGTGCGGCTGGTGGAGAAAGAGACGGAGGAGAGAGAAGAAACAGACGTGGGGGAAGAAAAGAAAGGGAGAGAATAAAATATAAAAAAAAGGAAACGAAATTTTTTTT
>NC_020497.1:13705760-13714214 GCF_000184155.1 Fragaria vesca subsp. vesca
TTTTTTTATTTTTTTTTATTTTTAAGTTAAATTGAGACAACAAACAATTAAACTATTATAAATTTAAGCGCAAACAATTTAAAATGTGGAATTGAAATGCAATTTTGAGAATTAGAAATGCCCCTCCCCCCTGAAGATTATAAACTTTACTCAAGTTACTATTAACTATATATCTTCGACACTCCTTGACAACAGTTCCACAAGAGCGTCAAGGGTGTGCTTCTTCTTCCAATTAATTTTTGTGCTTTGCTATAAGAACATCTTGCCGGTCCATTGTTCTGCTCAAGAAAGTGGTGCAAGAGGAGCGTTCTTAAGATAAAGGATCTCTTTTGGGCCGTGAACGCGACATGGTAATACAACTTTGATCAGTGACCGTTGGCTTTGAATGTGCTCCCATTACTTAGATTCTTGATTTCAATAGTTTCCGTTGGGGGGGGGGGGGGGGGGGGGGGGGGGGGCGGTGTAGGATCACCACTACAAAATGACCACTCCATCTTGATCCAAGTTTACCTGGAAAGAGTTTGAGCTTTGAGTTGTAGAGGTGAACTTGTTGCCCTTGTTCAAATGTCTTCTTGATCAACTTCTTGTCATGATAGGCTTTGGTTCTCTCCTTATAGAGTTTAGCAATCTAATAAGCTTCCATTCTATGCTTGTCAAGCTCACAAAGATCCAATTTCCTCTTCTTACCGGCCTTGCTAAAATCAAAATTGAGCTTTTTGATTGCCCATAAGGCCTTGTGCTCTGATTTTATTTGTAATTTTTTTTTTTAAATTACAATTGTTTTGTTCTTCTATGTTTAAAACAGAGAACGCGTATGTCTTAATTCTTTTTTCTTGTGTACAAGGCATGAAATCAGAAGAACAACAAACCTGAGAGTTGCATAGATTTATCCTATAAACAATATAATTGATTAGTCATTATTCTAGAATCTGTACAATGAACAAAGTCTCTCATAGGTTTTAATTTTGTTAATTTTGATAAGTTTCCGACTTGGATGAGAAATAGTGCAAGAGAGACCAGAAGTGATGAAAGGTAGAAAAGAGTAGTGTTAATTTTTCATTGAGGGTAATTATGATATTTCCACATGATAGATAGTTAGTTTTCTACTGTTTTATAAAATGAGGTTATAATTCAATTAATTCGAATACCAAAAAGAGGTTATTTTTCAAAATTTCTCAACATTTGGACATACTCCTTTAAGAACTTCAGCACAATGGTGTGGTCATTATTGACACATGCAATTACTTTCACCCATTTACTCACATAGTCCACTCCAACAAGAATATTTGCAACATATTATACAAATCCACTCACCTCGACACCAGTAAATGAGTGAATTCACTGGAGGGCTTGGATTTTTAGAATGTGAATAGCGTTAGGATGCGGTTGTATGTACATTGTTTGATTCCACATTATCTACATACCCTTGCAGGATCAAATGCGTAGATGTTCTTTTAAATGAGATAAGCTAGTTCCTCGCAAATAACATTTTGTGTTTTAGTGAAGCACTTGAATTTTGTTTGGGTAATTGAAAATAATGTGATTTTTGTGGCGTTTGGGTGACTTTGACCGGTGAAGTCAAGGATTTAGATTTGATGAAATTGCTAATCAAATTCATGGATTCAATTTGAATTAGTGATTGTATCTAGCTGGTCGTTAGATTGCCTACATACGTTGTGAAAGGGACCAAATTGTGTTTTACGACATTTCTTATTAGTTTTGTACCAAAAGTAGTTTCATTTTTGTCTCGCAGCATTTTCTTAATAAAACCAATGTTCAGGTATATTTGATTTGGACACCCGTAACGTCAGGTTTTGTCGAACTCTTTAAATAGGCCAAGAATTTGAGAATGGCTTAACATGAAAGCTAACTCCTCCGTCTTGCTACACCTTTCAGTTTCTTCCTATTTTGGTTTTCTCCCCAGTTCAACTGCACTTTTGTGGCTACCGCCACCAATTAAGATCACCCTGATCACCAGGTCACCACCACGCCAGAACTCCCAAGAAACAATGGTCATCGCCGAGATCCACTAGCATGCCTACTATGCTGCCACAAAATTAAGCAGACCCATGCCATCACACCTTGAACATGCTTCCAAACCCTTTGGAGCAATAACACCCGTTGTAATTAAGCATTCCACCAGAACAGATGCCGAACCACTGAGCAATCGTTACTTGAATCCCAATGGAGAGCCTACGCTACATCGCAATGTCGTGATTCTAGAACCACTAGCCAAGCCAGTCCAAAGAGAGATCAGAAAAACAGAGGTAAGAGCCTACAAGAAACCGTCAGTGTACTTAGTTGCTGAATAGTGATATTATTTTCCCTGAAACACAACATGATGTTTGAGAGCTGAGAATCCATAGTGACTCGAACATAACCTCCAAATGGTATTTATATGAATACAAGAGGTGGTGCATATATATAGGCCGGAAATGATGTGGTTGAAGACGTGACTAGCTATAGCTAGTTAATTTGTATTTGGGTCACGAACTACCAAGCACGTATGTACAATACCCTTGAACATAAACTACGAAAAAAAAAAAAAAAACGAAGATGTAGCTAGTCAAACATAAATCATAACAAAGTAAGGCTTTTCTTGAAGAGGTGACTGATCAATCTTTGGAGATTAGAGGCTGAAAGCCATGTCGAAGAGTGGCTTGCCAAACTTTGTCAATGTTGGACATGGTATAGCCACACTCGTGCTCATTCCAACCTTCCATTGCATGCACTATTCCTGCTATACGCCACGCACTCATCACTCTCCTCGGCAACCAGTTCTGATTTGTCACAATGAACATATAAACACATTAGTTAACCAATTATTATTACCTACTAATTAATCAAACAGATGAAGAAATTAACATTATAGAAAATTCATTATGCTTACTAATCACCCACCTCGCAAGAGTAGACATTCTCCAGAGACTTGGGGATCTTCATTGCTGGTGTGTAGTGGTAGAAGCAGTCTCTGCGCAACTTTTTTGGTGGAAATTGAGAGAAGGGAACAAATATTGTTCCTTTTGGTGCACTCAACTGTTCTTTCTTACTCAATCCATCTCCCACCAACCAAATCTGCATTGCAAACTAAATACAGTATTACTAGTTGCAATTCTACTTAAAATCAAGTATATCAAAAAGTAATTTGAAGAAAACAATGCTTCTATGTAGCTTCAAACCCTAACACTTAGAAAAGTAGACATCTCTATTTTCTACCTAGCTAGCTAAAACAATCCAATTTGTTAGGTTAGTAAATAAAACGTACAACATATGAATAGATAGAAACAAGGTTAAGGAATCGATGCTGGCATAGTAAGCAAAAATTTTCTTACCTTTTGAGCATAGCTTCTGTCATGAACCACCTTACCCTCTGTGGCATTTAATGATTTGGTGAGCTTCAAGTACTCAGCCTGGTGTGATGTAACTACCTGAAACAAGTTCAACCAATATCGATCTCATCAGGTTAGAAAAGATATAGGAATAATGAGAATATGAAGTCGATCGTATCTCTCTTTCTCACACACACACATATGATCGAATAAGTACGTAATTATTGACATATACCTGAATATCCCTCTGGCACAAAGAAAAGGCAAGGGCATAAGCAACCTTTGTGAGGTTGCCTATAAGGAGAACCTGGGTTGTTCCTTTCGGAATGCTGTTAAGGATGACAGCAACAGCTAAGCTACTTCCATCCACCACCTTGATCTTCAGTCGTAGATTCCTTTGGACATATATACCACCATAACTATTGAGCCCCTCACCCTGAAATGAAATTTATGAAAAAAAGAGATCAATCAGTAATTCAGTATTGATGTATATCCCGAAATATTCATATATACCATATACAAATGTGAAATAGGTAGGTCAATTGGTGAAAGAAATAAAATTGAGATCTCTAACCTTAAACCTACATACTTGCACACTATATATAGTTACCTGATTAAGAAGACCTAAACTAATAACTTTGACACCCTTTTGCTCAGCTTCAAGTATGGCATCCTCAATGAATCTGTTTATAGCTTCATTTTGCCAAGAGAGCGAGTACTGCAACTCGTAATTAAAGGTAGCAATCAAAATCACATTAACTGAATTGGGAATACATTAACCATGAAGATAAAGAGAAAATGAAGTTAAGTTGCTTCCCACCTGCAAAATGAATTTTGGAATAACCCAAGTTTGTAGACTGTGTTTATCAAAACGCTGCCTCTCAATAACAAATGAACGGCCAAGTAACCGAGTTAGTATTAATGAGCATAATGTCACTGGCCACAACAGCCATAAGTACCATGTAGAAGTGCGTGGATTAGAGGCCAAGGAAGCAAATGCCAGTGGGAGTCGGTAGATGGATTTAGCTGATGTTAAATGTGTAAGATGAACGACATCAGGTGACTCCTCTTTCATAAGTGAAGATTCGTGTAGTGAATCACTAGACTTGTCCATGGTACCATACATGTAGTCATAGATTGGCATGAAGAGGGAGTAATTGGTTCGAAATTGTGTGTGATGCAACGAGTGGTACCTGCAGAACAAACACGTTAGAATCATACAGAAACACAGATGCTTAAGAAGCTATTCTGCACTAAACGAATTTTACCAGTCTAGCTTAAAAAGCTACTCAGATGCTATTCTGCTTGATTAACATATCAATTAGTATTAATACATAAAATAAAATTGTGTTATTAAAGAAAACTTACGAGGGAGTATACATGAGATACTTAAGAGGAGGAAAAAGAGAGAAGATCCAGTTGGGAATGAACTCGAAATTGCAGTGTCCCAGATTTTTCATGAAGTCGATATAAGTGATATAAACAAAATAGGATGTGATGGAAGCCGTTCCGATCAACAGAGTTCCGATCATTGGTATTGCGAAGAGCAAGAAATATGATATGTGCTCCGCAAATGGGTGAGTCACAGCTGAAACATACATTCATCGATCCATGTCAGTAATTGTTGTTATTTTTAATTATAATTTCTTCTCATTGTTCTTGCTCTTTTACTAGTCAAGAATAAATTAACAGTAAAAAAGATTCCTGTTTCTTTTTTCTTTTTGTTAGATTCATATGATATCTGTACTAATGCATCTGTGCATCACGGTTTTTAATTTTTACAGTAGCATCATCAAATAAAATTAAGTTCTCAAACACCGAACAGTGAAAAGAGAAGGAATCCGTGATCTTTTTTATTTTGATAAGAAAAGGCTAAGAGAGATCATTGATATTCAATCAAATCTAATCAAGATATTAATTTGTATATTATGCATTTTCTGCTTATCCAAATATTGTGCTCCTTACGTATGAGGCAATATTTCCTTGGATATAGAACAACCATCAATATTGCTTACTAATTACTCATAAGATAATTTGAAATACAGTATAACAGAACATGAGATGAAAAATCATATTTTTTTACGGAAACGACAAGTCAGCTATTTGTGAAGTTTAGCCGTACTTATTGACATAATGTAAGCCATATATTGCTAAAAACAAAAGTGTATTTTCGGCCTTGCAATTACATGGTTTGTAATTGGGTTTGTCCCTTGATTAATGAATGATTTATTTCTCAAAAATAAAAATGGAAAATGTATCCGTCCCCATGTTGGGATATGTCTTACAAGTGATTGGCTCAGTGACAATGGAGGAATGGTGATGAGAATGGTAGCGAGAGTAGAGGAAATGGTGGTGAAGTGCTCTGTGTAACCAGTAGTAGAGATACTCGACCGGACCAGCATGAAGCAGTATCGTCATGACCAACCCATCTCCCCTCCAAATTTGTAGGTCAGTCTGAAGCAGGATGCATCTGCCTACGTAGAACAGCATTCCATTGAATATGATCTGATCATCCCTGCCCAAACATTAAAATTAAAATTTTAAACAACGTACATTAATTTACTTCAACACTTGACTGAGAACGAGTGTTAAACTCTTAATCTAGTTTAAGTTTGCTGTACAAACACCACAAACCAATCTCTTTCTCTGTCGACTTGTTCGAACTCGAGGCCCTTGTCAATGATGGATTTGCCTCTTGCAGTTTGATAGCGAGAAAGTGAGATCCATATCTGGTTGTGAAGCATCCTCCACAACTGAAATGGAAGTATGAGGATGTAAAATAGATCCGTACCTTCTTCTCCAAACATATACGAGTATGTGCTGTGAATCACCCAAGGAGCTAACACCACGTACTGCAACAACAAACGCTCATCATTACCTCATCATATACATCAGTCTTACCAAAGTAGTTCACAAAGTAAATATCATGCTGGTAATATATAGATTAATGTATACGTCGAAATGCATATATTAGCCAGCAAGCATTCACATAGAGTAGAGAAAGGCGCTGACCTTAAAGCTCCCAAGAGGTGTCCATGGCCAGTCAGTAAGAATTCCGGGTGTAGAAGCCATTTGTTTGTTTCAGAGTGGTGATCTCTATCTTGGGACTTCAGACGTGTTTATATAGAACATATCAAGATACATGTGCATTGACAATATTGGATATTTTGGTAATAATGATGATATTTTGTCAATAAAGTCATTATTCTCTTCTTTTTCGAAAAGGTCAGTAAGGCCAATGTTAGTATAATACAAAGGTAGCTTAGGGCCATTAAGTGGATAATATATTTATATTTATATATAGGCCAGATCAGAAACGGACGTCTGTAATGTAATTAAAATGCAGCTAGGTTAAATACGATTATGGGAGTGATTATGGGATAGCCAAAAGTGGCTAACACAGTGCAGATTGCGGTGTTGGTATTACGAATGCCAAACTAGAGCTCCATCTTAACCTTCTTCTTGCCGACAGACTCATAGGTAACGAGTTCGAAGCTGAGGTTAAGGCAATGGTGGAGCCAAAGATTACAAATGGGGGATGCTGCTATATGTATTAACCACAACATGAATTCATTTGAACCGATTTATATATAATAACATAGAATAAATACATATACATGTCAAAATTTAGGGGGTGACACCCTTTGGTCTTTAAGTAGCTCCACCTATGGATTAAGGTATGGTGCTTGATGGCTTTGTTGAATTTCTAACGCCGGACCTTCTTCGTCTATCACCTTGGCCTTCACCTTGATGGCGATGCTGTCCGGGATGTCAATGGCCTCTGAGGACGAAAGCAGCGCTGGCATCTGCACCGCCGTGAGCTGTTTTGAGCCAAGTTCGCACTTTTGTATCAATCGCGGACGTCTGCTCTTGATTCAAGAGATTTTTCTCTTTTAATTTGGTCATTTTACGGGATCCTAGCCTGTATATGAATCCCTTATTAGTTGATGTTAAAAACTTTACTACATAACTAAATCACTTCACGGACGTGCTCTATATATCGATCAAATAAATTTCCAATCGAATTCGTTATATGAAACGTCAAAAAAATGAGGACAATTATTGTACATACACGTCCTTTGGATCCAGTTATGACTGTTATTACTTTCCTTTTTTCTTTGCCCGTGTACTACAGTATTGGTAGAATCTTTTATTCTCTATACCAACTTCTAGAAAATAGAAACTTTTACGGATGAAAAAAACAAAACAAAAACAAAACAAAAAACAAAACAAAAAAAACATGGAAAGAAGGAAGAATCGATCAAATTCTAATTATTTAGTAAGCCAATGCATTAAAGAAATGAACGATTAGTTGATGACTGATTTCAAATCGACATGGATCAAAACCAAGAGTTATAAAGAGAGAAAAAACACCAATAGTTTTAAAAAGAAAAAGATATACCTAACACTTCGAGGCTGAGCCAGTTATGTACAGAAAAGAAATATGGAGTTCAACTAGTATCATTATTCATAGCTAGGCTAGGTTTATGACTTTGTAATAAAATAGTGAGAATTTATTTGTTTTTTGAAAGAATTAAGAGTTAATCCATTGCAATGGAGTTCATTTTTTGGTACGCATGCACCTGGAAATCTATGATTTGAAGGGATCGGAACACATGAAAGGTCTAGTTCCAGATGATATTCAGATCTTATGGATGTGAAAGGCAAGTGTTATTTGCATGACTCTCCTCACCTGCTTGCTGATCACCCAAGTCTAGCGGGGCTCGACCACTTACTTTTTAACTAAAACCAGGTTTTGTTCCAGTTTTACGCATCAGTTTCTTCACCATCAAAATCCACCTATCTGCTAATATATCTGTTTACCTTACGTATGGAAATAGTACTAAACTATAATGCCGATGAATTGAAATTTCTCTAAAGCGCACGTAATAAAGCTATTTCTAATTTTTTTTGTTCCATAAAATGGTGGCCGGGTGAGCTACCATTCCGGGACCGAGAGCAATTTTAGGTATTGCATTTCTTTAAGGGATGTTTTTCATAAAGTTGTGGTTCGAACCAAGGACCTCTTATTACTAGGAAAATCCTTGCAGCGTTCGCCTTACTTGCGGCCTAGCATGTTTCCACTAACCCTAATTGGTTTGTAGAAAACCTAGTTTTACAAAAT
>NC_020497.1:13714746-13734222 GCF_000184155.1 Fragaria vesca subsp. vesca
ATTCAGATTAAAATAAAACCACAAGGACTAAACAGATTAAAAATTGTGATTTTAAGGACCATTTTAAAATAAAACCATAAGGACAAAACAAATGGCGACTTCAAACCACAAGGACTACACAGTATTTTATCTAAAAAAAAAATACAATTGTCTTGCATGGACATCAGATCGAGAGTGATAATAAGATGCCCAAATATATATTTTCCACTCTCCATTTCAGAGGCATATGATGAGAGTGATATAGTTGGAATATTAGTTTCTCAGTTAACTTAGACCATTCCCATTTTTAATAATACATTAGGTACAAGAAAAGTACACATACAGCTTGATATAGTTATTGTGTTATCAGAAGCAGAATATATGTTAGATTGCTTTTTGATCATTTACTTTTGCATGGACCATTTATGGCTGCAAATTACAAACTCGACTGAATCGGAGAGACACATTAGGTGTGTACGTACGTAGCAATGCTAAAGTCTAACTCATTCTTACGGGAAACCTATAAGTTTGAGTCGCTTTCATTTCACTGACCCATCCCGCAATTTTTGAGAGGAGATATATGACCATGCATGAAACTTATTATTTACCTAGCTCATAATCACCTTCCTTTGCTTGGAAGGAAAACTAGAATATATAGAACGAGGCTAAATCTACTTTTCTTCCGTCTCCTATATATAGGCCGGTGATCTGTTTTTCAATCGTGACCACATCCGTGTAGGTTGAATGTTCCGGCCGGCCACATGATCACTTGTTGCCTCCCTTAAACAATTGAATATGAGTGATCCAAACTTGTCCAACTACTTTTAACATCGGGATAGGATTACTAAGGCTTATACCCGTTTGATTTTATTGACTCATCTAACCGGATAAGTTTAGTTTACAACATCCGAATAGGTCTCATTATTTTTAAAATTGGTCCCAAAGTGCATGCAAAAAATTCCAAATTAAAGAACAAAGTGGTGGGAGATATTCGAATGTCAAATTGTGGAGATATATACTCACCACCATGGTCCTCCATAGCTGGATTAAAGAGCCTTCATGAGTGGCGGTTTGCCGGATAAGTGGCTAGAAAAGTTTGCCGGACAAATTTGTCGGAGAATCCGGATTGCAATTTTCTCACTTCAAACGCATGGCTTCTCCTTCTAAATAACTTTGATTCTTCCGCTTTAAAACCATCATTGGGGCGTTTTCCTCTTTATGCATTGTTTACTACAAACAAAAGAAAATTGATTAGAGGTAACAAAATCGTGGGAGGGGTTCTACTGAAGACCACAAAGTTGAGGACTAGTTGAAGACTTTCTTATTGATCGTTTATTACACCCATTTTTCAATCACATTTTTTCATTTCAACCGTTCGGTTTATAGGTCTATATAAATAACTTTGATTCTTTCACTTTAAAACCATCATTGGGGCGTTTTCCTCTTTATGCATTGTTTACTACAAACAAAAGGAAATTGATTAGAGGAAATAAAATCATGGGAGGGATTCTAATGAAAACCACAAAGTTGAGGACTTTCTCATTGATCGTTTATTACACCCACTTTTCAAACATATTTTTTCATTTCAACCATGCAGTTTATATGTCTATATAAGTAGTTCATTTTTACAAATTTTCAGCCAAATTGGTGATCGTTAAGAAATCAAACTAAATCAAATTAATAGATGATCCAAATCACATTTATGAATGCCTTAATGATTTTCAATTTCGATAAAAATTTATAAAGCTGATTTACTCATATATATCTATAGACTAGACGGTTGAGATGTGAATATACCATCGGAAAATAGGTGAAAAGAAGAAGTCCTCAACTTAATAATCCTCGTTAAAACCACTCCCATTAAATCAATATCAATATGTAACATAAAAAAATTATATAGTTTTGACGCACATGCATTTACATGTGTAAATTGTGTTCCAACACTCAGCTCAAAATGTTGTTGCTCATTCCATAACCAAATCATCATTGAAAATGCGTAAAACCAACTTACCTCCCAAGGTCAAAAGTTTTGCTTAGCAATTGTATGTCAAGTTAAAATTAGTTACTCTCTATAGAAAATATTTTTACCTCTCATCATATTGATTAAAGCTGCCTAAGAGACATTCTCATCTTCAAACTCAGGATTATCTCTCTTTTCAATTTGACTACTTTAGACAGGTTTGGAATCTCAAGTATACCTTTCCACATATGAATTTAGCTAATTGGAATGCTTCTAATTTGCTGCAGTTTTTATTATCTTTTAACTCATCAACTTCGATTGATATTTTTTTTCATATTGCCTTATGTACAATATATTTCTTATGAAAATCTCATGTGGACCTTATCTTTATTCGTTCCATTCAAATAGTCCATGATGCTGCTAGATTTCTACTTATGCATGATCAATGTTATTATTTCCTACTCCACCAAAAAGCCTAAGCACGGTATTATCATTAGAAGGCAACTACGTACCTCGTGTTGGTTTTATGAAACTCAATATTTTGATGGTCCAATTTTACAAAATAGAGAACTATCATGACAACTTCAAATCAATTATGTATAATGATGTTAATTCTTACTACTGAAGCTCTCGCTCTCAGATCTGGTCTACATGTTTCCTAGTAGAAACGATTTGAAGTGGAATCAAACCTTCAGTTCTCAGTTCTCAAAAAAGTGGAATCAAACCTTTAGTTCCAAAATCTAGGGGTGTTCCAAAATCTCAATTGATTTTTTAACACCATGGAGAATCAAACCTAGCCTTTAGTTACGATCCTGACTATTTTGCTCATTTTACACTTGGAGGGCTTGTTATCCACTTTCCACAGTGACTATTACTCATGTCAAGGGAGAAGTTAATCTCTTAACAGCTGCCATTGCAAGTGTTGAACATTGTTCTCATGCTCAGACCTGGTTTCATGCTCTTTATTTAGCTGCCAGCTGTTAGTCTCTTTTATTTCATAATTTAGATTCGTGATGCGTTAGAGGTTCTTGTTTGTAATTCTATTTCATTGTCGATGTAAAAAAGTGAAGCAGTTAAACAATGTGCATACGCGAACCTAACTTTTTATTTTTTCGATAGATAAATAAGACGAGTAACTTACCAACATACATAGCACACCAAATCAAAACAATCCATTAATATCCAATATAATACGAGTTATTAACCGATCACCAACAGATTGAGAGCTTTGAACTTAATTCCCATGCATAGCGGCTTTATCAATTTCATTCGGTAGTACTGCGCGCATATATGTGATACAGATAATTCAGCAGCTAATTATCAGTCATTTTTGGTCTGAGTAGTGACTGTGGTGGTAAGAGGCTGGAAGCCATGTCGAAGAGTTGCTTGCCAAACTTTGTTAATGTCCGACATGGTGTAACCGCACTCGTGCTTATTCCAACCTTCCAAGGCATGCACTATTCCGGCAATGCGCCACACACTCATCACTCTTCTTGGCAACCAGTTCTGAGTGTCATCACAACATTTCATTCATTCAAATTGTTGTTAGTTACTAATTAATCGAAAAATTAAAGGAGAAAGCAATAGGTATATGCGATTTTAATTACATAAATTAATTACCTCACAAGAGTAAATGTTCTCAAGGGATGTAGGAGTTTTCATGGCTGGGGTACAGTGGTAGTAGCAGTCTTTGCGCAATTTTTTGGGAGGAAGTTGGGAGAAGGGAACAAATATAGTTCCCTTTGGTGCATTCAACTGTTCTTCCTTGCTCAATCCATCTCCCACTAACCAGATCTGCAAAATAATAACAAAGAGTGTCAAGTTACAATCCAATTGTCAAGTTAAAATATAATAGAGAATTAGTTGATAATCATAATTAGAAAAAAAAATTCTAGCTTTTACGTACCTTTGCAGCATAGCTCTTTGCAAGAACCAACTTACTCTCAGTAGCACTGAATGATTTGGTGAGCTTCAAATAATCAGACTGGTGTAGCGTAGCAACCTGAAATAATTTACTTGATTAAAACACATTCTCTAGTAACAGGCTAGGAAAAACAATATGTTAATTTCATTTCAACGAAAGCGACCTAGCTTTGTGAGGTTACCTGGATTCCCTTCTGGCACAAAGAAAAGGCAAGGGCGTAGGCGACCTTTGTGAGGTTGCCTCTAAGAAGAACTTCTGTTGTCCCTTTCGGAATGCTGTTAAGAATGACAGCCACAGCTAAGCTACTTCCATCCACCACCTTGATTTTCAGCTGCGGATTCCTGTGAACATATAGGCCGCCGTATCTATTCAGCTCCTCACTCTGCAATAAGCAAATACAGAGATTAATATGACACCTAAATCTTGCAAAACAAACCAAATACTATACGGTATTCGTTAGTCGCAATGCAAATTACTACAGAAAAGGCTGTTTAGAATGAGCTGAACTATGATTAGTTATAAAATCTTAGCTCCATGTCTACAATCCAATGGCTGTGTGCGTGGTCCAACGGTTTGTACTAGCCAAAAAAGACCATGCTCGATAGATAGCATTGTTAGCTTAATATATCACTCACTATCAAGAACAGTACAAGATCGACATACCTGATTCAAGAGACCTAAAGTTAAAACTTTGACACCCTTTTCCTCGGCTTCAAGTATAGCTCCCTCAATCAGGCCGTTGATAGCTTCGTTTTGCCACTCCAAGAAGTACTGCATTATATATAACAGATTACTATACCATATGAACTGAACTTTTGAAGATTGAAAACCGAAATGAAGTGGTTGTTACCTGCAAACTGTATTTAGGTATAGCCCAAGTTTGCAATTTAAGCTTCTCAAACCGCTGCCTCTCGACCACGAAAGTGCGGCCATAGATCCAAGTGAGCAGCATAGACCACAGTGTGACAGGCCACATCAACCATAAGTACCATGTTGAGGTGTGTGGCTTAGAGGCCAAGGAAGCAAACCCAACCGGAAGTTGATAGATAGATTCAGGGGTTGTTAAATGGGTCAGATGCAGCACATCCGGCGATTCCTCTTCTCTTTTCAGTGAAGATTCATACAGAGAATCGGTAGACTTGTCCGTAGTGCCGTATATGTAGTCGTAAATCGGCATAAAGAGCGAGTAATTTGTTCGGAATTGTGTGTGATGAAGTGAGTGAAACCTACAATATAGTTACGGTTGATCAAAATCAGAAACTTCATTCAAACATCTATTTAATCTAGTAAACCCTAGCTAACAACATGAGTTATGATTAGGTTAATTTGTAAAATATAATTTCTCTTGGTAAAGCTTCACCATTTTTTTTCAGTAACAGAAATCCAGCTAGAACATGATTTTATATGTAATATGTTTCCTCATAATTAGATATTTCTACACATACATACATTGTTGTCCCCCTATCCTTATCTTTGTGTACAGTCTATTCAAAGCCCTGCCTACCCATTTAATTTTCATCCATCAAATTCAAAGAAATGAAAGAACCTAGAAATAAAGGTGGCTAGGTTTCCTGCTGACATATATTTCGTATTTCATTGATTGGTATGGGAATCAAATGATGGCATATTTGTTTGTATGGAATAGTAACTTGGTTTGTGACATTGACTGCAAATCTCTTGTCACATAATCCCTCATCAAATTAAAAAGCTAGAAAATCTTTGTCCCTATTCAATTATTAGTTGTGCCCTCTATCTAATCATTTATTTAAAATCAAACTTCATTATATTTTGTAGAAAGGATAGTTAAATGTCACAAATAACAAAAGTATTGGGTTCTAAAAATATCCGAGTCGAAACTGTTACGGCAAACCGTGAAGGGAGAACCTCTTTTCATGATCTATTAATATGACGTACGGCTAAGCCAGGACTGCTACTAAACCGGCCGTGAGGAATTTTGATTGTACGTATTAGAAATGCCGATAAAATATATTGTACTACAATTAATTTGTCATTCAAAGAATTATATTAAATTTTTAGTGAGATCAACTAAAGAGAGACAAGGATATATACACACACAATTATATAAGACTATTTTTTGGAAAATAAAAAATTAGTGTAAAATCTTCAAAATTGTCCACTAGACCTTGTCTACTGGGGACCCTGTATTAAATTTGGGTGGGTGCAAGTCCTAAATTTGTAGACACCAAATCAAGTACAGTACAATGTCCATATCATGACGCGTATTGGCTACATTCAACAAGAATATCAAGGCCAGGAATATTAATTAAGGTATTTTCTACTCATAAATAGAAAATATTTTCCAACATTCAGTGACTCTTTCTTTGAAAGGGAGGCATTTGCTAAGAAAAGAGGCATACTATAGGCTCTAGCTTTAAATTAGATAACGAAAATACCATGAAATAAGAAAAAACTTGGAAGTTAAAGTAACATATTAGGTTAAATAATTCAGATTTCGCATGTTTCATGTTATGCATATGGCGGGACTTATTTCTGATCTAGTTTGTAAGATAAAAGAGATAATCGATTAGAAATACTAAGAGTTGAAAAGACTTACGAGGGAGTGTACATGAAGTACTTAAGAGGAGGAAAAATAGAAAATATCCAGTTGGGAATGAGCTCGAAATTGCAGTGCCCCATGTTGTTCATTAGGTCGATATATGTAAGATAAATCAAATATGATGCGACTGAACCTGTCCCCGTCAACGCTATTGTCACCTGTGGAATTGCGAAGAGGATGAAATATGCTATGTGTTCCGCAAAAGGGTGAATCACAGCTGCAATATGTAATCGAATCAGAGTCAGATATATTCATATTCATGGTTTCTGTATTATTGAACATTTGTGTTTTTATCTAAATTTACATCTCATTCTGCAAAATTCTAAATGTGTAGTCTGTTATATAAAAGGAAATTGCAGAGTCATTGAATTAAAACTCTCACCAACTAGCAGAATCAAAAAGCAAATTCACATAAAGGCAGTACTTCTATAAAAGGAAAGTTCATCAATCAGTTTCAGAGTTAGGTGCAAGTCTTACAAGAAATAGGCTCGGTGACGATGGAGGAATGGTGGTGGGAATGGTAGCGAGAGTAGAGAAAATGGTGGTGAAGAGCTCTGTGAAGCCAGTAGTAGAGGAACTCCACCGGACCGGCGTGAAGCAGAAACGTTATGACCAACCCGTCTGCCTTCCACATCGGTAAGTTGCTACCGCCGGGCAGGTGCCTGCTGCCTAGGTAGAACAATATTCCGTTGAATATTATCTGGTCATCCCTGAAATAATCAAAACGTAAAGTTGTAAACCCCCCCAAAAACAAAAAATCGTCTTAGTATATATCTCGATCTCCACATAACCCTAGCTAATACTGTGAAAAGTATTACAGACCAGTTTCTTTCTCTGTCGACTTGCTCGAATTCGAGGCCCTTGTCGACGATCCGGCCTTTGCCTTTGGCGGTTCGATATCGAGAAAGAGAGATCCATAGCTGGTTGTGGAGCATCCTCCATAGCATGAGCGGAAGTATGAGAAAGTAAGACAGATCTCTATCAGGTCCTTCGTTAACCATGAACGAGTATGTGCTGTGAACCACCCAAGGAGCCAAAACCACGTACTGCAAAGCAAAACCAACAAGTTAATAACAATAAAAACCCACATAGATAATAGAATGTTTCTCAGGAGTAAACTAAGAAGAAAACCTTGAAGCTTCCGAGAGGAGTCCATGGCCAGTCTGTGAGAATACCAGGAGTGGAAGCCATTGTTCTCAGTGCGCTACTAGCTAGCTTAGCACGCAAATGATGACCAAGCTTTGGGTTTTGGAGGTGGTTTATATAAAAAAGTTACAAGGGTGCCTAAATTAATTAATTGGTACTATATTACGTATAGAATTCTAGCACGAGTAATTATTCTCTTTGAATGATTTTTTGTGTGAGGGTGACGGGTGTGTGTAAATGCAAAATCCATTTAGATATTTTTCTCTCAAACGAGTAATTATTCTCTTTGAGTGATTTTTTGTGTGAGGGTGACGGGTGTGTGTAAATGCAAAATCCATTTTAGATATTTTTCTCTCAATGGTCCAATAGCAAGGTGACATAGAACTGTAGAAGCAGTTACTGGTTGATATATATGAATTAATGATCTGATACAGAGTAGGGTGATAATTTACTACAGACTTTACTATTTTATGCAGCATGCACTGTGGATCAGTGGATACATACAAGCATAATTTGGTATTATTCAATTATTGTAACTTCTATTTCCGAGAAATCATAGTTTAGAACTTTAGATTTTAGTAAATAATTATCAAAGATAATATATTATATAATCTACAATATTTCATGATCCTAACTCCTCATTAGAACATCTCCAACAGCTTATGTAAAACTAGAATTATCTCTATTTTGAAAATTACACCATTTTTTTTTTTGCTCTAATAACTCATGCAAAGTATTCTCTATAATACAAAAGCTGGGAAGAGAGAGAAACATATCCTCTATATCTATAGAATTCTCAAAATTTATAAATTTATAAAGAAATCTCTAAATAACTTTATTACTTGAATTTTAGAATTCATTCTCTTTCCTTAAAAAAAACAAAGAACAAAACATCATGTTTAAAACATTTAATTTACATGAATTTGGGGTTTGATTTGAATAAATATATACTATTTTTTTACATAGATTTTTTTTGGGGGGTAAATAAACGAGTATATTAAACTAAAAAGAGAGGGCAAGCCCAATACAAAAGAAGATAAAAGCAAAGAAGCTACAAAACAACAAAAAGTAAGCAAATCAAAAAAGCTACAAAACAACAAAAAGTAAGCTAATCAAAGGAAAACAAAACAAAACCTGAAAAGGAACAAGGTAGAAAAGGACTAAGAGGCATTTAAGCTCCACTTTTCAGCAATATATCTATTAGTAATAGATGGCTTAAACTTGATGGAAATCTGATCATGGAAATAATATTCTTGAGAACCACAAAAGGAGCACATCTTTCATTTCTAAAAATACGATTATTCATCTTTTTCCATATGAGGTAAACAGTAACGAAAAGACTGAGCTTCTTGATGGTAGAATTTATATAGATTCGTTATACTGTACAAAAAAGAGAAATTTTGTTAACACAATTAATTACTAGATATAGATCTCATACTTCATACACCACTTATTAACTTTATTGTTTAACATTTGACTAGATACACATACCCAAACTTCCTACAATACCCTCATTTAAAATATACAATTCATCCACTAAATACACAATTCATTCACTAAATACACATACTTTTCTATATCTGCTACTCAATTTATTCAAAAAAAAAGTTTAAATTAGTGAGATTTTTCTCAAAAAGTTTTATCTTTCCTCGTACTGTTTCACCTCATTGACATCTTCCTCAAAAGTTTTTATTTTCCTTTAAAGGGTTTCACCTTGTTAAGATCTTCCTCGAGGGATTTCCCTTTATTAACATTTTCTCCCATCAGTTTTCCTTGATAAAATTTCTTCTCAACAAGGAGCCTCTTACTCAAGCTGATTTCAAAAATTCTTAAGCCTACCGAATCAAAACGAAACAAGACAATACATCACCAAAATCTTTAACGGAACTTTCAACATTATAATGTACAATCCTGTGTAAAACTAAATTAATCGATTATTGGGAACCATTAAATAATATTCATGTGGTGTCAAAATATATTGGTACTCGATTCCAGCTAGAAATAAAAAAAAAGTGTTAGAATTAAAATAGTTAATATGAATGTCTTAAACGAGATATTTTATTTCAACTAGGTTTTTTTACTTTTGATATGAATTTTGGTAATTTTACGTATCGAAAAAGTCTTATATAATTTGTATAAATGAAAAGATGTGTATCTACCATTTAGGGATGTGTTAATAAAATTTCTCTACAGAAAAACATATAATTTTATATAATAGAATAGAAGATCTGTCAGAGTTGAGCTTCTTTACTTTTAGAGATTTTGTGATTTATTATAAATCTATAATAGAGAATTAATACAAAAGTTGTTAGAGATGCTCTAACTGAATGAACAATATGAATAGCATTGGCGGACCCAGAATAGGGCTACTGGGGGCCGGTGTCGTTAGTGAGTTTTTTTCCCAATGCAATTGATAGATTAAGATGATTAACAGACATAATTGCTAGCTTCTTACTCATTGATATTCAAGGTTAATCCACCACAAACTTACCCTCTTTTTATTAAGATAATGAGATCTTCAGCCCACCGACTCTTATGATCTATAATTTTTTTCCTCGATTAAATGGGGGTATTTTTCTTTTGATACCCCGAGTCTACGATCAAAACTTTTGTAATATATAAAGTTTGATTTAAGGTGCTTAACTATTGGTTTGTTCCATATTACGTATTTTATTCTTCACTACGCCCCCGTAGAGATGAAATCCTAGGTCGCCCACTGATGAGTAGTTACTTCACTAAATGAACAAACCAAAAAACACCCGACTGAATCAAGTTAAGTTTCAGATAGCAAACCAACCATATCCGAGTATAATTTCAATCTATTCATTCCATCACATGTATGATATATTAATTACGAAATACATCTCCTTTTAACAAACTAAAAATGACTCTGGTTAATAAAACAATTGGTGTTTTTGTTTTGCTAGAAAAAGTTATAAATCTTTGTAGAGTGACAAAATTACATTCTACTATTTATTTTATTCTGCATATTTTTTTTATCAAGAGAACCTTCATTCATAAACAATGAGTTACAAGGATTCGAACCGACGTAATCGCATAACAATCAGACCACGGTTCACAGGATTTCACAAGAAATCCATACAAACTCAGAAACGGAAAAACAAACATAAGAAAAACAAACCAAACTGCAACTAAATAAGAAGAAACAACCAACCAAAATTCATCTCGAAACAGATCAGGTCAATTTTCAATCAGTCAAGCTGATTTTTGTGCCTCCAACATCCGTGTTCGAAACAATCCTAGATGGCAGCCCATTCTTACAAGAGTCCAAGCCCAGCACATATATCCAACTCATAATACGTCAACACGACAACACAAAAATGCAACCTAAAATGATAAGAAAAGGGCCACCGCACCACCAAATTAAGCATTCAAGAGCAACCAAGATTGATCAAATCGAAAGTGCATGGAAGAGATCGACACTGCAATCCTCAAAGTTCCAAACGAGCCGGAACACCAAGACTCGGAAAGAGAAATCCATACGGTGAGATATGGAGTCAAACTCCACCGAGTCGAACTCACACCAAGCCACACTAGGTGGCAGAGGAAACAAGAAAAGAAAAACTAAAGAGATGTTATAGTCCCTAGAATAGAATTGAGCACAAGGACCCAATTATGCTTCCATATATGACCTGTGTCTTACGAATTCGAAGACTCACCAATCACAATCCCTGATCACTTCCACCAGCGTCCATAGAGGTCACTTCCGACAAAACTTCCCATACGCTAAGAACCAAACCGGCCGTCACAATCTCCATCGATAGATGTGGCACCTGCATGTTGAGATATGAATCCCACATCGAGAATATAAGATATTACTTGTGGGTTTATAAGGGTTTGGGTCACTCTATCCATAGCCAATTGGTTTTGGATGTGAACCCCAGACTACTTCATCATTGTATCAAAGCGGATTACTCACGTACACGTGTGAATCCCAATGGCCACACGGACTCCACGTCACCAAATGTTGTCCATGTGCGGGTGCGTATTGAGATATGAATCCAACATCGGGAATATGAGACCTTACCTGTGGATTTATACGGGTTTGGGTCACTTCATCCATAGCCAATTGGTTTTGGATTGAACCCTAGACTACTTTATCATTGCAGAAGTGCAACCGTCCCCAATCTGCAACACCTCGATTAGAGTCGGATTTGAAGATATCACAAAGGAGAGTGCCTACCCATCAAGAACACTGCTATTCTTCTCTGATGACGAAAGATACGAGGCCAGGAGAAAAATGGCCAAAGCACTGTCGAATCTATACTAATAGTCTGCTCCCAAACCGATATGCAGTGGCTGGAAGCGCCGCCTACGGTAGATTAATTGGAAACGGGAAACCTGTCGCTTTGGGTTTTTTCTCTCTAGTGCGTGTTAAAGCATGTGAGTGCATGACTAAACCAGTGTAATGTCTCGGTTACAAAGATGACTGATCTTATTTTGCGTTTCGATGAGTAAGTGATAAAATAAATATGAATTTCACAACTGCATATATGACCCTGATTTCTAAGCTTCGATAGCTTCTTGCGACATGCTTATTTTATTTTTTTTCTTTTCAAAACATAAACTTTCATTGAAATTTTACGGATCTCTTATAAATTTGAGAGAAGTTAAAAACCATGTAAATGATTTAAAAAAAAAAAAAAAAAACCATGTTAATTGGCATGTTAATTGGCTATCACTACTAACACATAACAGACAAAGAATTCCTAGCTATGTGTTACCATATTAGCATATCTAGGAGCATAGATGATCATGTAATTCGCATATGTCCATCCTCTCGTCATCTCTTTCAAGTATGAAACCTAAATTATAGTAGCCCGTAGCTTATTGTGACATGCATGCTTATTTTGGGTTGAGCTCATGACCTCATCATATTCGCTATCTTTGTTCTGCTTTACCGCATTATAGTGCAGGCTAGGTAGTTTGGAATGTTCTTTCTTTCTTACATCACCTCCTATCTTGGATTTTCTCTCTAAATCCCTTCCCATGGCTAGGGTCATCAATAATCATACGGAAAACCCCGATTTGATCTAATCGATAACAATAGGGAAAACTGATCATGTTTCATAGTAACTTAATTGTTTCCCAGTATAAACTGATGAAATCTGAGGGCATGTTTACTAATCTGGAATGGAATTGAGAGTAGTGTAATTAATTCTGAAATTGGTGAATTTCGGCGTTTACTTTACTAACATGTCAAGGTATTGGAATGGATGTGGGTCTCATTTGCTTATCAGAAATCAATTCCTGACGAAACCCCCTATTCGATACCCAAAGGGGGGAGATGGGTATCAGAATGCAAGGTAATGGAATCGATTTTTTCTCCTCAAAATATCCTCACATAATTATAATATTTCTAAATTACCCAACCCTAAAAATATATATTGTACTTTAGGGGTATTTTAAATTCATTTCTTGTAGGGGTACCGGTATTTTAATAATCAAACTAGTTTTAATTCCGATTCCATATGATAAGTAAATAACATCAATCGTAATTAGTTTCATTCATATTTTGATTCCTTATGGTAAGTAATCAGTAGAATGGTATGAAATATTCTCATACCGATTTTTGTTGATACCGATTCATGATAATTTTCATTCCAAGTTAGTAAACGTGCCCTGATAGTATTATGAATTTATGATATCGTTTGAAGTTCAATATGATTATATGAGTAATTGGGTTACCGTTTGGTTAAATCAATGTTTTAAAAGGTTAAGGTGTAACCGAGACAATCCAAGGAGAGCCTCAGTAAAACATAAATCTTGCAACATAACTTTTTTAAATGTAAATTGATTGCATAATTACATTAAAACTTACACTATATGAATAATAACTCAATGATTCCTTATTTATTCCTTAATAGATTGTTTTCTTATAGGATAACTCTCAAATAGTCAAATATATATCTTTCAACGTGAATTGAATGAGTTCTAGCTATTCTAACTAAACTACCTTTTTTACACTTCCATTTACATATCGGGAAATTATTATTTGTACCCGGAACACCATATGTTTTATGTTCTATTTTAATCTCATTGGTCTAAGTGTTTTATCTTTATTTCTGATTGGTGTATTTAGTTACTTTTACTTTTTTTTTTCCATGTTGGTCCCCACATGAATCTTAGTTATATGATTGGCCGGGTACACCACATGGCAGTGCCACGTGCTGGTCCTCTCTCACGTAAACAGCAGTAGGAAATTGTTTTTAGAACTAGAATCCAGCCACGCAGAGAAGGAGAAAATATTTCTTGCTACACTTACCACCATCTAAATTAAGAACGAAGCTCTGCTATGTGGTGAGACCTAGCCTGTTCTTCTAGGCTTTGAAGTCTAGAATACAGATGAGTATGCTTCTCAATTTGAATAGAATCGAGACTTCTGTGTTTTTCAGTTTTTGACGGAAAAAAAAACCAAAAAATTTCTGGACGTTGGCTTTTCACGCCTTACTACCCGTTTTTTGCGCCTTTGACGCCTTCATTAATGCCTTGGATGCCTCTGCGTCTTGGTTGCAAAACACTCACTTTCTACCTTTTAGGCTGCGTTTTTTAATACAACAATACCGTTGATAAACTTACTCGTTGATATGCTCGTTATTGAAGTACTTTCCTGTTTGAGTTTCATAATATTTCAAAAGATAATGAGGACCCTGGTTACATTTCTATTCTTATTTGTACCAGTAGATCTCATTTCAAGGGTAAACGAAAAATTATAAAAACAATTGCGTGCGGCAATAATCTTGGAGGGAAGATAGTCGTCCCCAAATTGAGTCCCCTCCCATTAAATTCCTCAGTCCTCACCCACCTGCCTCTGCCGCTCCATATTAATAACATACCAGAATCTCTGGAAGCGTGCCACGTGAGTCAAGCTCAAACTTGTCCGAACTCCCCGACGCCATCGATCGATCACCACCTTTCTGTGGAACCATGCCACCACTCGAACCACCGCAGCACAATCTGATACCCATCAGCTCATGCCTCCCATCATCCATTAACTTCTAAAGCCTAACAGATATTGAGTTCATCATCATCTACCCGATAATTGTTGTTTAAATGAAGCACACTGGTTTCTGGTACAACAATTCTACAGATAGGCCAACATCAGCAAGGTCCAGCACTAACGAACCCGACCATAGTTTCATTATATTTTCTTGTTGAGGGTGGTGGGGTGGCGGCTTCGGCTCCATTCATTCATCGGAGTCTTCATGATTCTTAATCAGAAAGTCATTTTCTTTCTTATTTGCAATAAGATCGACGAGACATGCATGTATTAGATTACTAGATATAGGAATATATGTACTCGAGTGTGTTGTCAAATGGTACTCGATCTCTCTTATGTACCCTATTACCAGGACCTCGATCCTTCATTAATCAAAGTATTAATTAATCTCCATACAGCCTAACCTAGCCTACCTATACACAGATGTAGTTGAAATATCAATGAAATAGAAGTGTCAATTCATACAATAACTGCAAGTTTGTTCACAGTTGAGGTCAGTACTACCGGGCGGCTATGGGTGGCATTCGATTACAGATCCCAAAAGGACAAAACTCCCAACCCTATTTTAATTTGCTTCATACCCCGTAAGCTACTATGCCCCGCTATGGCCGGATCTGCTCTGTCCACCAACGAAACCTAACTCTTGTAACTGTTCCACAAGGATTTGACATGCAAATGAGGTTGGGGAGATATAATCAATGAGATCGATTCATAGTACGCGTTTGTCTGTGTAGACGTGTCAAGCAGTCATTGATTTTCTGTTGGTTTCTCCGTCAAGGCCCGTTAGCGCGTGTAGCACACATCCTCGGTTAAATTTTCGTAGGATTGGGGTAGCTCGGGGGAATATTGGTTTGGTGTGTTGAAGAAGCTTCAGATTAGTAGGAGAGTTCAAAACAGATCTGAAGTTAGGAGAGACTGGTGAGTGGTGATCCATTTTCGTTTCTTGAGTTAGGAATTGATTTTCGTTTCTTGAAGTTTGGTGATCGAGTTCAATTTGCCTGATTAGGTTGACGGGCCACCGACTTCGAAGGCCGAGTTGACTTGGTGGTGTTCAGTCGCCGTCGTTTTGGTGTTGAGGCCTGGGAATGCGAGTCAGGAACACACCATCATCTACTGAATTGAAGATCTCAGGTATAATGGAGTTTTTAGTGTCTGATTTGCTTGTTAAGGATTGTGTTAAAGGTTTAAAGCCCTATTATGAGATTACGCTTTTACAATCTTTCTCAGCCATCCCTTTCAATCAAGATTGTTCTACTTTTGATATAATTTGCTCCTGTGAAACTCATAACGTGTTTCTAATTCGTAAAATTGTGTTTTTTGTTCAGAACAAAATCCTCTGTGGAAATCGATAGGTACATGTTTTCCCTCTTTTCTTCTCTCTGTTCTTATAACTAATTTATAAGTAAGAATTGGAGGATTTGGGGCATTTATTATGTGCTAACTCTGTAGCTCTAAATTTGCAGCAGACCCGTCTAAGACGATTGAAGTCTCATAAGAAGGGCTTCTTTAGACTTTAGAAGATTGGGAGGTTCCCAAAGTTTTTGTTGCTGGCACTTTGCTGTGGTTTTTTTTTTGGGTCCGAGTGCTTGATAGATTAATTTTATGCAGATAGCAGAAGGAAGTATTTTGTGTAGCATTTTATTGACATTTCTAGTCGATAGCTTAAAGGATTTTGGCATTCAAGAGCGTATTTGGATTCTTGCTGTGTGTTGTGCACAGTGCACTCTGGAGCTTGGTTCAGTGAGGAACATTTTGTAGCATATGGAAAGTTGTATGAGAAATCTGCTTTCTGAACTGGATTGTGTGTGGTTGCAGAAACTTCTTTAGCTTCTGAGAGGCTTTTTGAAATACACTCTTGTTTTTTTTGGGTAATGATAACCTCTAAGATTGGTTCCAGCAAAGATCTTCAAATACTTCTTTTTCTTTGGTGATGACAGTTTCATTGAAGTAGTGTTAGAGACAAGAGATCCTTAACTGTAAGGATAAGTTGCTTATTTATGACATACAAACAAGGCAACTATGCCTGCTTATGTATAGGTTACTTGTTTATGACGTATAAACATGGCAAGCTATGGCTGCAGCCTGTTAATGTATAACTGGTACATATCAAAATGAAAACAAGATTAGAAAGGGGGCAATCTTATACTTCTTGAAATAACATTACCATAAGGTGTATCGATAGGTTTGGGTAAATACTAAATGAGTAAATCATGACATCATAATACACTTGCATACAAAGGTTGAAAGACTACAATTGGTTGATGAGAAATCAGATTAAGCTGCGTCAAATTCTTTGGTCTCTCCGATATCACAAATCATCATAACAAAGGTGTTTTCTTTACAGAAGCTCCACCTCTACTTGGAGTACCGACTGTTTTGGTCTTCCTTCCAGAACCTAGAGGTTTACTTGGAGAACTATTGTGGTCTTCTGCTTTTTCTCAAACACTTTATTTGCCTCCTCTTAAGACAGCAAACTGGACTTTCTGTGGCCGCGCAAAGAAGGATCAAAGTAACAAAACTGACTCGCCGCGCAGGTTGCTGAGAGAGATTATCCAGAGCGCAACGGAGTGATTATACAGAGCCAACACTCAATTCTGGAATTTGACTTGTAAACCCACGCACGACTCGCTCTGGAGTCGCGTCCTTCCAACCGCTAGTGAAAAAAAATTACTAACTCAGTCGGTGGCGTAGCTAGAAACTACCACTAGTCAAAGTATTAGTAAATTTATTAAACGAATCGAATAATCTCATTGAATAACATAAAAATGTATGAATTATTACATCAATACTTAAAAAAGACAACGTAACAAGTTTCCCTAAAGTAATTATAATTGTCCACGACGATTTATATTTTGAAATCTTTTTGTTATGGTTTTATTATCAACACCATACCAAATATATATTTCTTTTATATAAATTTCTCCAGAAAAGCTTTCATATTCCAAGTGCTAAATTATGAAGGTTTTGACTTGCTGGTTATTGTAGGGAGTAAAAAAAAAACCTAAATTACGGTAGGGAAATTTAGAGAGAATGATAAGAGACAAACAAATTGTAGATCATGAATTGATTAGGAGTAAGAACATGTGTGATTAGCAAATATGTCCAAATTAGGACAGCAGAAAACTTAGGAAAACTTATCTGTCCAAAGCTTGTTTTAATGCATGGGTAGTGACTGGATCGAGTATTGTCCAAATCAAGACAAGATATATATAATTAAAAAAAAACATGGGGATGGAAGTTTTCTTTTACTCATGGGTGAGAGATGGTGGTGTTTGGAAGGGGCAAGTTTTGTTCGAAAGTATATTTCCCCAGCTAATAAGAACTCAGCTTGAAATGTGAGAGGGATCAATTGAACCCCCTCGTCCCATAGTGGCTACGCCACTCAGTTACCTACGTCAGCAGACAGACGGAGTACATGCAGCGTTTGTATATTCCAGACGTCTTCATCCATTTAAAGGCTATAGTACATTGGCTATAGCAAAAAATCAAATTAGAATAAATTAAGATTTCCAACAGAAAATAAAAAAAAGGACGACGACTGTCGATCGATCTTGTCATTCTTGTGCAATCGGATGACTGTTCATCAAGACTTCAAATGAGTATTCAATCCTGTTCAGAAATACCAATCGTATGCCAAACCTTCAGAGTTTGTAACTTTGTATCTGAGGGTACGTATGAAGTGGTCTGTTGAGTTAGGAGGGTGTGAATGTGATCATATAGTCAATATTCTTCATGAAGTGATGCGATAAGTGGATGAGTGTGTTTGTTGTAATGAAGTCGCATTCATTACACCCCTAAACCCGAGCTGGATCGGTAGAAAAACATGCACCAACTGAAAGAAACACCACAATTACATGAATTAAAAGTTGGTGAATATATAGAACGAAAATTATTATCATATCATTGAATAAATACAAGTAAGGTCCCATATTTCAATGGTCAGCTTCTGGTTTCATGAGGCTGCTGCTAAGTTGAAACTGTAGAGCCACATGATCGAAGGCTCAACGCATATGTTGGCGGTTCTTAATGAGGAAATGAGAGGACAGTAGTCGTCATTAGCTGGTTTTGTTTGACAATATTTGCAATGAATTAATATCCGGCACCTAATTCTCTTATACATATGAACAAACATAATGTTTTTCAACTTAGAGACCTATTGTATACACATGTGTGCAATCAAACTAAGAATATTGAATGATATCGGGGTTTCGTAATTATGTTGAATCAAAGAATCGAGTATAGTCCGGAGTACGTTTTTGCTCCCTGCAGTAGCTTCTGTCGATCATATTTTCTTTGCACATGCATAGATATCGATCAAATCATCCATAATTCAGCAACAGATAGCACATGGAAGCACAAGTGTTGCTAATATGTGTTAGATAATGACAATGTTGCAATTTGTTGATTTTAATGTAAATAAAACTTAGCTAGGAGTCGTAAGCACCAAATATATCCACACATACATATAGAAGGTTAAAAGCGATGGGTAATGAGTAGACAAACCTATATATGATCAGTCTTATAAGCTTTTTATGCAAAGTTTTGATTTACTTTTGTTTTTATGTACTTCCATCGAGTGTGGCGCAACGAAAGACAATAACTATTGGAAGACAACCTAGTCATGGTATTAGTTGCATGAAAGAAACATGAAACCTTAATTAGTTTCTTTTTTTGAAGATGAAACCAACAATAAAACAAGGCAAATACTTGTGTGCCTTAAGGTATGGATACCTTAACTACATGATTGCTTATGATTGGTCCAACTAGATTAATGATGACCTGTTACCTGTTTGACTGGTCATCCAATTTAAATCTCAAACTAACTCTCACTCTCTCACTAACGGGGTTAGTTTCTCTCTCTCTCTCTC
>NC_020497.1:13734714-13735997 GCF_000184155.1 Fragaria vesca subsp. vesca
TTCACTATAATGATCACATCATACGGTCAATTTTTATTTTGTGAAATTTAGTCATCGGAATTATAACGTGCTTACTAATGTGGTATAACTTGTTTGGTAGGTTATATGCTAGTGTACAACTTTGTGAGCCAACTATATAAAGGAAGCAAAATTTTCAAAAATCTCATGAAATAGGATGTGATCGGTATAGTAAAATACGGCTACGGTAGGAAAATCACTTTAATTCGTCAATGTTTGGGCCCCGATCGAAGCGGTCAACCTTAGTTACGCTTATGCTTCAATAAGGAGAGCCCTATCCTCGGGTGGTAAACGTCCCTAAAGTTTTACATGGGTGGTTATGTCTCATCTGTGTGACACTTTATTGTGTTGAAGTATCCACCAAACTAGGTCACGAAGAGGCAGGTAAAATAGTTTTCGTGTGATAAGTGAAGATGAATTAGGGTTGACCGCTTTGATCGAGCACCGAACATTGTTGAATCCAGTTAAATTTTATACCATAGCCATGTTTCACTATAATGATCACATCAGACAGTCAATTTTCATTTTGTGAATATTCATTGATTCAATCTCAAGAACAATTTTGATTTCCAGAATGTCTACTTTTTTGTGATTTTGCCCATCTAAATGGTAAACATTTCCCAGGAGGATATAGTAAGTACTATTTCCTTTTTACGGAATTTTTAATTTTACTTATATATATGTCAAAATGTTAATTAATAATTTTTTTCCTATCCAATTAGGCAAAGGTGAGGGAGGCTAGTGACTAGGTGATGAGTGCTATAGTGAGGGAGACATGGCCGGACACACAGGAGGAAGAGATGTCCGAAGCCATTTCCCGGATCGACACTTCAGATCCGAGGGTTGGGGCGAGGATCATGGGCACAGCCTTCCCACCGCGAGAAAACAACTTCTACTGCCGGGGTCTAGGAAAGAAGGGCCAGGGGGTCCTGAAGACCACTCCAGGATTTCAACGAAAGGCGGGCTCGACCAACAGCAGGACGGCTCAGCTAGAGTCGGAAGTTGAGAGACTACGGGAACAGCAAGCCGCTCAGGCTGCCGCTCATGCTGCTCAGGCTGCCGCTCAGGCTGACGCTCAGGCTGCTCAGGCTGCCGCTCATGCCACCCAGATCGCCGAATATAGAGCCTTTACTAGAGCCCTACATGCCGCCCAGCAGGCCCAGCAGTAGCAGATGTTCCAGTACTTTCAGGATTTTACAGCTGCCTAGCAACAGGGACTTCCACCTCCGCCCATGCCTGCGCCTATAGAGTTACCTCTGCCGCCG
>NC_020497.1:13741759-13751741 GCF_000184155.1 Fragaria vesca subsp. vesca
TTGTGTCTAATGTTAAATGTAGACTTTGCATTTTTTACCTTGGTTAATTTGCTTCAATCTCAAGAACAATTTAATTTTCCAGAAAGTCTACTTTTCTTTGATTTCTCTAATGTTAATGGTAGACGTTTCTAATAAAAATAGTAGATGTGTCTTATGTTAAATGTAGATTTTGCAACTTTCACCTTCCATTATTGCTTCAATCTCGAGAACAATTTTGATTTCCAGAAAGTCTACTTTTCTTTGATTTCTCTTATGTTAATGGTAGACATTTTGCATGAAAATTATAGTTGTGTCTTATGTTAAATGTAGACTTTGCATCTTTTACCTTGGGTTGCTTCAATCTTAAGAACAATTTAGATTTCCAGAAAGTCTACTTTTCTTTGATTTCTCTTATATTAATGGTATACGTTTCTAATGAAAATAGTAGACGTGTCTTATGTTAAATGTAGGCTTGAAAATTTTACTTTCGGTTGGTTCAATCTCAATCTCACAATTTTGATTTCTAGAAAGTCTACTTTTCTTTGATTTCGTTTATGTTAATGGTAGAGATTTGTAATAAAAACAGTAGATGTATCTTATGTTAAATGTAGAGTTGCAAATTTTACCTTGGGTTGATTCAATCTCATGAACAATTTTGATTTGTAGAAAGTCTACTTTTCTAATGAAAACAGTAGATGTGTCTTATGTTAAATGTATCTTTCGACTTGCAACATTTTCTGTGATATTTTTCATGACAGTAGTAAATGTTTCTTATAATAGTTGTAGACAGTTTCAAGAATCATTTTGATTTCTAGAAAGTCTACTTTTGTGTATTTTGCTCATCTGAATGGTAGATATTTATAATGAAAACTGTAGATATAGAGAGACTTAACGGAGAGTTAACGGTGTTAGTTTGCTTTAACCTGCTATAGCAAGTTAAAACTTGTTGGGTATTCATACCTTAAGGCACATAAGTGGAACCCATAAAACAAATAGAGGCTCCAAGCAAAAGCAAGGACATATCGGTAATAAAGCTGCAAGGAACCGAGACATGTCGTATTGAGCCAACAACAATGTGTGATTTTTCGGTTTGAACTCCTAAATTCAACATAAATCCAAATTGACGAGCCCAAACTATGCAAGAACCAACATAGACTAAAATGTCCCAGCAGCAGACCCAAAAAGCTCATGCAACTAAACGAGGTACAAGAGACCAACGTACACAACGCCTCCACACCTATTGCAACACCATAACGGTGTTACCGTCACATCGTCGGCCGCCGTGCCCAAGAAGGGAAAATTGATGCTAAGGCCAAAACCGACCCACACCTGAAACACTAATCTATAAGAAATCAACAAAACAATGCAAACAAAATCGAATCCTGCATTGGGCGGAGCCAGAAAATTATATTTAAAAGAGCTAAATTTTTATACCGATATTTTTCAAAATTAGAGAAATTAACATTTTATTGTTATATATATATAGCATATATATAAATATATTGTTCTAGGATATTCTGTATCTTTCTAGATATTCTTTATGTGTGCCTTGGTTTTATGCCAATAGGATATGTAGTTTGACTAGCCCTATATAAAGGGCTCATATCAATGAATAAGATGATGATTCTCTTATGCCCTATATAAAAGGCTCATATCCTATTGGTCTTATGCCAATAGGATATGTAGTTTGACTAACCCTATATAAATGACTCATATCAATGAATAAGATGTTTCTTTTGCTATCTCTTTGTCTCTACACTTTATCCTTCATCATATATATTATTTTAAGACTATTATCATATGTAAGGTAAAATAAAATTTCACGAAACTGAACCTTTGCTATATACCGTATATAACAAAGGTTTAGTTTCATGAAATTTTACGTACAATAAATAGATTTTAATTTATTAGTTAGGATCTCTAACGAAAAAAATAATTATTGGTTAATTACGTTTCTATTAGGTAATGCGCATTGTATTAATGTTTTGGTAATTACATATATACCTTGGAAATAAGTAGTGGTATTATTGTATTGGAGTCGTTTGCATTGGTCCGACCCCGAACTAGTCCACCTACGGCGTGTAAGCCGACGTCAAGCCAGGCCACAAATTGAAGGTTGGACTGAGTTTAACTGCAAGGGCAAAGTAGTCACTTCGTTGGTAGGGTAGATGCACAAACGAGGCGAGAGTTTTGATCAATATCAAATCGAAATAGCAGCACTTGTGAGAGGCGAGAGAAAAGAGTAGATGCAAATACGAGAGTTTACAACCATAGTATCATATCGAAACAGAATTGAGTGACAGCAAAACAAGGGCTCCTCAACCCACTTTGTTCCTAGATACCCGCCGCCTCCCACCGCCTTCGTTCATACTTTTCCCAAGACGAGCAAGAATGAGGAAGATACAAGACGAGCTGCCCCTAGGTGTTCAAAACAGCCCAAAATCCTCCTCCAATTCGACTACTAACCCTCTCCAAACCAACCATTTTAGGGGTACAAATACGGTCTTATCCTTGTTCACTCTTCCAACGAGTTTTTGTTACCTTTTTTTTCCGCTTTTAACGGTCAACTGAAGGCATCTCTCGACGGCTCCGACATGTGGTTCACACTGCCACGTACGCAGCACACTGCCTAAGCTAGCCGGACTAGTTTGAGGCTGGACTAATGCAAACAACTCCTTGTTGTAATTGTTCAAAACTATATATGGAAAAACTTTGCCACATATTTTGTCCACTCACTAATCACAAGTCTTCAAAAAATCACACAAGGGGGGTCAAGATGCAGAAAAAGTGACTTCCCATGTTAGAATCCTTCTTCAAACCCATAGTCATGCTGCTGTATATGGTATAAAACAAGAGGGGTGCCATGTCATTGTTGGCCTCGTGCTAGTACCTCCCCTGAACGGGATCTTCATCTTCATTGTTGAATCAAAGCATGAGAGGCATAGAAGTCGGAAAGGGCCATTTCGATGCAGCTCAACCCCAATTTCCCAAACCCGATATCCAAGTCAAGAATCACTCCCACATTTACTGGAATAGTCGTGTTCTGTGCCAAGGCCAAGAAATTAATCCTGATCGAAAAGCAAGAAAAAGAGCAGAAAAACAAGGTTGGTAGGATTATTCCTGATCATGATTAAAGCTAAAGGTTTGCATTGCATGGTATCAAGGTAGTCCTTATTTATATGATGAGAGATGACAACTTTGTAAATTGAAGAATTCTTAGCTCCCCAGCCGTAAGGAGGAAAGAGGAAGTTTCCTGTTCATTCCTAACTGCTGACTTCTTTTGTGGGAATAATAAGAAGTAACTCTCCTCTTCATTCCTAAGAACATAAGCTTTCCCTGGTTTTTGTGGATGTAAAAATAAACCAGCATTTTAGATTTCAAGCACCTAATTAACTGGATATTTAATTAGATGATTGAAACAAAACTAAAACCACAAAGTACTGACTGTCATGCTCTGACAGTCTGACCTTTGAATTCAATAAACCCTATTCTGAAGGAGACTTGGCCATGAATCTTGACTTTCTACTTCAATACAAAAACTAAGAAGGCACGTACAGTTGTTGGAAAGTATATCTTGTAGCTTTGTATAGATATTATCTTGATATGCAAGAATATTGTATTAAGTAGTGTGATACCGTAGGATAGTGGGAATCAATCTTTTGATTTAGTTGTAATTGTGAAAGATGTCTTGCCTTACTGATATCCTAACTTGTAAGAAGAACCAGACGATGTAGACTAGGTGCTTTGTATATATATCTCACAGTTGAATACAATTATTCATTCTGTCATATTATACTTTTCTATATGGTATCAGAGCGCAACGCTCTTGGACCTAAATTATCATAATATTTCTGATCAGTCGGTGTTTCTTTGAGAAGTTGTGATTTCTCTTTTGTTTATCATGGCTTCAATCCATTCTATCATTCAGAAACTTCAAGCAATTGCTCCTCATCTTACCGCTGAACAATGCTTACATATTATGACATTGGTAAAAAGTAAGCGTGTTTTTTCGTCTCAAGCAAACGGTACAGGTTTACCGCATTCTTCATCAAAGTTGTTACCAGTCGCTCCTAATCGTTGGATTATTGATAGCGGAGCAACTCATCACTTACTTCTTCTTCAAAATTGTTGATGAATATTGATCAGAATCCTTCTCTGGCACCAGTTTCTTTACCTAGTGGAGCCACGGCCGGAACTACTATGACCGGTTCCATTCGGCTTAATGATTCATTCCAATTAAATAATGTTCTCTGTGTGCCGAGCTTTAAAGTTGATCTTATGTCTGTTGGCAAGACAATTGATGATTTACATTGTTTAGTGACTTTTTTTCCGTCTTGGTGTATTTTATAGGACTTGGCTACGAGGACGATGATTGGTGTGGGTAAGCGACATGGTGACCTCTATTACCTTGTGGCGTTGGCTTCTACTTCTCCTTCTTCCCACTTCACTTGTAATCTCATGATTTCCTCTGATCTTTGGCACCGTCGTTTGGGGCACCCTTCTTCTGCTCGTCTACAACATTTAGCCAATAGTAAGCTAAATTTTTCTTTTGATTCTAGTAATAAATGTGACGTTTGTCCATTGGCGAAACAAACTCGTCAACCTTTTTTCCCTAGTTCAATTTCAACCTCCAAGTGTTTTTCCCTTATTCATTGTGATATTTGGGGTCGTTATAAAATACCCTCTCATTCTTGTGCTAATTATTTTCTAACTATTGTTGATGATTTTTCCCGTTTTACGTGGGTATTCTTGATGAGTCATAAAAGTGAAACACAAACAATACTTCGTCAATTTTTCAGTTATGTTGCTACTTAGTTTAACACCAAAACCCAACAATTCCGTTTTGACAATGGTGCTGAGTTCCTTTTTTTACAAATTTTTTTTTCTCGAACAAGGAGTAATTTTTCAACATTTTTGTGTCTATACACCCCAACAAAATGGTGTCGTCGAGCGCAAACATAGACACATTCTTGAAACAGCTCGTGCTCTTCGTTTTCAATCTCATCTACCTATTTCTTTTTGGGGTGAATGTGTTCTCACCGCAGTCTACACCATTAACCGTCTTCCCACTTTGTTACTCAACAAGAAAACTCCATTCGAAATACTTTACAACAAGCCTCCAGATTATTCTTGTATGCGTGTTTTTGGTTGCGTTGCCTTTGCAAAATTTGTCAATCCATCATCAAAATTCGCTCCTCGTGCACATAAATGCATCTTTGTTGGATATCATATGTGTCAAAAGGCTTACAAATTGTACAATATTGAGACCAAAAGGATCTTTACGAATCGGGATGTGATTTTTCTTGAAGATACTTTTCATCATTCAGCACCTACTGCCAAACCCGTTGAGCCCACTCCACAGGCCCAGCCCATTCCTCTTCCTTTTGACTTTGACCCTTTCTTATTCAATCCATCCTTTTCAACATAGAGCACGTCTTCTTCCTCTCCTTTCTCAACTCCAGCGACATCTCCACAGCCCAATTCGCCGCTGCCTTCACCACCCAATCCGCCGCCCCCTCCACCACCCAACTCGCCGCCTTCGCCCCCTCCACCAAATCTGCCATCGTCCTCTTCACCACCCAGTCCCGTTGCCCTCCACCATTAAAACCTGTGTTCGCCGCCTTCAGGTTCCAGTGCCGACGTCTTCTTCTCTTCCTCAACCGGCGTCGTCATCTCTTCCTCCGTCGACGTCCTCTCTTCCTCCGCCGGCGTCCTCTCCTCCTCCGCCGGTGTCCTCTCTTCCTCCGCCAGCGTTGTCTTCTCTTCCTCCACCTGAGTCAATTGATATTCCTCCTGAGAAGCCATCAATTGATTATGCTCTTCCTGACTCTCTTCCCATTGTTCCTGCTGAGCCACTTCGTCGTTCTCAGCGCTCTCGAGAAGCCAATGTTCGCCTCAGAGACTACGTTTGCTCGCAGGTGGTTCTGCCACCACACCAATTGTCCTCGGCCTCGTCTTGTTCTACACCTAGTACGAAATATCCTCTTTGTCACTACATATCCTACAATCGGTATTCTCCTGCATATCTTCGTTATATTGCTAATGTTAGTCGGGATGAGGAACCGACCTCTTATGAAATTGCTGCAGTTGATCTGAAATGGCAGGAGGCTATGAATTCTGAGCTTCAAGCTCTTGTTGATAATCAGACATGGAGTCTGGTTCCTTTACCTCCTGGAAAGCGGCCTATTAGTTGTAAATGGGTGTATCGAATCAAGCGTAAGCTGATGGTTCAGTGGAGCGCTATAAGGCCAGGCTTGTTGCTCGGGGCTTCTCTCAAACTGCAGGTATCGATTATCACGATACTTTTTCCCCTACTGCAAAAATGATCACTGTCCGATGCCTTCTTGTTGTTGCTGCTAGTCTGAACTGGTCTTTACATCAATTAGATGTTAATAATGCTTTCTTGAATGGTGATTTACTAGAGGAGATTTACATGTCCCCTCCTCCTGGTCTTCGGCAAAGGGGGGAGAATCTAGTGTGTCACCTTCACAAGTCGTTGTACGGACTGAAACAGGCCTCTCACCAATGGTTTTCTAAGTTCACGGAGGTTATTTTTGCTGCTGGTTTCTCTTAGTCCAAGGCCAACTATTCTTTGTTTGTCCGCAAGCATGGTACATCTCTCATTGTTATGTTAATCTATGTGGATGACATTCTGATTACAGGAAACAATATGGAGTCTATTAATGCTCTGAAGCAATTCCTCCATACTCGTTTTCGCATTAAGGATCTTGGTGATCTGAAATTTTTCCTTGGCATTGAAGTAGCTTGTTCCAAGAAAGGGATTTACATCTCCCAACGTAAATATACCTTGGAAATTATCAAGGATAGTGGCTACTTGGGTGCTAAGCCAGTTGAGTTTCCCATGGAAGAATCCAAGCTTTCAAATAAAGGAGAATTACTCAAAGACCCTGCTGCATATCCGCACCTGGTTGGTTGGCTGATTTATTTAACCATTACTAGACCTGACATCACATACTGAGTACATATTCTTAGCCGGTTTATGCATGAACCTCGCTTACAACATATGACTGTTGCTCTTCGAGTTGTTCGGTACTTGAAGTCTTCTCCTGGTCAAGGTTTACTTCTCCATGCCAATAATTCTTTAAATCTGAAGGCTTTCTGTGATTCTGATTAGACGGGTTGTCCTATTACCCGCCGCTCTACTACGGGCTATTGTGTATTTCTAGGAAATTCTTTAATTTCATGGAGGACCAAGAGGCAAAAGATCGTAGCAATGGCGGATACTTGCTGTGAGCTTACTTGGCTACGTTATTTATTTGCAGGTTTGCATATGCCTGTTACGAGTCCTGCTGTTTTACATTGTGATAATCAAGCTGCTTTGCACATTGCTAAAAATCTTGTGTTTCATGAGAGAACTCGACATATTGAAATGGATTGTCATTTTATTCGGGACAAAATTGTGAAAAGTGAAGTTATTACTCAATTTGTGATTTCTTCACAACAATTGGCAGATGTTTTTACAAAAGCTTTGGGCATAGAAAAGTTTAGACAACTCATGTGCAAGTTGGGAGTTATTGATATACACTCTCCAACTTGAGGGGGAGTGTTGGAAAGTCTATCTTGTAGCTTTGTATAGATATTATCTTGATATGCAAGAATATTGTATTAAGTAGTGTGATACCGTATGATAGTGGGAATCAATCTTTTGATTCAGTTGTAATTGTGATAGTTGTCTTGCCTTACTGGTATCCTAATTTGTAGGAAGAACCAGACAATGTAGACTAGGTGCTTTGTATATATATCTCACAGTTGAATACAATTATTCATTCTGCCATATTATACTTTTCTATAGTTAACATGCATCAATTGTCACATCCTGACCCTTAAATTTTTACCTTATTTACTAGCTTAGTATTAATAAGAATTTTACCGTCTCTGTCAATGAGTTATGGTTTAATTGGTCCCTAGAGAGGTATTGAGGGACGATTATTTCGGAGGAATTATTCGTAGGAGAAAAAAATGTGACGACGGTAAAAATGGTAAATTTTAGCTAGTAAAATGTAATTTTTATTAGGATATTATTTTTAGGGTGTTAATTTTTTGGAATTGGGTTTTATTTGGTGGTGTTGGACCGGTTGGGATTAGAAGCCCAAAACCATTTCTCTCTCTCCCTTCTCTCTTCTCTCCCGACGCTCTCTCTCTCCCTCACTCTGCCGGATTTGCTCTGGCTCCGACCGACGCCGTCCGGCTAAGCCAGGCCACCGCACCGGTCCCGTTTGGACCGCCACTGCCTCCTCTCCTCACTTGGGCTGGTGATCGGGCCGGTTACGTCGCCGAACATGGAGGAAACTCCCCTAGCAGCCGGTTGCTCCATTCGCCGGAACTCCCTCCTCCGGCCGCTATAGCCTGCGATTCTTGACTCGTTTGGAAGCTCTCCTCCCGTACATCAATCCCTCCAAAGGCTTCCCTCCCCCTTGGTCTAGGTAAAGAGATTTTGGTGTTGGAAATTCTAAGGCTCATTTGATGTTTTTGTTCGATTACCCTATCTAGGCTTTGAATTTGTGTTTGTGCTAGTTAGGAAAGTTGTAGAGGGGGTTGAGAGGAAGATGCTGTTAAATTTTGATAGGCATTGGGGTCACCGGAGTCGGCCGCCGGCGGAGTAGACGGCAGCGCCACCGCTGTTAGAGGGATTTTCATGGTTTTAATGTATAATATTAAGGGGAGTTTAATGATGTGAAGTGTGAAATTTTTGGAGGAGTTTTGGATAGGTTTGGGATTTTTGATAGATTGGTGAATTTGGCGGTTAATGAGGTAGAATCAGACAGTTGGATTTTTTTTATTATTGTTTTAGAATGTTGATATAAAGGAAATAAGGCTGTGGTTGGATTTTGGCGTGAAAATCCGATAAGCTTGACTCTAGAAAGGGTAGTGGGTTAGGCGGAAGAGTTTTGGGTTATAAATATAAGAATTTATATAGGGGATATGCGAGTATATAAACACTGTCTTTCCGCCAAAATGAGGTAAAATTCCATTATGGCGCGACGTGAGCGTTAGACGTAAGCATTGTGTGAATTTCTATCTCTATTTGTTGTTTCAAGAAAATTCATATAAGGAATATGACGAGTGTAAATACATACATATTTATACATATTACTTTAGCCTGAGAGGCTTCATTTTATTAAATTTGGTGACTAGCCGGAGCTAGTCATGAAATTGCTAGTTTATGAGTTGAGCTTTTGAGCTGTCGCATGCAGCATAATTTCTATGGAAATTTAAATTGGGAAAACATAAATATTTTCATTAAATTCATTTTGTCCACTCACTCTAACATTTGCAAATGTTTTCCCCTGGGCCCTTCGTTTTAAAAATGCCCAGTATGCATGTTAGCTTTGTTGAGGTCGGGCGTACATGGAGAAGAGGCATAGTCATTAGTATAGCTTCCGCTCATTTTTATATTTCTAGTTCATTTCCTCTCAAATAGAATTGTTCTGAACATGTGATTGTTGGTCGTGAGTTTTTCTTATTAAAGTGAGTAAATAAATTGGGAGATGTTATGATTTGGGGAGCACGAAGGCTCCAGGAGGAGAGCGTTATAGATGGATTATGTTGAAGTGTATGCAGGTATTTTTATTAGGAATGGTTGTCCATTTCCAAGGGAGATTATACCGATTTTTCAGTAAACTTTCCTTGGAGCTGGTCCCCGTAAGATTTACTTCGGGTTTCAAGGTGAAATTCGAGGTGGGTCCTGACATCAATTGTTTAGAAATGTTCATGGCAAGTTCCTATTTCAAATTGCAATTTTGCATGTTGAAAATTTGAGATATACAAGAACAAAATAAATTTCATGAAATTGAACCTTTGCTATATACATACAATAAAACGATTTTAATTTATTGGTTAGGATCTCTAACGAAAAATAATAATTATTGGTAAATTACATTTTGATTAGGTAATGGCATTGTATTAATGCTTTAGTAATTAATATACCGGAGGTAAATAGTGGTATTGTTTTTTTTTTTAAACGGGATGTCAACTCAATTGA
>NC_020497.1:13751761-13772905 GCF_000184155.1 Fragaria vesca subsp. vesca
CTCTCTCTCTCTCTCTCTCTCTCTCTCTCTCTCTCTCTCTAGAGTCGTGCAACTTCTAGGGTTAGGGTTTCTGAAAACTTTCTGGCTATGCTGCGATTTTCTCCATGGCAATTGCTAGCTCATATGATAAGATGACGGCTAGCCTTTTCTCAAAGCTGTCGTTGAAGGATGCTGATGAAGAACCAATTGATTTGGGCAATCCTCGTTGTTCAAAGAAGGGATTTCTGGCTCGTCGGTTCTATTTGGTAGGGAAACTTAATACCGTCCATCCTATGGTGTTCGACGTTTTCCGAAGCACCATTTGATCCATGTGGCGGCTGTCAGTTCCAGTGGAGGTTCATGATCGGAGTGATAGGTTTCTTTTCACCTTTGCCAATGAACGTTGACAGGAGTATAAAATGTGACGATTTTATAGTTTAACCTTTGCATACTTAGCTATTTTCCTTTTAAAAAGATCGTTTTAACTTTGTTATTTTCTTAGGTACTTCGTGAAACAAGATAATGCAAATCTGTGCTCAAGTGATGCAAGCAAGGCTTCCAATAAGAAGTAGAGATGTCAAGGATGGAGTTTGATCCCTCACATTGTCAAAAATATCAAGGAAAGGCGATGGAACCACTTCACCAAAACAGAAGCTGCAAACACAAAAAGCTGAAAACTGGTTTCTGCTTATTTCCTCCGGTTTTCAAGGCCTATTTCCATGAGGTTCCGAGAATGCTTTCACCGAGATTACTGCCCAGATATGTAGAGGTGCGTTTTTAGATCAATTTGGAGTCGAGAATCATCCAAATCGGTGATGGCATCTAGGATTTATGAAGCATCGAAGTTGGACAGAAAATCAGCAGTTCTGGGAAAGCTGTGCAGCAGTCAAGTTCGAGGCAGTGTTTGGGCTAGATTCTGAGTAGCTTTCTTGAGGGTTTTTGTACGATTCTGAAGAGTGACATCATTAATATAATTTGCCCTAAAGCCAAGCCCAGATTATATGTAGAAGACATTCAAAAGATAGCCCAAACATTGATCCTAGTCAAAGAAGGAAAGATAGTCTGAAAATGAAGCTTTGAAGACTTGGAGACTACTTAAGGCAGAACCCTAATACCAGAATGACTCTAAGCCGTCATACTGCAAGAGAGACTTCACGTTGCTGCATTGCACAAGAATCCATCAAGGGGAAGTCGCCAAGATCATCGTCATTCCTTCCATTCACAGTTTTTTTCTTCCCTTTGTAATCTTTAACTTTTGAATTTAATTTCTCTGTGTGATTTCTACAACGATGTGTTGCTAGTTTATCTTAGTTAGGGATGAAGCCCTGAATTATGCAATAAACTTTGTTTTACAACCTTGATTTCGTAATTGCTTAGTTATAGATTGTCTGTTTGGTTTTGGTTTATAGGGAACTCTTGCTTGTTTATGTTCATGGATGCATACATAGAACATTATGAACTTATAAGTGGAGTTAGAATTAGGTTGTTTAATCTCCTAAACGGTTAATATGGCTTAATTCAAGGTAGTAAAACCTATAGGACAATAGGTGAAACCAAATAGAGAGACTTGCATGCTAGGTAGGCGTTCCACACTAGTTTTGCATACTTATTCAATCACTTCCATTAATCTTAATGCTTAGAATAATTTGTTGATAGGATAGCGTCTATACCTTGATTGGTTATTCTAAAGGCTTAGTAACGGTGTGTTCATCTTACTTAAGTAAGTAGTTAAGGAAGTAGTAAGAATTTACGCAGTGCGTTCACTGTTTATTCTTGATTGAACCTTTTCATAACTTGGTAATTGGAATCTTGGTTGTGTGGACTTTGTTTTGAAGCATATTCGGTAGTGAATTTCCTAAATCCCTAACCTCTTCTCTGTCTTATTTCTCAAACTACAAAAATCAATCTAGTTTTCTTATTCTTCTGTCCTTGTTTTTAGTGATTTATTTAGAATTGTAAACGAACTTCAAGTCCCCTGAAATTTTGTATGCATGTTCTTTTCTGTGTCTAGTTTAGGTCTATAAATTTTCATAATTATCTGACTAGTGTAGGTTAGGTAGTTAAGTATATTTTCATCTGCTGTTCGTTAGGAACAGTAGACACTTTTGTGACATTGTTTTTGTGTGTGAAATTAAATACCCTCAATCTCTAGCAATGAACGATCCTTGCTTCTTTATACTACAATTGACAATCTTTTGCAGGGTTAAATTGTGAGGCTATTTTAGCCGTAGCAAACGTGACCTAAATCGAGTTTTGAAAGGAGGACTATGGGCGTTTCAGCGCTCTATGTTTTTGCTCAATCACTACGATGGATTCTCTAATATAACGGCGATTCCCCTAGACTTTGTTTGGATTTGGGTGGAGGTTTCGGGGTTGCTGCCGGCGTTGCTAACTGAGGAAACCGTCGGTCTCATTGGCAAAACCATCTAGTGGGTTAAGGTTTCACCAATCGACGTCATCGAGCTCCAATTTCGTTATGAAAGGCTTCATGGTCAATGCAGGGTTTGTTCCATGATTAATCATGGTGGGCTGCAATGTCCTAGGGCAATGGAAGAAGAGACGGTTCCTGTGTCTCAACCCGCTGCAAGAACCATGCAAGGGATAGTTTTCCAGGCTGCTTCCTCGAACTCTGGAACGACGGCGTTTCAAGTCCCTCCTTAGAAGAAGACGGTATCATTCCACGATTTGTCGGAGAGTAATGATCGGGCTACAAGGGTTTATGGAGTGCGTCGAGCTAGGGAAGAGAATGAAGATGCTGAAGCAAGGAAGAAGGCTAAATTCTCTCTTACAATATATGGTTTCAGTCTCACTGAGTTCGAAACAACTAGGGTTGGAGATGAATTTGGCCGGGATGCAGCTGCCAGGCAGAGGTGGAGCTAAGAAACTAGGCCGCCCTTGTGGGAGTCGCAACAAGCCCAAGCCTGATGCTCCTAAAGATCCTGAGAGCTCGGAGATGGAGGAAGGGGAGCCTACTCATCCTGTTACGGAACATTGAGACTACCTACAATGACATCTCATGAAGTTGGATCTAGCATTGATCTTGAGGCGGAAGGGTACACCTTATTTGATCTTGATTTTGTGTTTTTTCAAAGTAGGTTAGTTTTTGTGTTTTGAGTCAGTCTATTTCTGTTGAGTCTTTGCTTCTGTGTGTTTTGAGTTAGTTTATTTCTGTTGAGTCTTTGCTTATGTTGAATCGTGGATTTGTTTGACCATTTAGTTTGTGGTTGTTGAGACATTTGGTTTTGTTTTTCCCTTTTGGTGAGTATGGAGTCCTTGAGCAGTGGATGTATATGAGGGTCACTTGTGACCTTCAAGTTTGATCTTGTAAAATAGATTTAATGAATGGGTTGTACGCCCAATGGAGTTATCCATTTCTCTTAAAAAAACAAAAATATGAATGATAACTCAGCAAACAATACATGGAATAACGACCAGAAAAGTCCCGACATAAAGAATCACTCCTTAATTATGACTATTGAACACCTAGCTACACTAGGTCTCTGGCCAACAATCAAAAGTACATTCACCTTCTAAAACAATTTAAAGTTTGCTCATTCAATAGACACTAAATAGTGGTATTGTTGTATTGGTTCAAAACTAAACATGGCAAAACTTTGCCACATATTTTGTCCACTCACTAATCACAAGTCTTCAAAAAATCACACAAGTGGGGAGAAGATGCATAAAAAGTGACTTCCCTTGTTAAAATAACCCTTCAAACCCATATTTTGTTGTATGGTATAAAAAAAAGTAAGGTGCAAAGGCATTTGTTGGCCACATCCTAGCTCCACACCTGAATCCGGCATTGAGCTACCAATACTGATCAATTGCTGAAGCGAGATTTTGTGAAGGACCACACTTAGTCCAAGATCTGGAGTAGGAGTAGGAGTCGAAGAAGGCCGATAAGGTGTGCAAAGCTCGTTTCATATGAAATTAGAGGCAAAGGATATCAGATTTGAGAAAAGCTAAAGAACATCAGAGAAGAAAAATAAGAGCAAGGACAAACTCCCTCGTCCCCGCCGCTAGAGCCTTCAAAAAGACGGATGGATCGCTAAAGACGGTTAGGCCGCTAGTGTGATGGACAAAGCCACCGGAGGTGAAAGTTAGGCACTGACTCTCAAGGCTACACTGGAGAGAGAAAATCCACCGAGATAAGAAATTGACACACACTTGGGTAATTGAGGAAAAACTAATTACCAAAAGACTACTACCAAATCCTTATTCTATCAAAGGACTACCAATTAATTTATTACCAAATGGTTTGTTTTTTTATTTTATTTTCATTTTCTTGTTTCATATTCATCAAATTTAAATTGTAATCTTGCGATATAAGTGAAAGTTTTATTGTTACAGATTTTTATTTTATTGAAAAACTAAAAAAATAACATAATTTTTTATCTAAAAAGAAAATTACAGATTCGTCGAGTAATAGATATTTACAAACCTTCTTTTTTAATAATCAATGTTGTTTATTGTTTTAAAAAATGGCTAGAAAGCACGTTACATCATATGTTGTCCTCAGACTAGTATGTTGAGCAGAGGCTTCAAGCACCTTGATCGATACCTTCATTGTTCAAATAACTAAGCACATAAAGATCCTGCAAAAAAAGAAGTAAAATCTTGTTCCGTAACTCTCTGAAAACGGTAAGCTAGCTACGTATGATCACAATATCTAATGGTCAAGTTAGTAAACTGTACAACCAAAAATCAATTAAGTTACTCGATATCTACGTCTAGCCTTTGCTCTTGACTCTAGGGCTAGCCATCTCATTTCGAGTTGAATAAGCAGACCACAGTTAAGACATAAGATTGGGCCCAGTAGCTAGCACAGTAACAGTCAACCCAACTCTCAACCCCAATAGAGTAGAAGTCTAACTCCCAGCCTTGAGACTGGCGACCCACCATGGAGTCGTCTAAGCTCCAAACCCGTCAACTTTCCCATCAGATTTGGTGCAGCTGCCGTCACAGCCTAGTGTCAAAGAATTGGACTTGAGCAATCCAACCTCTACTGTTGCGGCCCAAATCTTGCCTGCAATTGAATACGGCCAATGTTTGCCGACTAGATGCAGCCACCTCTGGTGGCTAGTCCTTCCACATCGAAACCATCTCTAGTGAAGATAGAAGATATTTTACAAATTTGTTTTTGGGTTAAGATATTCCATTCATTGAAAATAAAAGATACATCATCAATCGATTCATAGCCTTGCGTAAATAAGATCAAACGATTCCCGTAGGGTAGCACCCTCATTACACTTTTCTCGCTCATTCATCACCACACATATAGTCAAAAAGACTATGGACAATTACTCTAACGAAAAGGGAAATAACAAAACCTATAATCTATGAGAAACACAGATTGTAGGACATTAGTCTAAGTAGAAAATACTACAGAAGTAAAAGGCAAGGCAGCCCACATCTAGTATTCCAGGCCTAAAGAAACCTGAATCAAAACGCAGGCTCAAGCCCAATTACTAAGGGCACCCAAGATGGGCACCCTAGCCTCAAGCCTTATGTCGCTGCCGTCGCCTCCGGCAGGTAGCCTTGACCCTACCGAACAACCAACAACATCATCTCTCATAAACTAGCAAATCAACGTCTCCAAGAGCCGCTCAAAACTACCGCCTCAAAATAGATTGTTGCCTATAGACACCCATATCACAATTACAAGCCGAAGTCCAAGCCCCACCGACCCGATCTGAATCGGATCTAATCTGACCCACCCGATCTGAATCAGATCCAATTCGAGCTTGAATCCAATCCGACCCCGATCCCTGCAACAACAAAAACCACCGCTACCATTGTCTCCAATCTTGAAGATCGGAGAAAAGCTGTAAAGTCGACGTCGTCTAGTCGCCCAAACATCGTCAACCCTGAACCAAATCACGATCTAGGGCCTACCTCCACGCTGTCGAAACTACTTAGAAGCCTGCCCACGCTGCCAAATTGCGATTCAAACCACCCCCCACCAGCCAAGGAGCCTGAGTGAAATACTGTCACCGCTTGCTCGATCGTCTCCTCTCCTAGGAAAAACCTTAGCTGAAGATATTTTACAAACTTGACCTTAGGGGTTTTTGTTTAATCATTACTATTAAGTTTAACTGAACATAAAGTTCATTGTTTTTTTTTTTAAATTATTAATAACTCATACATCCTACATATGTCTAGTGAGGTTTGAACCCATGACCTCAAAATTGTTGGTTAAACACCTTAACCAAAAAGCCATGGCTTACTTGACATTAAGTTCACTATTTTATTAAAGAAAAAATCAAATTTTCTTTTTTAGCATTAATGGAACAAACAATCTACATTTAACCTTAAAGAAACTTTAGAGCAACTTCAATAATGTTGTCAATTTTTTTTTGTCAAATTCAAAATCAAATTTTTCTGGCAACAAAGCCAACAATCTTTATCTATGCGCTCCAACTAACCAGTCAAAATAAAGAGAATGATTATTTTACTATTTTTATAAAATATTAAATTCAAATACATATTCATTCATTTTTTTTTTTATCAGAATTCCCCTTCGAAAGTTCCGGTAAGAAACAATCACATATTTTATATGAAAACCTAGTAATCATCTAAATCAATGAATACCTAGTAGCAAAACAATAGCATACACAGATTTGATGAAAGATTTTCCAAAATCCAGATCGATAAATACCCAAAAATTCATGATCAGAATCTTCTTCTCTCTTATACTTCATGAATCCGAATAAGCCAATGTATGACTCCCAGAGCGTTTTTAGGAATTAAATCAAGAACGAAGAGAAAAGGATAAAGTCGGGAGCAAAGAGGGCATGAGATTGAGCTGAATAGTGCTCTTGTTGGTTAGATGAATTCGGTGAGGGAAAGCACTCAAGCATGCACATACTCAAACCCAAATCTTCTCTCCGAATACCATGATTTTTTCGGTTAAAAGCTCTCTCAACCATGATGGTTTTTGGCTTGTTTGATTTGTTTGAGAGGAAAAAGAGATTAACGGGTTTGCAAGAAAGAGAGAGATGATAAAGAATGAGAGAGGAGGAGAGAGGAATTGATAGTCAAATTTGACACATTAAGTTGAAGTCCTCATCCACTTGTCAAATAACCTATGGGTAAGAGCAAATTTTTTTTGTCATTTGTAGCCGTTGCAAAGCCATGTTAGATATTGGAATTGCTCTTAGAGAGGTGAGATGTTGAGTTTAGGTCGTGGAGCACCGCCGCTCGCTAGGGAGAAATGAAAGATGAGAAATGTGAGCATATGAGAGATTGATAGATGCGAGGAGTTAAAAGATGATAGGAGAGGAATCTGGGTAGTTTGAAGATGAGCGGAGTCGAGTCTGGGTTGAGTACGAAGGCAAGAGATTTAGGTTTAATTGTTGTACATTTGTATTGAACTGAAAAAAATTAGATAAAAGAAAAAGAAAGAGCAAAGTTGTCATAGAGCGCACTTTCTTGTGAGAAATGTGATTATGATTCCCGATTTTCATATTTGGGTTAATGATAGTTTATCGTGATTGTTTGGTTATAAATAGATGTTTCACATTCTAAAAAAAAACGTATGTCGTTTCTTTTCATTTGTTCTCCAGATTTAAAGCTAACAAGAGTATAATAACGTTATTTTTTAAAAAAAAATATGGCGAGTAGCACTCAATATATGATTTTTTTTTTTATTGTGGTGAGTAGTACTCAATAGAGGACACACTCTTAGTAAAATAAACTTGGGGGTACTACAAGCAAATTGTCCACGGATTGCAACACATTTGCGAAAAGCGAACAATGCCGTACATGGAGCCATTTCCTCTAGTAACAACATGTTCATGTTCAAAGGGAGACAAATTGGTGATTTTTTGCATAATACATAACAAATCTAATTTACTATTTGAAAAAGAGAAGAAATCTACATGATTTGTTTTTAATGTTTTGTCCTTAGTAACTTAAAATTTGTCTTTTCATGAGAATCAACTAAAAAAGGAAAGTATGAGTGTATATTACAATTTGGGGAGTACAAATTTCATTTTCGTTGAAAAAACTTAGAACAAACTCTCTCATGTTAAAAAAGCTCCAGATAAGTAAGTGAGTTCCATGATGTACATATGTAAGAACAAACTCTCTCATGCTAAAAAAGCTCCGGATAAGTAAGTGAGTTCCATAGTGTGTACATATGTAGCAGTAAGTTGATCTTGTTTGAGATGCTTAGTGACAGTATGGATCTAAACAAGGAAAATCAATCTTCTGTACATTGTGAGAAGCACCGCAAGAAAAAGTAGTCTTTCATCAGTGATTTTCTTAAATTCTTTATAGTGACCTGAATTTGAATATTATTATTTTTAATTATTATTATCGGAATGAATGTAAGGTTTAGTTGTGGGAATATTCGTTTCAGACTCTCTGATGTTGAAGTTTTCTAATATTTAAATTATCAAAAGCATTTCGTTTTCTAGTGCTTAAAAGTTGGCTTTTTTTATTCATTACATTTTTTCGGAAAACTTTCTTTACCACAGTTGCAGAGCTAGCTGTTACGAATTCGTAGACACGCGGCACACGTAAAACGGATATCATATGAAAAAGTTAGTTTCCAGAATTTAAAAGCGGTATAAATTGAAAAACGTTATGGTATCTTTCACATTACCCTAAATTTCCAAAAATTTGAGAAAAGACCCACAGCCTCTTCCCGAGCCGCACCACGACGCCAAACTTCACCGGCTCGGAACTCATCGTCTGGCCAACAATCAGGCCGCCAGCGGTCCCGATCGACTCGTGTCAGCATCGTCACCAAGTCTGTGGTAGTGCCGCTCTATGACTTGTTGTCTAGACGCCACAATCCGGCGGCGAAGCTCATTAGGTGTCGCTAGAGAATCTCCAGATTCCGGCCAACTGTCAGCGCCTCACCAATTACATCTTGAACCTTAGGAAACGCTTATGAAAACAAAAAATACTATACTTAATACTTTTAGCCTCTCTTTTGTTGTCTTTTTATATTTATATTCATCTATTAAGGATGATATATATCAAACATTGGTGTTGTTGACACTGGAATCTGGCCCGAACATGTTAGCTTCAAGGACAAAGGAATGCCAACTGTACCCTCTCACTGGAAAGGCACTTGTGAAAAAGGCACCAAGTTCTCACAACCAAATTGTAACAAAAAGCTTATTGGTGCAAGATCCTTTCTGCAAGGTTTTTTTTGGAAATGTTTTTCTGCGAGGTTATGAGGCCATTGTCGGAAGAGTCAATCAAACAGTGGATTATAGATCCCCTCGTGACTTCAAAGGACATGGAACTCACACTGCTGCAGGAGGAAATGTTGTCGAAGAAGCAAACATGTTTTGGCTTAGCAAAGGGCTTGGCAAGTGGAATGAGATATTCTTCACGAATTGCAGCCTATAAAGGCATGGCACTTTCAGATGTAATTCTTTGGTAGACCAAGTTGCTTCTTTGGCATTAGGAAACCTGACCATTTTGCCTTCATCACATCCAGAGTTGCAGATTGTTTAGAGAAGAATTCCAATCAATTCTATTTCTACAGTTTGGTTATCCTTGTTGTGATATCGGCCAATTATGTATGTCAAGGAACCCCAAACAAACACAACAAACCAAGTGAAACAACCACAGAGATAAGAACACAAAGAACACATATTTAAGATGGTTCAGCAAAAGTTTTGCCTACGTCCACCGGGCAAAAAACATTCTTCCACTATATTAATAATGGGTATACCCAGAACTTGAACAGTGTTAATTTTGTTGTACAAATCTAGGCAACAATGAACTTGAACTTGATAAGAAAATAGATACAACAGATGGTCTATCCACTACCCTTGACTACACAAGTTGCTCATTCTTAAAATGTGAAACGCACTATCAAGAGCAGCCATTAATTTCATGAGATATTAACAAGCTTTGGACGTCCAGTTGCCGGGTTCATCTCTACTCGGAGACCTAATCGAGCAAGGTCAGGCACATCAACAGACCCTTGAAGTTCCAATTCAGCCACCGCCTGTTGATTTTCTTGGTTCCGCTCCAACAAGTTCCTGACACACCAAATTCCCCACTCCCTTAAGTAGGGGTTATCATCATCTGTTACACATTGTTGCAACAGCAAAAGTAGCCCATCTTTTCTCCTAATCTCATCTTGCACAATCTGCCTTCCATATAAACAATTGCCGATGACTCCAACTATGTCTCTCCGAAAACCTTTATATGGACATGGTTTTGAAGCAGAGTAATTTGATCCTTCTTGGTCCTTGGCTTGGTTGACAGATTTCTTTATTATTGCTGGCGGCTCAAGGTCACGAAGCAAACACAGAAGTAATTCAATGAGACCATAGGAGATCAAAGCATCCACAACATCCATGGTATCCACTGTACATCCTCTTAGTGTCCCTTGGGCACATATATCTCTCAAGATAGTGAGCGAGTATCCCAGGACATCAATGTCAATAGAGCCTGTTGGAAGTCCAGACCTGCCTCTTGTTGCATAACTAAGGACCTTAATGGAGTTCTTGAATATTCCAAAAACACACAAAGCAAAATCGTCGGGAACAGTTATCTCGTTCAGACGCTCATTCAAAATCTCTGATACATTTTTCAACAAAAATTCTTGCTCTTCCAAGAAAGACTCTTGCCCACCTTCAGTATCGTCGCCATTCTCATTTCCACCAACATGTTGTAAACTAAAGAAGAGTGGCCGGAAGTAAGGTTCCTCTAAGCAGATCCTTGAAAGAAGCAATTTGTACCAATCTTCTCCAAAACCATCTGGTTTAGACATTAAACATAAGAATGGTACGAATTAGGCTCAATCATCAATAAATGGTTTAAGCAGAGAAACTTAATTGAAGCTAAGTTTAAGAAGCAATAAAAATATATATCCACAATTACCTGCAGCAGCAGTCTTAACAATTTCTTTCACAATAGTCACTCCACAATCACCACAAAGCTGTGCAACCAGTTCAGGGGTTCCATCACAACAAGCGTAGATAATCATACATAGCGGACCACAAGTCTTCTGGCTACGGACTCTTGCAAGAGCAACAAAATTTTCTAAGAAGAGTTGCTGCCAAATTGCATGCTGCTGTCGTTCTCCAGCCAATGCAACATTAGCTAAAACTTGCAAGCCCACACAAATAATCCCAAAATCCGGCTCCAGAGAACTTGCAGAACTCAAAATATTGGATATGATTGCCACTCCATTTTGTTCAACAAATGAGTTCTGGTTTGCCACCTCCCCAGCACACAGGTTTCTTAGAAGCCTTAAAGACAAGGTCAGAAGGTAGTGATCAGAAGGGTACGAGAGAGATTGAACAAGCTGTATAACTGTCGGAAGAACATTCTTAGCGGAAAGGTCTTCACGACCATCAGCCGTTTTACAAACTTGTACTAAATCTTCCAACGAGTCTACAAGTTTAGATGAGTTTGACACACTCAAAAGCGCCTGGAGGACATGTTCGGGAACAGAGCACTCTGGCAGTGTGGTATTATCCATTACTGAATCAAATATCAAATCAAATCAAAGCAAACAACTGCGATAGCTAACTAGGTGATATCCTGCACAGATATAATACAGAACCAAAAAGGTAAGCTTTACTGCAATGTAGTGAAAGATCACATGACACAATCATCATCTAACAAGTAAACTCTATACTCAACACCATCCACGCATCTCCCACTAAACCCGGAAACCATTCTCAATATACCACCGATTCATCTCAATCAGCACAGACAGTTTTCAATTCAACACTGAAATTACAAACCATATATTTCTAAAGTTTTAAACTTTAATTACAGACAAGACGGTGCAAAAGCTATTGCAGATGGGTATGAATTCCTCAGGCTCATTATTCCACAGAAATCAAGCCAATACAAAGAGGATTAAACAAAGATGCCATGAAATCTAGTTCAAATTGAAAAACAAAAATTATCAAAACTCATGAACGAACCCAATTTGAAATAGCACAAATCGATCAATTTTAGCAGACTAAAAGGTTTTACCTTTATGGGGAGAGATCCAAGTTTCAGATATGGATTTTGGGAGTGTAGGGTTTAACGCAGAGGAGGACGACACTAATAATAGAAGGGTTTATAAAAGAGACCAAGCAAAGGTAAAAGTAAAATGGTGCTTCTGTTTTAGGACACAGTTAAAACACAGGAGGTCCGGTCCAGAATGAGCTCCACTTCAATCCTCCTGGACTTCAACTCCTTCCGATTCACGCCTCTCCCTCCCAAATCCCACAAACCCATCGACCCTTCAACCCTCAATCTTCACAATGCTTCTTTCCCACTTTCTCGCAGAGCTTCCCCTCTCACCTCCGTCTCCGCCGCCGCCAAAGTCGCCGCCTTTCCCGGCGAAACCGAGCATTCCGACTTGACGGCGCTGTCTCCGCTCGACGGCCGTTACTGGGGTAAAGTCAACGAATTGGGTCCTTATTTGAGCGAGTATGGCCTCATCTACTACCGTGTTCTTGTTGAGGTAATGCTCTGGTTTACTTTAATATTGAAAAGATTACAACTTTAATTCAAAGTGTTGTGATTTAATCAGACACGTTTTGCATGAAGACTTGTGATTGATTTTGTACAGATTGTGTGTTACAGATTAAATGGTTGCTCAAGCTTTCTCAAATAGCTGAAGTTGTGGAGGTGCCGAGTTTCAGCGAAGAAGCTCAGGCTTACTTGCAGGGATCATTGATGGGTTTGGCATTAATGATGCAAGAGAGATTAAGAGGATTGAGATGACTACTAACCATGATGTGAAAGCAGTGGAGTATTTCTTGAAGCAGAGGAGTAGTTCACATCCTGAAATAGCTAAGGTCGAATGCATGCGCTTTTCTTTTTGATTTGTTATGGTGTATGTTTGTTTTGAGTTTTCGAGATTTGAATGTGGGGGTTGTTTATTGTAGGTGCTTGAGTTTTATCATTTTGCTTGCACTTCTGAGGACATCAACAATATTGCACACGCGTTGATGTTGAAAGAATCTGTTAACAATGTTCTGCTTCCTGTGTTGGATGATTTGATTCGAGGGATATGTGACATGGCAAAGGAGCATGCTGATGTTCCCATGCTTTTGCATACTCATGGACAGACTGCCTCACCCACGACTTTGGGGAAGGAAATGGCTGTTTTCGCTGTCAAGTTAAGCACACAGAGGCAGCAACTTTCTCAAGTGGCAATACTAGGGAAGCTTGCTGGTACTGTAGGAAATTACAATGCTCATATGGTTGCATATCCTAATATTGATTGGCCCTTAGTTTCTCAAGAGTTTGTCACATCTCTTGGGGTTAGTTTCAATCCATATGTTACCCAGATCGAGACACATGACTATATGGCAAAACTTTTTCATGCATATACCAGATTCAATAATATCTTGATCGACTTTGATTGTGATATATGGCGCTACATATCTTTGGGCTACTTTAAGCAGACAACTAAAGCTGGTGAAATTGGGTCGTCAACAATGCCTCACAAAGTAAACCCCATTGATTTTGAGAATAGTGAAGGTAATCTTGGCATGGCTAGTGGAGTGTTTTCCTTTCTGTGTGATAAGTTGTCTAAATCACGTTTGTAGCGTGACTTGACTGATTCTACTGTTCTAAGGAACATGGGTATTGGATTAGGCCGTTCTCTTCTGGCCTACAGAAGCACGCTGCAGGGAATATCCAAGCTTCAGGTTAATGAAGCTCGCATAAGTGAAGATTTAAATCACTCTTGGGAGGTGCTTGCAGAACCAATACAAACTGTTATGCGAAGATATGATGTTCCAGAGCCATATGAGAAGTTAAAAGTACCTACAAGAGGGAGAACAGTCACTGCAGAAAGTATAAAAGCGTTTATCAAAGGCTTGGAATTACCAGAAGAACCAAAGAACATTCTCTCAAACTTGACACCACATAGCTATGTTGGATCTGCTGTTATATTGGCCAAGATGGTAGATATGGCCGTTGGAGCCACCATACGAGACACCAATGTTCCTGCTGAGAAGGTGAAGGTTGTGGCTAATAGTTCTTCTTGTGATCTTGAGCTTTCAAGTTTGCTGGCTTTGTCGCCTTTGGATGGCCGGTATTGGGGTAAAGTGAAGGAATTGGCTCCTTATATGAGTGAATATGGTTTAATCTACTTCCGTGTTATAGTTGAGATCAAATGGCTGATATGGCTTTCACAAATTCCTGAAGTGATAGAGGTAACCGGCTTGGGTGAAACTGCTCATTCATTTTTGCAAGAAATAATCGATGGGTTTAGCATAGTTGACGCACTAGAGATTAAGGAGATTGAGAAAGTGACAAACCATGACGTAAAAGCGGTGGAGTATTTTTTGAAACAGAGATGCAAATATCACCCAGAGATAGCAAAGGTTAAAACTCACTTTAGTGGTTTTTAGATGCCGAATACATATTTTTATCAAAATATTAACTGTTTTGAATGTTGAATAACTTCTTAACCTGTTTCCTCTTATCAAAGGTGCTTGAGTTTTTTCATTTTGCATGCACATCCGAGGACATCAACAATCTTGCACATGCATTGATGCTCAAGGGAGCTTTGAACAATGTCATGTTTCCTGTCATTGCTAAATTGATTCAGGCACTATGTAGCATGGCTAAGGAGTACTCTCATATTCCTATGTTGTCTCGCACTCATGGACAGGTAAAAGTGGTATTTTACATGCACTGAGTTGTGTCACACGTACTAGTTTAACAAATCAGTTTTAGGAAATTCATTTTAGGAAACTCTGATACAGTTTTGACAAACCATTCTCTTCATGCTTTTCTTTTAGCTTTTTGAAGGTATTCAAATTCAGTTTTAGGAAACTCTGATACTGTTAGCTTCCTGGACTTCCGTTTACTTGTACCTTGTACTTCAGGCTTATTATTTATTCCTTTCATATTGTAGCCCGCTTCACCTACGACTTTGGGGAAAGAAATGGCTATATTTGCTGTCAGATTGAGCAGAGAATGGAAAGAGATATCTGGTGTGGATATAATGGGGAAATTGGCTGGTGCTGTTGGAAATTACAATGCTCATGAAGTTGCATATCCTGATGTTAATTGGCCCCAAGTTAACAAAGAGTTTGTATGATCTCTTGGGTTGAGTTATAATTCGTATGTCACTCAGATCGAACCTCATGACTACATGGCGGAGCTTTTTCACGCAATTTTCCGGTTTAACAACATATTAACCGACTTTGATAGAGATATATGGGACTACATATCTTTGGGTTATTTTAAGCAAACAACCAAGGCTGGTGAGATTGGGTCATCAACAATGCCTCACAAGGTCAACCCTATTGATTTTGAGAACAGTGAAGGTAATCTTGGTGTGGCTAATGGCAATTTTCTTCAGCAGAGCATGAAGTTGCCCGTTTCACGTTGGCAGCGGGACTTGACCGACTCGACTGTATTGAGAAACATGGGTTTAGGATTAGGGCATTCTCTTCTTGCCTACAAAAGTACACTTCAGGGGATATCAAAACTTCAAGTCAATGAAGCTTGCATTTTTGAGGACTTGAATCAGTGTTGGGAAGTTCTTGCCGAACCTATACAAACAGTAATGAGGAGATATGGTGTCCCTGAGCCCTATGAAAAGTTGAAGGAATTAACTAGAGGAAAGCAGTTACCAAGGAGAGTATAAGAGAGTTTACCAAACGGTTGGAAATACCTGATGAAGCAAAGTCTATTCTACTAAGCTCGACACCACATAGTTATGTTGGCGCAGCAATAGAATTGGCCAGGAAGGTAGACATTGCTGTGGAATCAGAGATTGGGGATCTGTTGTGAACTAACGGTTTGTATCTTTGCACCAAACTATCTAATATATTTTGATTGTCACGAGATTTAGAATCAGGGGATGGTATAGAAGAGTTTTAATTCTGAATAAGATTGCTTGCATTTCATATGTCAATTGAAGCAACTCAAGATCAGAGTTCTGTCCTTGATTTGATTCATTTTGTTTATCTAGTTGAAACCTTTATCTCTCTGTATGCGGAATTATAAAATAATTCATTCTTGAGTATCAACATTTTTTGTTGTTGAAGTTCCGGTCATAATCAACAGTCATTATGTGTACCCGTAGCAATTAGCATAATCTTAGTTTGTTTGTCAATTTATCTATCTTGGGTTTAAGCATATCAGCTAAACAAGTTGTGGAATTGTAGTAGAACACTGTCATGACTGGTGAGTTATCTATTAGCTCATTCTTGCTTCTTATAGGTGTGAACTTACTGTGACTGCTGTCTGCCGTGACAATCACAACTAGCTCATGAGTTTGGAAATGGCAATTACTTGACGATGAATATTATTTATAGGTGAGAGGAAGAGTAACCATGGCAAGCTTCATTTTATTGGGAATGCAAACAATGAACACATAAGTCTAGTTGTTTTACCCAATCTTGAATGCTAGTGGGAAGCCTTGTAAACCTGGAGCTGTCCTAAGTCTTTCAATTCAGTACACTCCAGTTGAGAGATTGAGCATTTACCATAATGGAGTTGGGGTAGGCCATGATTACTATGGGGTTCCTGGCACCTATTTTCCTCTTAGGACTGGTGGAAAGGTTACTCTTTACCAAGATGCTCACATACCAGACGGTTGTCTTCCGAAGCTGATTTCAGATGGAGGGATGCCATATGTGCATGGGAAGTGTTGGAATGACATATTTGATGCAATACGTCAAGCATGTTGTTTGATTTACATTGCTGGGTGGTCAGTTTGGCACAATGTCAAACTGGTTCGGGATGGTGGTGCTGCATCAAATGTTACCATAGAACAGTAAGTACCTTTCACTTTTTAAAGATCCAAGTCCCAGGGAGGAGTGAGAGTGCTGCAGCTTGTTTGGGATGACCCCACTTCAAGGAGCATTTTTGGGCTATAGAACAGTAAGTACCTTTCAATTTTTAAATTCCCGAAATGCTATTTTAAGGGACTTTGAATCTGATTATATCATTGAATTGCTTACCTTTATATAATGTCATGATTTATGAGATTCTTTGAAGCAAGTCCATTTAGTTAGTTTTTGTGTACTTGCCCTGAAATTATTTGTTACAGGAGGGAATCATGCAAACCCATGATGAGGAAATTCGGTGGTTTTTCAGCACTCTTCGGTGCAAGTATTGCTTTGCCCCCGCACTGCTGGAAAATGACATATCTGGGTTAAGCAAAGGGTTTCCATATTTATATGTGACAAAACTTCTGGAGGTTTGCAAGTATTCTCAGTTTCTTGCGGGATTTGAATGAACTCAATTATAAGCTGTTTATGTATGAGTTGCAAAATAATTAAATAAACAATTAACGCTGGGCTTTTCAATGACTCTGTAGAGAATGAACTCCACAGCACAATTCTTCCAAATATTGCTTTGCAGAAGGCATCATATAGAGTTCCAGATCGTGTTAACATTATGTTTTCTGAGAGTGTCTTCATTTCTTCTCATTTTATAAGCTGATCTTACATTTTATTATAGGTAGATAAAAAGGCAGAGCAATAGGTAGATAAAACACTATTATGTCATATAGCCAAAGGGGTAACTCTTTTTTACATTTGGTTGGCTGAAAAATAGACTTAACTAAGTTGAGTAATATAACTTATTTTCTTGAATTGGTCTTGGTGTTATTCCTTTTGCGTTTTGAAATGTGTGGCATTGAATTGCTTCATGTTTTGATTCTTAGGAAGTTGGGATGATCTATACACACCATCAGAAAACAGTAATTGTGGATGCTGATGCTGGCCATAATAAGAGGAGAATCCTAGCTTTTGTTGGAGGTCTTGACTTATGTGATGGGCGATATGATACTCCAAACCATGAACTATTTAAGACGTTGAAGACAGCGCATAAAGACGACTACACGGCAATTATTAGATCTTCTCTTTGTAATCATGGTTGAGTTTTCTGAAAAAAAATTAACTTGTCTCAACTGTGCCAAATGGCACAAAGGCAGCAACCAATTTATATCTTGTGAAATAATGATGTCCCTTGGCAGCTACCAACTTATATCATGTGAAATAATGACGTCCCTTTGTGAATTAGAATGAAAGATATACTGAAGAAACAAATGCAAAATGCATTAAGATATGGGCTAGGCAAAAACACCAAATCACAATAGAAAGTTACAGTATAATTTTGTACTACTGTTCTACCTCATATGTAATCTTTCAGTATTAGAGGCAGACAGTTAGACCACCAGTATATACAACAAATTTTTTCATCCTTCCTATATATAGACTAAGCACTTGTGAATTTTGGCCAAGAAATTGATGCATTGTGTGCTACTGTTATTTTTTAAGTAACTAACGCAATTGTTTCCCTGATATATATATTTTTTAATCACTTTAAAGGGTAGCACTTGACCACTTGTTGTCCAAGAGAGCCATGGCATGATTTGCACTCTAGGCTTGATGGTCCAGCAGCATATGTTGTTCTGAACTTTGAGGAGCGCTGGTTAAAGGCTTCAAAACCACAAGGGATGAAGAAACTGAAAAAAAGCACCTACAATGATTCTTTGCTCAAGTTGGAAAGGATTCCAGACATAATTGGAGCATCCCATGAGGCTTCCACTAGTGACTACAATCCAGAAACTTGACATGTTCAGGTAATGAGATTATGACTGATTATTGAGGTAGCCCCTGGAACTTGCTTGACTAGTAATGGGGTGGGACCAAGTAAATCCAATATCCAAACCAAAAATTAAAAATAAGAAAAGTAAACTATTAAAACCAATAATCTTTCCTGGCGTTTCACCCATGCAGATCTTCCGTTCGATTGATTCAAACTCTGTTAAAGGTTTCCTAAAGGATCCAAAAGAAGCAACAAGCACGGTGAAAAACATTTACTGATAATTTTCTCTTTACTGTGACCTTTTAGAAGTTGAGTTTGGACTGGTGATTAGTACGCACTATTCTTACAGAATCTGGTGTGCCGAAAGAATGTGCTGATTGACATGACTCGACATGAGCATACATACAGCATATGTGAAGGCCATCCGTGCTGCTCAGTATTTCTTATATATAGAGAATCAATATATTATTGGGTCTTCATACAATTGGAGTCAATATAAAGACTTAGTTAAGTAAAATTTTCATTTGGTAAAACTGCTGCTTTTCAAGATTGAAATGATAGTCGTCATCTTTGTTCATATAAAGAGGAACATTTTGTTTTGGAGAGACCATATTGATAGCTATACGCCTTAATTTTTAAGATTATATTCATAGTGGATGAGTATGAGTTTTTCAGTGCATGGGTTAGCGTGAAAGTACTCAACTGTCTTAAAATATATGGTCCACCAAAGAAGCATCTTTAAGTTGAACTTATATTTAAGAGCTAGTTCATGGTTAGCTGTATATTTCGAATCTGCAATCATGCTCCTATTGTTAAACTATCCGTTAATGTTTATGCAGGTGCGAATAATTTGATTCCCATGGAAATTGCCATTAAGATTGCTGAAAAAATCAGAGCAAACCAGAGATTCGCTGCGTATTTTGTTATTCTAATGTGTCCAGAAGGTGTTCCAACTGGTGCAGCAACACAAAGAATTCTATTTTGGCAGGTGGGCTTCTGGTCGTGATTTGCAATGAGAGGAAATTTTTCTAATACTTTACTGTTGTTAATTCCCAATTTTCCTTGCATCTGTTTGCCATAAAAATACTTACATATCTTCTGCAATCTGCATCTCCTGTTTCCAGGCATTTAGTCAAAAAAGCAGGCAATTTATGATTTATGTTCATTTGAAAGGTATGATAGTCGATGACAAGTTGGTAATACTGGGTTCCGCGCATATCAATCAGCGCTCTATGGAAGGGACGATAGACACTGAAATGGCAATGGGGTCCTACCAACCTCATCATGCATGGGCAAGAAATCATTGTAGTCCTCTCGGGACAGGTAATCACAGAATCCAGATTAATATGCTGGTTTTTAATTGTTAGAGTCTATACAACTGTTTGTATGCTTTTCCACTTTTGTTTTTTGAGAATATATGTGTTTTCACTTCTGTGGCCTGAAGTTGCGAATGTTTTGCTTGATAGATATTTGGATATAGAATGTCACTGTGGGCAGAGCACACAGGAACCATTGAGGACTGTTTTAGAGAACCAGTCTTGAATGTGTTAGGAGAGTTAGAGCAATGGGTGAGTTGAACTGGAAACAATTTGCTGCTGAGGAGGTTACAGAGATGAGGGGTCATCTATTGAAGTATCCAGTTGAAATTGATCGAAAAGGCAAAGTCACATCCCTTCCTGGATGTGAGAGTTTCCCCGATGCAGGAGGAAATATAACCGGTTCTTTCCTTGGCATTCAAGAAAATTTGACAATTTGATCACCAGTTCAGTTTTATAGAACTCAGTTAGTACAGTTTTGAAACGTTTCTTTTGTTGTATTTAGCAAACCCATAGTAGGATAGGGTTCTGTTTTATTCGATAAGGATGTAGGCGCTTTTAGGGTTTCTTTTCCTATTTTTTCATTTTCATTCATTGGTAGATCAAGTCGCTTCTTTGGCATTAGGAAACCTGACCATTTGATCTGCCTTCATCACATCCAGAATTGCAGATTGCTTAGAGAAGAATTCCACTCAATTCTATTTGTACATACAGTTTGGTTATCTTTTGGGGTTCACAAGGCATTGTACAACTCTGCCAGTTTGGCACATTATAATGTTGATATCTCCTGCTTTGCAGGCAACATCTCAGATTATTCATCTTTCATTTTTCTCCCTTTTTTCTAAGTAATGCATCTTTGTTTAGGTGTGGCCAACTTGAAGCACTCGCTATATTTAAATTATGCTAAAACTGTGTTAATTTTGTGGTACAAGTCTAGGCAACAATGAAGTTGAACTTGATAAAAAAATGTATGCAACAGGATGCTTGACTACACAACTCTATACTCAAAACCATCCACTCATCTCCCACTAAACCCTGAAACCCATGTCTCTATATACCACTAAGTCACTAACTCATCTCAATTAGTATAAACAGTATTCTAGAAATTTTCGTATTTGTATTTGTGTTATCTAATAAATTTAGGGGAAAATGCTCTAATGCCCAAATATTTGAAAACTAAAGCCCATTCCAATTAAAGTCTTATCTCATAGCTCATTCCAATGATTGTTACCAAAATGACAATACTACCCATTATTAATTCGTAACTGCCCCTTCCTCTAAACCCCAACCGTTGTCGCGCTCTCTCTCCAAGACCATAACTGCTATCTCTCTCTCTCTC
>NC_020497.1:13773209-13774669 GCF_000184155.1 Fragaria vesca subsp. vesca
CCTACTACTACTACTACTACTACTCTCTCTCTCTCTCTCTCTCTCTCTCTCTCTCTCTCTCTCTCTCTCTCTCTCTCTCTCTCTCTCGCACAAGCCCAGATTCACCAAAATCAAGCTTCGAATCGTCGAGCTTTCGTCGGAACAGTCGCTCGTTCTCGCCGGACCGAATTCAAAGGCAAAAACTACCAAGACGAACAGGTAAACAAATCTCCAATTCCGAATTACATTTCATTATTATGCTTGTAATTCGACTATTTAAGACACGAATGATGATTTTGAAGCTTGATTTAGAGATTTAAGAGAAGAAAGTGAAAGCGAAAACCTAGGGTTTTTTTTCAGAATTGGAAAATGTTAGAGATTCAGATTAATGTTCTTTTGTTGTTCAATTTTGTGTATAGAGTGTTAAAATGCAGAAAAGGGGATTGTTGTGTTGATTACCGACCCCCAATAATCAATTACTGGGGGTAGTAATCAGTTAAGTATGACAAAACCACATTGATATAAGCCCCTTTGATATATTTTTGAATTGTAATTGTTGATTTGAAACTGTTGTGTTGATTATTGAGCACAAATAAATACTTATTGGGGGTCAGTAACCAGTTACTAGGGGTCAGTAATCAACTTATTAGGGGTCTGTAATATTGGTGAGTGCTTAGTAACTAACAATTTAACATCTATATATGCAGAATGGGGAAACAAGTTGTTAGTTCCTCCTTTGAGGAAGATGCTGAACGGAGTAGTGGTTCTGAACAACCTTCAATCTTCTCAGACGAAGTCATAGGAGAAAAGTTTAAAAAAATAAAGAAGCAGAGAAGAAGTGACCGGAAAATGGTCATTCAGGAAAGCAGTAATGATGAAGAAACAACTGAACATTACTACCTTGAGGAAAGAGCAGCTGACAAGAAAAGGAAATCATAGGGACCAAAAAAGAACAAGGAGAACAAGAAGCAAAAAACTGCCACAAAGTCTGTTCCTGAAGAAAATTCAGAAGAAGAAGATGATGCAGAGTTGAAGATAAAGGTCCAGCAGCAAAAGTGTGCTCTTCATTCGTTCTACATATTGATGCACAGATACAGGGAGAAAATCCCTCAAAGAACGTGGGATTTGCTGGCCCAAACAACATTTTGGGATACAATTGATGTGTTCAAGAATGAGAAGCTGACTGAGAGACAAGTGAAGAAGCATGAGTTGGATTTTGAACTCATAATGAAGCATTACAACAAAGAAAAAACAAGTTCATCTTTGGGGAAATTGAAGCAGAGATCACAGTAGATGACGTCTATTCCCTATTCCACATATCTATAGAAGGGGAGGTGGTGGATTTGAAAAACAAGCCTCCGAGGAACAAATGGCCAGACTCTAAATATTTTGAAAAGGGTAGGATATCCAAGGACAACATCAAGAGGCCACAGCTTGAGACTGAGTTGAGTGCTAAGCTTAATAAGCCCGAGAAGAATCAA
>NC_020497.1:13775126-13776507 GCF_000184155.1 Fragaria vesca subsp. vesca
TTATTGGTAACATGAATGCAGGTCGGGTTGTGGGGCCTTACATGCTCACAACATTGAGAGCCTGATGTATAACCTAAAGACCGACAAAAAAAAGGCGGAGATAACATGAGAAAGCAGTTGCTGAGACAATTCATGAAGATTGACATAGAAGAGAGTTTTGCACCAGATGGGTACCTTGAACCAGTAGATGCAAAATCAATGTCGAGCAATTAGAATTTTGCTCCTTATTAAACTTCTGGGTTTCTTTTCTGCTGTTGTGTACAAATTGATATCATCCATTTATGTAAAAAGTAGGATCCTTTTTTCATTTCAAGAACATCTTTTAGAATGGTGATGCAAACAAATGTAAATGTTTATGATATGGTTTCTGTTAGTCATGATGGTTGTTGTTGCTGAACTAAAACTTAATAATTAGTTACATGTACACTGAACTATTAGTGATGATTGCTCTAAGGCATCAATCATGCAGTTACTGACACCCAATAACTGGTTACTGGGGGTCAGTAACTGGTTTCTGGGGGTCAGTAACTGGTTTCTGAGGGCCAGTAACTGGTATTGGGGGGGTCAGTCTCTAGTCAATCACTACAGTTACTGGGTGTCAATAACTGGTTACTGACACCCAGTAACTGGTCCATCACTCGGGTGACACCCAGTAACTGGTTTCTGAGGGCTAGTAACTGGTATTGGAGGGTCAGTCTCTAGTCAGTCACTTCAGTTACTGGGTGTCAATAACTGGTTACTGACACCCAGTAACTGGTCCATCACTCGGGTGACACCCAGTAACTGGTTATTGGGTATCAGTAATTGGTTTCTGACACCCAGTAATTGGTCAATCACTTCAGTTACTGGGGTTCAGTAACTGGCCACTGACTGGTATTGACACATGATAATTCATTTACAGTTTAAAACATAACATAAACCAGACCTGTCAAAATGAAAACAAAATACGATCAAAACTATGATTCAGTACATATTCAATCTCAAGTATACCATTCAGTGATAATTGTCATTACAGTATCAAATGGTATTCCCTAATTCAAATCACATGGAAAATAGAGATTACAAAGCCCAGATGTCACAGTTACTGACACCCTGTAACTCCTCAAAGTAGAGACTACAACACAAAAGAAACTACTGCTGCCCATTTAAAGGTTCAGTACAGCTCTGCCTATTATGATGTCCCAACTTAAGACATCAACCACACCGAATATGCTTCTTCTTACCAGAAGATTTAATCCTCTTCGCCTTAGGCCTCCCAGCCGGCCTCTTTGTAATAGGAGGTAGTATGGACTCCTCAGTGCAAGCATCAACATTACTCACTGGATGAATAGGGAAGCTATAACTCATACCTAAAATATTCGGCTACTAAAGTACAAGTCAA
>NC_020497.1:13776527-13777912 GCF_000184155.1 Fragaria vesca subsp. vesca
GATGTAAGATCCTAATAACTGACCCATAGTAATTAAATAACTGACACATAGTAATTCCATTTTTTTGTTTTCATATGTGCAGTCATGTGGAGCAACACCTGCAATACCAATCCAAACGATTGTGATGGGATATGGTGCAGAACAAGAAGATTCGACTATGTGTCAAGAAATAATTCAGACAGTGGTCATGGACATAGTGAAGCAGCAACAACAACAAGAAAAGGTGAAGGAAAATGAAAGTCTGAAGACATATAAGAAGAAGCCGCAGGTCTACATTGAACAGACTGAAGAAGAAATCAATTCTTCCATGGATGATTTTGTTGCTGTTGTTGAGAAAGAAGAAGCACGAGCAAAGAAGAAAGTTGTTCAGCCTTTTTCGATAGAGAGAAATGTGAAGGTTAACAAAAGGGATGCAACAAAAAAGCAACAAGAAGAATGGGAGTATGGCACACCTGAAGACCTTAAGCCAAAGAAGAACCAACCAGCCAGAAGGAACATATCCAAAAATCACAACATAGTTATTGACAAAGTCAAATGCACAACGCAGACATGGACGACTCTAGAAAAGGACGTGGCAATGCATTATGAGAGCTGGTTCAAAATAAATCAAGAAGCAAACAAAGAGTAAGTATATATGTTGTTTTTACTTCTTCCCTTCTTTATAAAGATTTGAGTATCTTATTTCTTATTTCTTATTTCTTATTTCAATTGTTTTGGATTGAACAGCTATGTATATTGGCAAGATCCTTCTTTAATAATTCAGATCACAAAGGAGGACTTGAAGGCAATAATTGAGGAAGGAGAGCTTTCAACTGATGTAAGGATGACCACTTACTGACACCCAGTAATCAAAACTGGGTGCAATTATTTTTGGCAAAAAAGTTTCTGTCCTTAAATTTCATGTGTGATTTTCTGAAAATATATAATTGAATGCAGGTTCTCAAGATTTATATTCAAATGTTAAAGGAAAAAGCAAAGAGGTCAGGCATCCGAGTGGGATTCCTTGATGTGGAAGCAGCTGTAAGTAAAACTACCACACCTTTGTGATTCCCTTCATTTATCGAGTTAATGCTAACAAAACTTTCTTTTTGCCAAAAAAAAAATACAGTTTGTTGCAATAAAACATGAGCAAGAGAAGGAAAAATACAAGGAAGCAGGGGAGAAAGGTGATTTTAAAGGCTACGACTTGCAGATTGAAGACAAAATCATTGAACCGATGTGGTCAATATTCAGCAATGACAAAGTGTTTATACCAAGACATCATGTCCGTAACAGACACTACACATTGTTGGTCATTGACAACTGTTCAAAATGTTTCTTGCATATGAACACGAAGCTGCCGCATGGAAAGGAGTACACCTCAGATGATCCTGCATACTTCCAGA
>NC_020497.1:13777932-13782193 GCF_000184155.1 Fragaria vesca subsp. vesca
TCTCAGCTATAAACTCATCAATTACTTTAGCACCGCCCTCATCTCTCAGAGCTTGTAAGTGATGGTAATAAGCCCTCTCGGTCGATGCATAAGCAACCTTATAAAACTTTTGCATGCTTGAGCAAGCACAACAGCATTCCTTTTGTTCCTGTACTTTTGAGTAAGATTATATCTCAAATGATGGAAACAAAAGAGATGAGGATTACCAGGAAACACTTGATTAAAAGCCTTCAACAACCCACCACCACGATCACTGATAAAGGTGATTACCCTTCCGTGCGGTTCCAGCAAAGCCTTCAGGTGCTTGAAGAAAAAAAACCAGTTGTCTTCAGTCTCTGAGTCACAGATACACAAGGCTAAAGGGAAGAAACCTGCACAAACAAAAATAAATAAAAAGTTATTAGGGGTTAATAACTTATAAAGCAGCGTGCCGCTGCACCGCCAACGGGAGCGTTCCGCTCCAAAATGTGAATTTAACAAACAAAAATAATAAATGAAAACAATTTCAACACAAACATAAAGCTGAAAAACAATTACTGGGGGTTAATAATTTATCGGGGGTACCTTTGTCTCCATTTCTTCCAGTGGCAAAAAGAATCTGACCTTTGTAAATACTCTTTCCAAATGTACCATCCACATATAAAACAGGGAGATTGAACTTGAAACCCTCGACTTGGCCTCCATAAGCTACAAATACCCTTTGGAACCTATTACTATTCTCCTCAACTTCAAGGACAAAGGAAGACCCTGGATTAGTCTCCAAAACAGCATCCTTATACCAACTTAACATCGAAAAGGAATCATATTCAGAGCCATACATCTTTTCTAAACACCTTTTCTTTGCTCTTGAAGCAACCTTATAACTAATTTCAAAACCATAAGTAGACTTGAAATTACTCATAATATCAGCAGGCTTCAAACCAAGGTTAAGGAACACATTGGACTCAATGCATGTCCTAACTATTTTGGACACTAACTGCCGATGAGTTTGATTCCTAAGCACACCTTTACAAGTATGTATGTTATTAAACTCCTTAATATAAAAACAATTATTTATAGGAGCCACAGATCCAATTACTTCCCAGCCACATTTTTCAGTTCCATGATTTTCACAAACAGCTCTGACATAGAGTGAATCATTCCTAGGTAACACATAACAAAAACCAGTTTGAACCGCATACTTCCTAAGTTTATCTCGAAAATCCTGAACACTTTCAAACTTCTGCCCCTTGTGTAAAAGGTAAGAACCCCAATCATCTGACAAATATGACTTTGTAGGTCCATCTTTAAATCCATCATCTAAATAATCATTCTCATCAATGATTTCAGAAAAGCTGAGCAATCAAAGAATCACCAACATTCCTACATATAAAATCAATGATCACCAACATTCCTACATATAAACAAACAAAATAAACCAGTTATTAACCCCCAATAACTTAGGTCACAACTACTAGACAGCTTGAAAACTGAAATATGATGCTTGAAAAACAAATAAAGCACAATAAAACAACAATTACTCGCACCTAAACACAGTTCAAACATAATTATTGACCACCCAAACTAGTTACCGACCCCCAATAACCATATCACAATTTCCAGAAATATTCCAAAACAGATGCTGTGCAAAAGGAAAGATCAGCAAAGTTCAGCAAACACAAATAATCAACAATTATTGACAACTAGTAAAACCTAACAACAGATTACAACCTAGCAGGTAGAACAAAAAGGATTTAAAACAAACAGCTTCATCAAAACAAAAACAAAAATAAATCTAAATCCAACTATATTCAAAACAAACAAAACGAAAGAAGAAGAAATGAGAAACAAACCGAGAAGTGACGAGCAAACTAAAGATCGATCTCGCTCCATCAACTAAGCGATTCTGATTGATCTCGCCGGATATTCATAGGAAAACGTCGACGAAAACCGCGATCTCTCTCGCTCGCTCGATCGATCTCTCTCGCTTTGTAGCTTTCTCTCTCTTCGAAACAGAAATTTGAAATCTGAGGGGAGGCTGTTATACTATAAGCTAGAAGGGCATTTTGGTCTTGAAAATAATAGATACTGTGGGTCAGACACGTAAGATTTGATGATTTGGGCAAAAAAAGGAAGACCTTGTATTGGAATGGGCTATCAAATATTAGATTCATTCAAATGGGCTAAGGGAAGGATAAATTAGTAGTAAAGGAGCATTTTCCCTAAATTTTTAGTGAATTATTAATTTATCACATTGTCTTTAATTCATGGTAGGTAAAAATTATTATTTTAACGAGGTTATTAATTAATCGAGTATTAAATTATCAAAGTTCTTCTAAGAGACTACTCAAAGATAAAAGTAAAAATAGTGCTTCGGTTTTTCTGTTTTAGTAAAAACTGCCGCAGACAATAGGGTTTAAGTTGAACGAAAAAACACACGAGGTCTAGTTTTAGGCGGGAAAAATCACAAACCCCCAATTCCAGTCTCATCTCTTCTAACCATTCATCTCTCTACCTCCTTCTTCAATCTTTCACTCTCCAAATCAATTAGGGTTCCCAATTCCTCTATCCATGCCTCCTAGAAAGAAACCCAATCCATCTTCCACCTCCGCCTCTCGCAAATCGAGCCCGAAAGCTCAGCCTCCTCCTTCCAAGTTCACCATCCAACACTTCTTCGAGCGCCACTCCCAGAACTCCCAAAACCCCCAAAACCCCACCTCTTCCACTCCCCCAAACCCTAAACCCCCAGTCGCCACCGCCATTGCTCCCCCGAAACCGATCCAAAACCCGACGCCGGTTGAAGCATCTAATACGGTTGCAGCTTCTGGAGACCCTGAGAATCGGCTCGATTCGCAGCAGCCGAGTAACAACAACAGCACGAACGAGACACCATCGGAGGATGTGGTGGCGGTGAGGTTCATGGATGTTGAGCCGAATGTGGATGAGGAGGCCTCGCCGGAGATTTCGAAGTCCAAGCCTATCAAGCGGTTCAAATTCTCTCCTGGAATGGTATGATTTCGTTTTCTTTTGTTGAAATGTTTGAGAATTTTGTGGTGTATTTGTTGGAGTTTTGATTTTTGTGAGTGTCGATTTTGGTGACAGTTGATAAAGCAGAGTCAGGATGATGGAGGTGATGAGGTGACGTGGAGGACGTCTCCGGTTAATGAAAGACTTAAAGCAGTTTCGAAGCTCAAGCCTGAGATGATGAGAGTGTTGGCAGACACTTCAAGGCTGAAAGCTTTAAGCATTAGCCGATGCTCACAAAACAAGGCATGTCTTTTTTTTTTCAAGTTTTGTGAATTTGATAATGGAAAAGCCGAAAAGGATTGATAAATCAATGATAAAATTGTACAGGCGCCTGCTGTTAAAGCTGGACAGGTCGAGAATTCCGTGTCGTTGGTGTCCCTGAATAGGGTTGGCGTTAAAAGGGTCAAACCGGATCAGGATGTGGAACATAATGGAAATGTAGCCAATGGGACTGTTTCTGAAATAGCTGGTAGTCAGAGTCCTTTCCGAACTCCACCTTCTCTATCTTACTGCCATGATAAGGTAAATCTGCTTTCTTAGTTTAACCTACTTAATTAGGGTACAAGAGAAACCAACAAAATGAAAGAACAAAAGGAGTTTGTTTCTTCTGCATCTGATACCTTGTTATGTTTATATCAGCTTTCTTTTAGATAATTGCTATCTCAAATAGACTCAGGTATAGAGTCTGGATCATATTTCTTTAATACATCTTATAACTGAAATGCAGCTTGCTAATGCTCTTTCATGTGATGGAGTTTCTGATCAGCCAGGGTCGAGGCAGCATAAAAAGGTACAAGTGAACAAAGATATCTAATTGATACCAATTACTGTACCATGTTATTGTACTTAGGTTGCCCAAATATATATATACAGGGGCCCTTCCATCGAGGGATCCCTATTTTTGGCAACTTTAGGGATAGACTCATACCATTAGATCTGTCATTTAATGAGGTTATATGGCTGAGATTAAAACAAAAAGTTACACACTTTATATCAAACCTGGACCGTTCAAGATCATTAAAAATAAATCAAAGTTTTGAATGGGTTAACGATCACTAAATTATCAGAAAATTTGTAGAAATGATCTACTCATATAACCCAATGAATTGAACGGTGTAGATGCAAAAATTTGATCGAGAAGTTGGTGTAATGCCCTATCCGTAGAAATAGTCAAAAATAGGGATCCCTCAATGGAAGGGCCCTGTGTGTATATATATATATATAGTAGGTATTCTCATGTGCAGACGTCCGCACC
>NC_020497.1:13782213-13799605 GCF_000184155.1 Fragaria vesca subsp. vesca
CTAAAAGTTTGATTTAGTTTTAATGATTTGAACGGTCCAGCTTATGTACAAACTAAAACCGTTGAAGGTCATTAAAACTAAATTGAACTTTTGAAAGCCTTAACGATCACCAAATCATATGAAATTTTGTAGAGGTGATCTACTCATATAGACCTAAGATATGAACGGTGGAGATGTAAAATTATAATCGGGAAGTTGGTGTAATGCTCTATTCCTATAAATGGCTTAAAATAGGGATCCCTCATTGGAAGGGCCTGTATATATATATATTATGTATGTGTGTGTGTGTACCTGCCCAGTTTTGTTGAGCTGTATCCGATTGTCGCCTCATACTGTGATGCCAGTTATAATTTTCTTTGAATTGTTTGTTTATTCTTCTAGGCATTGCTTGAACTCTTAGATCAAGTAGAAGATGTCATTGGTGTTGAAGATTCAGTATCTAATGATGTGGTGGCATCTCAATTCCAAGTTAAAGATAAATCAGAGCATGTTGTCAAAAGAGTGGTGACATCTCCAATCGATCAGGTTACCCGGGCATCTTCCAATTACAATTTCCTTGTATTGGAGGTATGATTTACAAATTTAGTATCTATTTTGTGGAAAGATTTGAGCTTTTCTTTTTGTGGAAGAATGATTGTTTTGCTAATGTTATCTGCTCTAGGTATCTGTGGATTGTGGACCTGATGACTCGTCTGGTGCCCAGTGCATGCGTAAGGTATCTAGAATAAAAAGATTTTAAAGCTATGTCATTCATTCTTCAGATCCTGAAGGATTCTAAAGATGATTAAGTGATGTTCAGGTTCTTCGCTTATTGAATGAGCAAAGTGGAGAAGAGTGTGCTGTGTATTTGAAGGAAGAGTGGTAGGTTTTTCATGTATCTTTTTGTGTACCTTACTGCCTCTGCTACTGTGCTTTCAATTTTGTTCGTTTTCCTGATATGTTTTCCGATAAGCTGTCCTCTTGTGTGTAGTATATTACTTGGAGGTTGAGTATTACTCCCCCAATCATAGAAATGCACTTTTATATGATTTGATCTTGTTGCAGGACTGTAACGTTTTCTAGATTTAACAAGTACATTGAGAGTGTGGCATTGTGATTAGAACGCATTTGAACTACTGTCCTGTAGTGCTGTAGATTTGGATAAATGTAGTGCTAAGACATCACATTTCTAGTACTTCTTTCTTTTAAAACATTATATTAATGTCTCCTATGTTTTCAACTGTAATGTTCTCAGGTTTTACAGTGTCATTGCGCCTGGAGATACTGTCAATGTTATTGGTGAATTTGATGTCAAGGGAAAGTGTTATGTGGATCGTCACCATAACTTTTTAATTGTTCACCCTGATGTATTAGTGTCTGGAACTCGGGTAATGTTTCTGTCTGGTCGAAATATTGGTCCTTTGTCATTGTTATTGCAGTTTACAAAATTTTAGCTGCTCAGAGGTTAATTTTGTGTTAGTTTTATTCTTCTCACTCCAAATCACATACAAATGCTTCTAGGTTGCAGCAAATTTCATTTGTCCTAGGCGAACTGTACTGGATGAGAGGCTAAAAGGCAATGAGTATTCAACTCCAGCACTAATTGGCACAATATTGCATCAGGTTTTTGAGGTCTCAAACCAGCCTATAACTTCCTACAATATGCAGTAAATAGTCATTATTGTGTATTTCCTTTTTCATCACAGAGCTCTACTGTTTGTTCATCTAAGAGATTTGATATTTTAATTTTGATTTTGGAGGCTGCACTTATGAAGGAGAAACCCACAGTTACTTTCTTGGAGGAACATGCAAGAATGGGGCTCCAAAGAAACATTGAGAACTTGTATGCATGTGGAGGTTAGAAACTTTAAATATGTTAATTGACATAACATCTAAATTATTTGTCGTCATAACATAAGTTATGCTTTATGTTTGTTGTAGATCCATGGTCTTAAATTTGCTTGATACTATGATTGTCCATTTGATTGATCATCTTTCTAAAGCTTCTCATCACATTTTCATGTGGACTTTGCAGTTCATGAAAACGATGTATACAGAACCTTGGTTGATGCTGTCCCAAAAATATTAAATTGGGTTAACATCTTCAAGAACACCCAGGTGCACTGTCTTGATTTTTATCTTAACTTTGTTCATATGTAACAGAATCAAACTGATGGTCTGGTTGACTTTTTAACAATAAAGAAACCATAGAGAGTAGAGTGTAGAAACACTGTTCTGATGCTAATGATATGATGGCAGGATTCTGAAGCTTCATTTGTTGATTTTGGATCTGAGTATGGGGTGAAAAAAGTCACAATATCTGAGGTGAGGCATCACAGTTTGAGTATCTGCCATCTTGCAGTTTTGCGTTGATTTACAAGTTTATGGGGTCATTTGAAAATTGCCTACTCTTTTTATGGCTTGCATGAAATAAGTTGGTTTCATAACATGGGAAATATATACCTTTTTATGTGCATCCATATGCTGATGAAATGGCCCTTATAATGGTTTGTTCTGTTGTATCTTCTGTCAAAACTTCTAGGTTGTATGAAGTCTCTGTTTGTAAACTTAATGCTACGTTACAATTGTTGTATGCTTTCTTGTGCTATTCCATAACTTCTGTGAACTCTCTGCCATCTCTGAGGTAGATCTGTTCTGTTTGTAGGTAATTGATATTGAGGAGATGGCATGGGCTCCAAAATATGGTCTAAAAGGTATGATCGATGCTTCTGTCAGGGTGAAAGTTGAAGCTAACAAAAGTGAATCCGACATGAAGGTTATGCCTTTGGAGTTCAAAACTGGGAAAGTTCCGAAGGACCAGGCAAGACAATTCTCTTTACCAAAATCTCCCATGGGATATTATACTCGAGTGATGTATATGATACTAATAATCGTTTCTTAAAGTTATGTACTTATTATTATTATCATTATTATTATTAATTGTTTTTCAACTGTTGCTTGTTATAATTGCAGGAGCATAGTGCCCAAGTAATCTTATACACTCTTCTTATGTCTGAGAGGTACTTGATCTATTTCTCATTCGTTTTTTTTCCTTTAATATGTATAGGGGTATTGTGTAATTTATTTTGATCTTTTGAAATGGTTTCATTCTTTCTTCATCTTGATCCAGGTACAAGAAGCCTGTTGATACTGGTCTTCTATGTTACCTTCAGTCTGATCAGACACAGGTACAGCCATGTACATCCTTTACCTCCATTCTCCTTTTATGATTTTAGTCTATTAAGCATTCTTTCTGTACTAAATATAGGGAGTTGCGGTTAGAAGACCTGACCTAGTTGGGCTAATCATGCAACGTAATCAGCTTGCAAATGATATTGTCAAGGCCTCAAGAATGCAAGTCCTTCCCCCAATGTTACGGGTATGACTGATGCTGAATTGTTTCCCTTTTCCAGGAAACTTTTTACCGGGCTGTGATATTAGTTTCTTCCCTTTTTTTTTGGTAGAATCCAAGCTTTTGCAGAAGTTGTCGCCATCTGAATGTGTGTACCATCTATCACAAGGTATTTATTATTTATTTAAGTTATTCAGTAGCATGAACCATATTTTGTAACTACAGGTGCAAACAGATTAGGCAATTCTTAGATTTTTCTGGCTCGTCTTTATTTGGCTTAACTTGCTGCATGTCATTGAGTTGAGTAAAAGGCCAAGCTTAGACATTGAGAAACAAACCTAAGTTTGAGCTCAAGTATGTTCAGCATGTAACCTTGCTATGTGTGCATATGTTTATAAGTGTAGATAGTTTTGGCTTGGTCTGCGTGTTCATCAACTTGAGCTCAAGCCTAAGTATAGGTTCATTAAGAATCAATCCCAAGTTTGGGTGGGAGGATATGTTCAGTCTGTAACCTGGCATACCTATAAGCATGTATGTGTTATCTGCGTACAGATTTAGTTCTCTTTGTATTCAATTGCTTCTGATCAAGTGAACCATGTCAAGACAGTAGATACTATCAAACTTATTTGTCTCTTTTGATGGGGAGACGCCATTGACTTTCTTCTAATTGGGAGCTTGAGGCTACTCTTTTTGTCACTATCATATTTTCTTATTAATCAATTCCCTATACTGTTAGAAACTCTAAATTGACATTTCTGCTGGGTTGAACAAAATTTTCGGATGACATCAGTTATAAGTAGTCATGGTGAAAGATTGAGACTTGGGGAAGACTTTTGGGTGGACAACGACCTTTCCTTTGGGTGAATATTTCCTTTGTGTGTCATATGCAAATTGAAGGGAATATTGTTGGTCATGTTACTGTGCACCGTGAAGTTACTTCTTTTATGACAGAAGTCATATAGAAAGGCTGGGAGAACCCAGCTGAGTCCTGCTCTGTTTTGGCAAAACTCAACCATACTGCTTTTGGCAAATGGAAGATGGGCGTTGTTCTTTGAGCTTGTTGTATGTTGGCAACTTAGATGGAAAGAGATTAAATATTTTTTATTTTTTTTTAGGATAGGTACTGGGTTGGAAGAACTTTGGTAGAGTAAAAACTCTGATCTGCTCTTTGGTTAGAAAGATAGTCTTTATTTATATAATGCTAGATTAGAAGCTAGATGTAAGCTATGGCTTGTGTATTGCTTAGGGTGATCTGTGTACCTGCTGGTGTTTCCATTTTTTGTTATTTTTTATTACAAAATTGCTCTTGTCTTTTCTGTACCTCTTGTCCAGTTTTATTGTATTAAAAAAACAAATAATCCTGCATTTAGGATGATCTTGTTCACAGAACTCTACATGTCTGATTATAAACCGAAGCCCTGCCTTTGTAAAATTTAATTTCTTAAATACAGTAAATTATTGCAGCCTATTCTGATTATAATTTAATTTCAACATTGTTATTATTTTATTCTGTTATCTTGGTGTTTCAAGAGATTAATTGATGGAGAGCCTATATCAGTGATAGACACCTTGGCAGTTCTAAACAAGAGCAACCTTCAATGTTGAGGGGCTGTTGTCCCAATTAGACATGTTTCTTGCTGGATACTAAGAATTTGGTATTGAAAACCATATAATCACATTGCTATGAGTAGAAGTCCTTGATGTTTGAAACGATGATTTCCCACTAAAACTTCAAGAGAGCCACTATAAACTATCATTTAAAAAAAAATTATAATTAGGTTTTGAATGTGTCCTAACTTTTCCTTGGAAATGTTGCATATTCAGACCGGGAACCTGAATGACAGCTAGATGTTCACTGACAGTCATATATAAGACTATTTACTTACTCTTCTCAAGAACGAAGAAACCACTAAGAACAAAATGTGTAGTCATATTGAGTGTTCATCTGACCATCATTTGATGCAACAGGCACATGGAGGCAACACAGATGGCAGCGGATTGGGGGATTTATTTGATTCAGTTACTCACCAGCTAACAAATGCTCATGGTGCTTTCCTAAGGCTTTGGGACTGGTTGATTGATTTAGAAGCTAAAGAGATGGAGGTGCATTTTCAGAAGTTGCTATTTGCGTTATTTTTCTAATTAGTTGATTCCAAATTTAGTTTCTTTTGACATGCTGGCCTTTGATTTCCTTCTTTTTGTTTTACCTGTGTTAGCTTGTAAAGAAAGAAATGTGGCAGCCACATGCTTTGAAGAGCAATCATTCCACAAGTTGCCTATCTTCTTTGGTTCTTGATAATGAACTTCCGTATTTAAGGTCTGGAAATGATAACAAATTCGTTTACCAGTTTCTGCGTACTGGTTTGTCTTCTGACAATGTGAGGACATCCAATGGAGAATTTCGGAATGCTGCTTCTTCATCATCAAAATATGCAGATTGCACACTAAGAAGTGGTGACCATGTGGTATGGCTTCTTTTGTAATACGATCTTTACATAGTAGACATGAGAAGCTGACAATAAATGTTTGACATCTTTAAAAAATGACTTTCAGTACTGAATATTGATTCTTTGGACTGTTAAATTACTCAGGTATATGCAATTCATTGTTAATTTTCAAGTAACTTTTTCTTTATCTTGTGATATTTTCAAGTTGAGAAATTTTATTCACATCCTCAACTTTATAAATACACACCTCTCAGATTCTTTTTTGTCATCAAGCATGGTAGAAGTTAATTTTTTTGAATTAAGTTTGGAAGAGGGACTAAAAAATGAATTTAAAAATTTACAACAATATGGGATGTGTATTAAACCATATGGGATGTGCAAATAAAATTTCTCTTTCAAGTGCAACGATTTTGACTTGTAAAAACTTGCCAAAAACGGTTATTGCAAGGTAGTAGTTAGGTAGAGAGTAAAAGAACTGAACACAATTTTGAAAGCATGTTATCTATTAGAAACTTTGCTACACTCAATATAATGCATTAAACTTCATTTTTCCCTTATATCATGATACATTGATAATCGGTCTGGTATTTTCAGATACTGAGCAGTGAATCTGGTCATCTAGCTCTTGCAAGGGGGGTCATATCAGATATAAGTCACTCCCATGTTTCTGTAAGGATGATACCTCAAATGTTTGTTCATGTAGACTCAAAATCTGGCTTATTAGCTCTTACATGCCCTTTAGTTATGCATGTTTAGCTATTGTTAACATAGTTAACAAATCTTACAGTATGCAAGCCAGCTTTGTAATTGTAGTATCTTCTGCAAATCTCTAGGTTTCTTTTTCCAAGAAGTTACGGCTTCCTGGGAGCAATCGTTTTCCAGAGGCAAGTGATCTCCATCAGGAGGTCTGGCGGATTGACAAAGATGAATTTATGACATCATTTTCCACGATGAGGTATATACATGTTATAGTTATGCCTTGACCAACGTTAAAAGTTTCCTTTTTGCCAATTAAACCAGAGGCTTTCAATGGTATACCCCCTGTCTAAATTCTTGCTTGATTTTGTTGCTGAAGGTTCAACCTTCTTCAACTTTTTCTTCTGAGTGCCCAATCTGTTCATCTGCGAAAAATGATTGTTGACCTAGAGGTGAATTATGGCTATTTGAACTGCTTTAAATCACAATTTTGCTAAGCATAAATTTCCTTTTTACGTCGGTCTGATGTGGATTCTTTTCAGGCTCCTAGGTTTGACAGTGGATGTATTACATTCAGCCAGGATCCAGCAATATCATATGTCTGGTCCCAGAGAAATTTAAATGATGATCAGCGTCGAGCCATTCTAAAGGTGTGCTATACATTTACCTCTTTTCTGTTTACGAAGTGACTCAGTTTTCCCTCAGAAACTCATTCTTATGCTTATTTTCTGGTAGTTCCGACATAGTTGATTAATTATATTCGGGTTTCGGATCATTTACTAATCCAACAAATCTACTTAGATACTTACAGCGAAGGACTATGCTCTTATACTTGGAATGCCTGGAACAGGCAAGACATCCACTATGGTGCATGCTGTTAAAGCCCTGTTGATGAGAGGCGCATCAATTTTGCTTACCTCCTACACAAATTCTGCTGTTGATAATCTACTTATCAAACTAAAAGCTCAGGTCATCTTCATTTCCGCATCTTACCATTTCTGTTTTATTTTAAACACTATTAGTCATTGTTGTCATCATTTCTGGTTTTTTTTGTTTATACTTTGATTGATTTATTGATTGATTCATTGTTGTTTTGGTGATTTAAAAACAAGCCTATGTCATTCCGCATATGTCCTTCCAACACACTTGGGCTGCCTTAACATTTTGCTCCCCCAATACACCAATTTTTCTCCATTCAATCTAACCTGGGTTGCACCACTAGGGATGCTGCTGCTTTTAGTGATATCTTTTCATAACCTATATAAAAATATGGATGTATGGTTTGCCGAGTTTGGTGCCATATCTCATTAAAATACTAACTTAGGTATTCTGTGTACTGAATCTAAACAATACAGAATATTGACTTTGTACGCATTGGAAGACCGGAAGTTGTGCATGAAAAAGTTCGAGGGCATTGCATTGCTGGTGAGATTTTATATCAGTAAGAGGGTCTTCTGGTCAATATATCACACTTAATTTCTTCTCAATGTCTGTGACAGAAATGAACATACAAAGTGTGGAAGACGTTAAGTCAAGATTGGATCAAGTCAAGGTGGTTGCTGTTACATGCTTGGGGATCACTAGTCCCTTGCTTGCCAACAAGAGATTTGATGTATGCATCATGGATGAAGCTGGACAGACCACCCTTCCAGTATGTATACTCATTGGTGTCTTGATATGCGGTTATTAATGCATGTGCAGTACGGTTGATATTGAAATTAGTGAAAGAGTATGATTTAATGCAACTAGAGTATGATTTCACACCATTTTTTATGTACAATAAATCTTAGGATAATCCTTTTGTTGCAAGTGAAGCTTAAGAAACACAGTTTGCTATCATGTTGTTTTGCATGTTAGTGATAATACATTATTTGGAGTGGAGTTGAGTTTTTGTAGTATAGATGAAGGTGATATGTTTTTATCAAGAACGTTAATTAAGGATGTGGATTCATGAGCAGTTTTTTGGTCCTAACAGGTATCTCTCGGACCTTTGATGTTTGCTTCGTTATTTGTCCTGGTTGGTGATCATTATCAATTACCTCCTCTGGTGAAGGTAATTACGTTCAAATTGCAAAAAATATTACGTTCTTAATTCTTTCTCAACAAAATTTTTATGCTTTTGATCTCTAGAGTACAGAGGCCCGAGAAAATGGAATGGGGGTAAGCTTGTTCTGCAGGCTCTCAGAAGCGCATCCTCAGGCAATTTCAGCATTGCAAAGCCAGGTTATTATGCATTTTACAATTCAATGTATATTTTTGGTAGTCTTCCAATAGCATTGATTCTTACTAAGCTATATGTATCCAGTACCGCATGTGTCAAGGCATTATGGAACTATCAAATGCCTTGATATATGGTGACAGATTGCGTTGTGGATCTCCTGAAATAGCCAATGCCAAACTCAACTTTTCAAGTTGGAAGTTTCATTCACTGTGGATAAAGGAGGTAAGAGCATTTTACAACATAGTCGAAGGTACTCTGAATGACAGTTTGTATTCTGTACCTTTTTTTTAATTTCCTTTTATATTCCACTTGTGAGTATTAAGGGCAGCATCCAGTATGGATGTCAAAACTTGTTTGACAAAATTATAGCATCTTTTCTCAAAATATTATTCAGCTTCATCCATCCCTCCAATATTATGTTGTGACATTGGAGTTAGGTGATGCATAATGTTCAAGAGTTTAATAAATTTTCGTGATGCATAACAACATATGCTCAAGTAAAGAATAAATTCTGTTATGTAACTATTATTCCAATTAGCTTGAATTCATAAAGTACGTTCAAAACAGTCACTAGATAGAGGTTTAATTTCATTCCAAAGAAAATTCTTGCTTTCCCCTCCAGGTTTTCGGTGAAAGAATTTATGCTGATTGATGCACTGTTACAGTGCCATAAACTTATTTAAACTCAATGATTTATTACTTATTTACTTCATGTCTGCAGGTTTTAAATCCAAGCAAACCGGTTATATTTATTAATACAGGTTTGTATTATTATTGTTGTTCTGTATGATCTTCTCCATCAAATAAAAGGTTATGTATCTTTTTTTGTTTTTTAAGTTATATATCGTATTCACAATACAGATGCTTTACCTGCTTTCGAGGCAAAGGACCATAAGATTGTGAATAACCCAATGGAAGCTCACATAGTTGTAGAGGTGACCTTTGGTTGAATATACGTGTAGTCCAGATAATGCCTGCTGCTTGTGGAAGGCTTATTTTTTTCCTTCTAATTTTCTTCTCTGATGCGAATTATTTAAGCAGCATGTAATTTTGACTGAAATTAAATCCTCCTCTTGCTTATAGGTCGTGGAGGAATTAGTTAACAGTGGAATTGAAGGGAATGATATTGGCATCATCACCCCATATAACTCCCAGGCAGAGATCATTCGGCTTGCCATCAACCTTTCTTCCGTGGAGATACATACCATTGACAAATACCAGGTGCTATTCAAAGCCTTCATCCTCTATATTGCTGCCTGATTGTAAGGTTTTCAGAAATTCAGTGAGATACCTATGGATATGGTGTAACCCGCTCCTGCATTTTTGTGGCTACTTATATAACTTTAGGTATTCCGTTTTAAAATAAAAAAGCATTGAACCATCATTAGTATGCAATTATTGTTGTTACTTTGAAAGACAGGAGCAAATTGACAAAAGAACACGTAAATGAAAAAGCTGGCATTTTATTGAGATTGATTGCCATGTCTCCATTATGGTCTCTTATATGTAACTTTGATGTATGCAGGGTAGAGATAAAGATTGCATACTAGTTTCCTTTGTTAGGTCAACTGAAAATCCACGAAATTGCTCATCCTCTCTGCTCGGAGACTGGCATAGGATTAATGTGGCTCTAACTCGTGCCAAGGTAAGACTTAGATTGGTGGCACAACCTATTTGGCAAATTTCAAGATCACATGACTGTTGGTTTGCTATTCATATATACATTTTTAGATATACATACACACCCACATAATTTTCTTTTCTTTTCTTTTCTTTTTTTGCTGATTGACGACCTATCAATTTGGGAACAAAAGAGAAAGAAAGAAAATGTAGAGCATCTAAGTATTGAATGTAACAAAAGATGATATCTGTGTTGAACCAGCTATCTATATTTTCAGAGCGAATGCAAGTCACTTAATGTTTTCTGTTATTTGTTTGCATAGAAAAAGTTGATAATGGTTGGGTCACGCGAAACACTATCCAAAGTTCTGCTGATGAAGCTTCTTATTGAGAAAGTTGATGAACAATCAGGCATCTTAAACATGTCCAAGAAAGACATTAACTTTAAGACAGAACTCAAGAGATGCTCTCAGGTCAGATAGTTGTAAATTTGGTTGATTTGTTGATGTCTTGTTGAAGCATAAGTTCCTCTTCAGCTTCTGTATGTACATACGTAGATCACTGTTGTAGAATATTTGAGGGTTGTATATAGGAAACAAAAAAACATCTCATACGTTTTGAAATGAGATATTTCAGTTATTTTCCATGTGATTCATTAAGAAAAGGCGTAACTACACCCTCAAAGATAAATTTTGTCATGCCGTTCTTTTCTATTGAAGTGTCATTTTCATTGAAAGTTAACTGATGGAAGTCATGGAACAAAGTTGTGACCTTCATATTTTATGAAACTATGAGTGTCTCATGGCCTAGAGACCTAGACCTTATCAAAGCATGTAAATTGCACACAGCATGCATTAACCCTTCCAGGTTAGAACACTCGGATAGAAATATAGTAGCCTGAAGTAAACAGAAGATCAAATTTGTTTTAGGAAAAATCAAATATTACTTTTTGCTCGGTGTTATTTTTTAAAAAAAATATTAATTATTGACAGGGAGTTAAATTTCGAAATGTGTTGAACTTGCTTGACGCATGGCAAGTAGGTTGTATAATGGCGTGTCTGTTTTGGTCTGTAAAATTTCTGTAACTGAAACTAGGAGCAGTCACCAACCTCAGTGTACTTTCTGTTCGTGTTTGAAACTGAAACTGAGTCTGAAACTTGAAGTGGAACAACTCAGAAATATCTTCTCCACCAGAGCCATCAATGTTTAGTCAATCAGAGAAGACTCGAGTAGGATCAGTTTCAGTCTGGTAGAGACCGTAAAAGTAGCTTAGGAAGGATGAAAAGTTGAAAACTCACTTATGTAACAAGCTGTCAAACCATTCTAGTTTTGAGAGCTATACAATGAGTTGTATCTGTAACTGAAGTGAGTGTTAGACTTGGGAGTGAGAACTTGAACTTTCTGGTTCTTTGTCAATGGTCAACTTTCACTTGAATTCTCATAGTGATGTACCAGAATCAAAAATATGTATGGGTTCCAGTTTTCATTCCATGAAAAGTAAGATATCAGATCAACATACTATAAAGCTTCTAGCTAGGTACATCCGTTTTTACATGTTTAAGAATTCTAAGGTAAAAAAAGAACAACATCCTTCGGTAAAAACTCTATGAAAATAAAACGAGTCCTTAAAAGTTGTCATGTTTTCCATAAGCAGTCTTTCTCAAGTGAAGTTGCTTTGATAAAATGTTCTACGGTTCTACCTGCCAAAACAAGGGGCTTATGAAACCAATGAAATTATGAAAACCAAAGAGTTCTACACAGTATTTTCTCAATGTGATTGGAAAGCGTGTTACTTATGTCCAAGACTAGATGAATGCTTACAGATTTTACAAGTTGAAGGTGGGTGTGGTACATGCTGCAAGAATAGTTCTTTAGTCTGCTCCCTCCTATGGGATGGTAGGATAGTGCAAGATCAATATAGATGGCTATCATATGACAAAGAACGGAGGTATTGGCTTTATTATTAGAGACTATCAAGGCTTATCTCTTGCTGGTGGAGGTCGACTTCTGGTTGGTAAACTATAATGTTGGCTTGTGCTATGGCTGTATGCTGCAATAGAACGTGCTTTTGTTCCAGCTTTCTTGGAAACAAATTGTCAACTACTACATTCCGGCAGTCGTCACTCTGAGTCAAATGGAGCTAATACCTCTGTATTGGGTGATTATACTACGATCTGAGCTTGAAGTTAGAAGAGCAGTCTAATTTGCAGATAGCTCATATCGACAGAAGTTTTAATAAGGTTGCACACCTAATGGCAGCACAAGCTTGTACTTGGGTGCAGGAATTTTTCTTCTTCCCCTTCTTTCTTATTACGACTGTATATACTTCAGTCTTGTGGGTATCCTCAGTCGAAGGACATTACAGGTGAAACTGCTTTAAGAAGTTGATGCCACTCTAATGGATACTCTTTCTTCTGTATGAAAGTGCCCTATGGCCTGGAGCCCTGGACCTCATCAAAGCATGTAAGTTGCATACAGCAACAACCCGTCCTTCCAGGTAAATAAGCCCCCTAATACAAATAACAAGGAAAAAGTGGTAACTGCATAAACTCTATAAAAACTTAATTTTCATTGTAGAGCAAATACAAACTACCACAATGTAATAAAAATTCCTTCTCTCCAGTCACTTTACAAGTATCCTTCAAGCACAACACTCTGACTCTGACTTGAAATTTTAGCCCGCAAATTCATTACTCCTACTCTCTTACTTAGACTCTTCAATGCAATAGGGAAATTCCCACCCCCATCTTCATCCCAGATGGGCAATACTTCAATCACCAGTTTTTGTAACTTCTGCTCAGTACCATCTTGGAAAACCTTTTCAAAATCACCTATATTTCCCCTTAAATCCAACAAAACACTACAGAATCCTTGAGATTTGCAGTATTCCGTAATAGCATTCAAATTTATCTGATCCAACACCACAGTTTCAATACCTGTTTGAGTGCTTTCTAGATCCATTGTTGTGTTGTTGTCTGCAAAGATTATTAGCTTACCACTTGATTCCATGTTCACTGGGATATGGATTGGAGAACCACCACTCGCTATTATAATCCGGAGCGGTTGATTAGCACCGGCTTCTTGTGATGCTGGAAGGGAGTTGTTCTCAGTTACTGTGGCAGACGTAAGTAGAATCGCATCATATTCTTGTAACAATTCAGAGTAGTAACCACCAAGCTCAGCAACTCCTTCCCCAAGCTGATCTAGAAAGTGTCCATTGACTGAGATAGAGTATCTGCTAGTCAAGTAAAATAAAGACTCAGATACGATGCTTATGGCATATCTATATTTATGTGATAAAAAGTATACAACTAAGATTAGCAAGAAAATGATTTGAACATCCTAAAGAACATATGTGGTACCTACTCATGAATTATCTACACGCAACAATCAAAACATTAAGATATCAGGAAAAGAAAATGTGACAAAATAAGTTATCGTTTGCACTCTTTTTCTTTTCATCGCTCTATGATCATGTTTTGCTATTGATTACTCTAAACAAAGGAAGTTTACCTGACACTGATGAATGGATTCCCAGTTAGCATATGATGGATATAAGCCTCATTTAGTCTCTTGCATAACTTTTCTTCTACACCTGTTATAACGTCAATACCTGCATCTCTTAACCTATCCAACCCCTTTGATGCTACAATTGGATTTGGATCCACCATTCCAACCACAACCTTTTTAACTTTGGCTTTAATCAGGGCTTCAGTGCATGGTGGAGTTCTCCCATAGTGATTACATGGCTCCAAGCTCACATAAGCAGTTGCATTTTCAGCCAATTCTCCAGCATCTCTCAGAGCAAACACCTGTAACATTCATCTTCCTCATATGAAGCTCCCAAACAGCTCTTCAAAATTTTACATGATTCAAGAAACTCATGAACAATAGAAAATAAAATTTGTCATAATAACTCAAAAACTACAAATCAAAGCAATACTCTTGCCATTTACCAATTATTTTCCCAAGTTCTAACTTCAAATAAGAACTTTTCTGTCTGCATACAAAACTGAAGTATATGTTTCAAAAACTTCAAGCGGAAAGCTTCTTTTTCATCTTATGCACGCCACTAAACTAAATGCTCCATATAATTTTTCATCATTCACTATTCTTGTTGTCATGTAGTTTCTCAGGAACCAAATGAACAGATAAATCATATTCCAAAAAGACGTCACCACCACATAGAATCAAACACATTTGAAGAAGGAAATTGAAACAAGCATACGAAGGAAAAAAAAAAACAAGTTTACCTCAGCATGTGGTTGGCCAGCTTTAGGGTGAAAGCCTTCACCAACAACCTTGCCATCCTTGACAATAACACAACCCACCATAGGATTAGGGCTAGTACGCCCAATAGCCTTTCTAGCAAGCTCCACACACCTCCTCATATAAAACCCATCATCTCTATCTTCCTGTTGTGCTACTTCACACCTGAACCCAACCGAACCACCATGGTTTCTTACACGGGTTGGTGACTTGAACATCACTTTAGAGGAATTGCAACAATAAGATTTGGAATGTGGTTTCAACCTCAAAAGCTTGGTGGAGAGTTGCTTTGATTGTGGGACCTTGGGTGGAGAGAGAGTGAGACTTGGGAGTGAAAGTCGTTGAACTTGCATACTAGTATCTTATCTTTAAAACGCAGATCAGATTTTGCAAGTTCAGCAACTTTTGTCAAAGTTTTTCCACGGTCAGAGGAACCAATGTTAGTTTGTTTTTCCCCTTCTAAGATCTACATCTTCTATGTCAAACGCAAGCAGTGTGAAGATGCAATCATTTCAATTTCTCGGAAATCGTAGTTCTGCCAATCAAAAAATAAGAGTAAAAACACATCCAAATCATAAGGAAAATAGTGAAACTGAAATAACAACAGCTTTCTAAAGTCCTAGCCGACCGTCATATGTGCAAGATCAAGGCACTTCATATAGCAATTGCATCAACAATCTCTTTTCAAAGTACACTAAACAGAAGTAGCAACATCAACTTGGAAGTTGTAACATTGCAAAATCAACCAACATGTTGATGCAAACTCAAACTGTTTAGTTTTCATACACTTAACAGAACAAATTCCACCCAACACAAAGATAAATGTAAACAAGTAATGTACTACTAGCCTTCCAGCACGCACGCAAGTGCGTTGTATCGTTCTTCATCTGATATATCATAACACTCACAAACACATACCACAATAGATACAAAATCTAATGTATGTGAATATGGGTTTCTTTAGAGATGTCCTGGATATCAAAAATAGAGAATAAATAATGCAACATGTTGATGAATCTACTTAAGCAACCATAGTACGTTGATCAAAAAGTAAGGACTATGAAGATTGTTTCTTTCTAAACAGTAGTGATATATATATATATTGGTCAAAATAGCTTAACAATCTTAATAAAACATCTTACAACTAAAGAATTACAGTAGTAAATAAGCATTCACATGAATTTGCATAAGAACTTCAAAGTACAGATTACAGAACGATTAAAAGAGAAAGGAAATCTGCTAGGATTGAGCAAATTGCAACCCTTTGAGTATTAAGCATTCATGTTTAAACTGTCGGTCACAAAATTTGTCCATGTACCACTGCTTGGAATGCAAGAAAACCCTTATAAAACAATACATGTTTTATTTGCAATCTGTGTTCAGACTACTAAAGTCCAAAGTCCAAACTTCTGGTTCCATTGTCCAAAAGACTTCTGGTTCCTGCTATCCATATTGGCAAAAGGTGAAAATAACATTGACAGTCCTAAATTTGAATACGCAAGTATGTCCCTGATCTAATCCAACAAACTAAACCTATGTGTTGTTGGGGTCTCTTTACATCCATTGACACGCGAAAACTCTTCACCTGGATTTACAAACGCATTTATTACTTCTCACACTGCAAAAACATGCCAAAACAAAAACAACCCACCTAACCAAACCGACATTAAAACACATAACAAATCAAATAAACTCTATTGATATAATCAAAGGAATAACACATTTATGTTTCATTGTTTTGTTTTGAACTGCAGATTTCAGAGGACACAAAAGGCACAACATGTTATATTTTTCCACTATAATATGCTCTACTATTGATCAGCAACATGTCGACTATTGTTCGATTATAGTGAGTGCAGATTACTGTCTGGGAATATGCCTTAAAAATTGAGCACAATAAATTGCAGCAAATACATGGTCATCAGGTCATCCCAATAGAAAAACCAAAATGTATAGACATGGTCATCCAAACAGGGAAACCAAAATGTATAAATTATATAGAAAACCATTAACAATGTGCCACCAAATAACATCATTTTCTAGAGGCCTAAAGCACTTTCTGCATTGACGAAGGCATTGGGATGGAACCAACACCTAATTTCAAAAAGGAGACCAAACTTTTATAATGGAAGTGCCATCGTTTTAATGACGTATAACTAGGCAATTCAAACCTAACGTCATGGTTATAATGGAAGTGTCATAGTTTTGATGACATATAAATGTGCAATTAAAACCTAATTGTTTCCCTTCTATTGACCGCGAATGGGATCTGATACTCTGGGGGATCAAACAGCTAATGTAGCCTACCTTTCATACTTAGCAGCTATACCCGATTCACAGAAGATATATTTTCGCACATGAAAATGTCCACAGTAAAACAGAACACTAATAGTCACAACCCAGTGAGACAAAGCACAGAGATATCAGCTGTATATACTAAAATCAAGAAAACAGCAATAAATACAACAAACCTGGATAACAAAATGAGACTGAAATGATGCAACAGAAGAGCAAGGCTTAAACCTGTTTGTGCAGAATCTGCAAAGTCCAAAAAAAATAACAAAGGCGGAAATCAAGTTCGTTTATATAAACAGAATTGGAATCAAAACCGATAACTCAATCAATCTCGGTCTCAACTACTTTAGGAACCATATAGCTCTCTCCCAAAACTCTAAAGTTTGAGGAAACACTCAAACACCCACAAAACCAAACAAAAACTGAAAACAAAAACAAATCAAGCACACACCTAAGAAACCACCCTAGAGCTCATTTTGCGAAACCCATTACTTGTCAATCTCTCTCTCTCTC
>NC_020497.1:13799625-13850752 GCF_000184155.1 Fragaria vesca subsp. vesca
CTACTCTACTCTACTACTACTACTCTCTCTCTCTCTCTCTCTCTCTCTCTCTCTCTCTCTCTCTCTCTCTCTCTCTCTCTCTCTCTCTCTCTCTCTCAAGGTGATTTTTTTTTCTGCCGTTCCTTTCTGTTGTTGAAGAGGTGACCTCATGTTTCAAAACACCAGTTAAGGGCAAATCAGTCAATATAGACTAAAATGGCATAGAGATTAAGAAGGCTAGCTCCTTGTACTGTATCTCTTACAGTAAATTGGAATCAGTGCCAATCTCAGTGCTCATACAAACTTGAACCAAAATCTGATAGCAATGCAAGTTTGTATCCGTCCATATGTAAGAAAAGGAGGTCTGACCATAACCGATCTGATTAAGTCATAGTTTATACATATATGGAACCTTAAGATGTAAGGATTTGCATCAGAAATGAATATGTTACCAACTTCAAGCTCTAAAGTACATCTTTTGTGCAAAAACTCACTGCCTAAAATACTGGGGAAAAAAAATAATAAAAACAAGGTAAAAGAAATGCTATAGTAATGCTCAAAGTAGCAAGATTAATTGACTGTTGTAGCAGCAGAAATCACAGTTATAAGAAGTCATTCTGATACTCATAATGGAAGTATGATAAAGATTCACAAAGTTTCATCCTACAATTGTTTCACTCCACCTATTTCCTCAAATCCTAGACCCAATTCAGCAAGAGACATTTCCCCTTGAAAGATACTCAACAGTTCAGGTGCTTGCTCCTGATATTTGCTCACAAACCTATTAAGGAGATGCTTCTTACTGTTTATCAGCATGGTTGGTACTGGAGACACCTAGGCATGATAGACTTTTCCAAACTATGAGTTCAAATATATGGACTTTCAGTCCCGTGTGCAGGCTGCCAACCCATTTTGTTCACAAGAAACTCCATTAAACTTAAACATTTTTTCTTTGACAAGCTCATAAACAAGGGATTCTTTCTAAATGCAAATAGAAAATCTTCTTCAGTCCAACCACACTTATAGAACTCCTTTTGCGTCCACTTTGATTCATCCATCAAAGAGACCACTTGTAGCGCCATCATGAAAGTAAAACTCGAAGGAAGAATTCCAATATTAATGATCTTGTACTATCCCTAAACTTGCTAGTATCAGGGGACAACACAAGAGGATGATAGGTCACAAAGAATGAGATGGACAACTCCGGTACTTGAATTTCCCTAAGAATTGAAATATTGAAGCAAGATTGCTGAGTAATTTGACCTCCAACGCCTGACTCGATTTCTTAAAGAAACCAGCCACCATGTCGTCGGGGATGGGCACACTTTTGATGATATCATAGCATGGTTTGAGACTTCTCTCTAAGCTTTGAGCCAAACTGCGTTGGTTGTAATTCATGACCTCAGCAATGGTGGTGTCTGAAAAGCCAATACAACCGAAAAACTGGAGTTTGGGCACAAGAATCTTCTCAGCATTGCATAATAGCAAGGATGGTTGTTTCTTAACAAAATCGGGTATCTGAGTATCACTAAAACCGTAGTGTTTGAGAAGCTTAATAACCAAGTGTGGTTTTTCGGGTTTAAACCACAGCCTATGGGTCTTATGAATACACAGCAGTCAGGGATTCAATTTTGAAGCTCACACTTCATCCTATCTTCAGCTCTAAACACACCTCACCACCTACATATGCCTACAACACATCTCATGTTGTTGATTCTAGTAACACACACAGTAATCAATCATCAATCTCAGTAATAGGGAATCATACATTGAAGTGTGGGATTCTAGAGGCAGAACATAAACAGTAAGATACATTACAGAGCAAACTGCAAGTGCCCACAAAGACATAGAATCACAAGTGTGTTGACTGATTAGAGTCAAGAGTTGTCGACAAAAGAAAGCAAAGGAAAGGAAAGAGCAGAGCTTTACCTTCAATTAATGGATTGGTATAGATGGGCGGAGCGGTTTGAGCTCTTCATTTGTTGAGAGTGCTTTTCTTTTTCTATGTCCGAGTCTGATGTAGAGGATTGGTATTCTCATTTACTGTGTTTGTTGTTACAAAAATAAAAAATAAAAAATAAAATAAAATTGGTTGGTAAATTTGTAGTAAAATATATAAAAATGAATGTCTGAGCCCAGGTTCGAACTGGGGACCTTTAGTGTGTGAGACTAACGTGATAACCAACTACACCACCCAGACATCTTGACAGTCGTAACCAATTTTATTTTATTAATCCTAGGATATGGTTTCATACAGTACAATATCACGATCCAGCTGATTTATATACAATTAATTACATTTATAATAATTAATTCCATACATTAATTACATATCATGAGTCTTACAAAAAAAAAAAACTCTAAAGAAGAAAACAGAAAGAAATATTTGTGTAGTTATTTGATAATCTAATTATTTAGATTAATAGTTATGGTTTATCTCAGCCAAAAATAGCTCGATCCCTAATCCAATGATCAATCTAGAATTAGAGTGAAGAATTAAGTATGTATCTCATTAATCTGCCATTTTTAAGGTTGAAAGTTATAATTGATTGCATGATTATTGGCCACACTTTATAATTTGCATGATAAGTATTGGAAATTTTTAAGCACAATTAGGAAAACGTTCACTCAACATTTCCTTATTTGAAAACCCCAACAAAACATGCAACCATGCAATCGACTATAGAAAAAAATCCCCCAAAATCTTACATTGATTTATTGCCTAAAACACTCCCCAAAACTTACTATAAATTCGACGCATTGACGCTTGGTTTCTCAATCATATTCTTCCGAGAGTTGTCATCATGGCTTCTATCACTGTATTTGCTTTGGTTTGCCTTTCTCTCTTGTCAACAACTCATTCAGTGGTTGCGGCTATAGATTATGGGCAAGCTCTTACAAAGTCATTGTTGTATTATGAGGCTCAACGATCTGGTAAGTTGCCTCCTCAACAGAGAGTGCAATGGCGTGGCGATTCCGCGCTTAAAGATGGAAGTGATGCTGGTGTAAGTTCCTATATATGCCCTTTTTTCTTCTTCAGAATTTTGTTTTGGACATGAATTTGTCGTGTAATATTTTGAATTATGTTAATAATTTTTCTTATCTTTTCGTATAAAGGGAAATTTCAGAACAAATTACTGAACTTTTGTTTGCAAGAAGATAAACGTTAGGTTTCTTCAGAAACATTGTTTGCATCAATATCGTATCGTTGGAGTTACAAAACTAAGTTTTTGGAATAGGTTTTCAGGTCAACATACACCCAAAAACCCTAGAATACAAACCACACTGGCTAATTCTTCAATTATCTAACCAAAATTCAAAAGCGCGCCCTAAGCGAAGTTATTTACCCTTGACTAAAAGGAGTTTATTGACCTACATTACAGGTTGATCTTGTTGGAGGGTATTATGATGCTGGGGACAATGTCAAGTTTGGATTTCCTATGGCATTCACAATAACAATGCTGTCATGGAGCACAGTAGAGTTTGCAAACAAACTTGAGGCCAAGAATGAGCTCTCAAACGCATTGGACGCCATTAAATGGGGTACAGACTATTTGATCAAAGCACACCCTGAAGCAAATGTGCTATACGGTGAAGTTGGCGATGGAGGTTCTGATCATGCTTGTTGGCAGAGACCGGAAGACATGACTACCCCGCGGAACACCTTCAAGATTGATGAGCAGCATCCAGGTTCTGATCTTGCTGGTGAAACCGCAGCTGCTTTGGCCGCAGCTTCCATTGCTTTCAAGAATGCAGACCCTAAATATTCTGGCCTGCTCTTGACTCATGCTAAACAGCTGTTTGAATTCGCTCGCACTTACCCTGGTCTTTATCAGAATAGTATTAATGTAGCAGGCCAGTTCTACTCCAGCAGTGGATATGAGGTATTTTAATCAACAACTGATGACCAAAGATCAATTACATCTTTTTTTTCTTTTATTGTCAATATTCCTAAAGTGCAAAATTTTTTCTTTGTTTATCAGGACGAATTATTGTGGGCTGCAGCATGGCTTCATCGTGCTACTGATGATCAATCGTACCTAGATTACCTTGGTCAGGCAGGCAATAGTGGTGGTGCAAGAACTGAGTTCTCTTGGGATGACAAGTTTGTTGGCGCACAAGTCCTGGTTGCAAAGGTGGGTATAAGATTAATCACATATATAATTATTCAACAACACTATAGGTCATAGTACTGATGCATGACTTAGGGTAAGCTAGGTTCTGGTGCAGCCTTGACGTACTATATGTTTTCTTTGTATATTTGCAGCTTGTCTTAGAGGGCAAGGTACCAGCTAACTCAGGACCGTGGTCACAATACAAGAACCAGGCAGAGCAGTTCATTTGCTCTTGCATTCAGAAAGGTAACAGCAACGTGAAGAAGACCCCTGGTGGATTGTTATGGTTTTTGCCATTTAACAATCTTCAGTACACTGCAACTGCTACACTCGTTGCAACTATTTACTCTGAATACCTATCCCCCAAACATGCTCCTATTCAATGTAGTGGTGGCATCGTTCAATCTCCTGCTCTACTTGACTTGGCCAGATCACAGGTACGAATACATTTATGTATATACGAAACTAATACCAACCAAAAAAATGTTACTGTCCCTCATGCCTTGATTTTTTTTTAAAACGTACAGGTGGACTATATCCTGGGTTCGAATCCTAATGGTATGAGCTACATGGTTGGATATGGATCAAAGTATCCAACTCAAGTTCATCATAGAGGAGCATCCATTGTTTCCATCAAGAAAGATCCTTCTCCAGTTGCATGTCAAGCTGGTTTCGATGCTTGGTTTAACAAGAACGTCCCTAACCCGAATGTATTAGATGGAGCAATAGTTGGAGGACCGAATGATAGTGATGGTTATACAGATTCAAGATCCAACTTCCAAATGGCTGAAGCAGCAACTGTTAATACTGCGCCTCTAGTTGGTGTCCTAGCCAAGCTTGCCTGAGTACCGAGATTGATATCATCTTACATGTTTTAGCTAGGGTTAGGAAAATAGCTGAGGTAGATTTGCGGTTTTGATATGCATAGTGGCAAAACTGGCAATTTTTCATGTTTAAGGAATCAATTTGTATATGCGTATGCGTATCAATATTGAGTTTGGTCAGATGAGCCTTTTGCATCCTAATAAACCAGCAGGCATGGGGATCGATGAGCCTCCAAGCCCTATTTCAGAAAGAAAGAAAAAAAAAAAATACGTAATGGTGTCTTGCTAGATTGGTATCTAATTCATTCTATGTGAATTTTTTGCAACGAGCTAGGTCCGCTATAACCGAAAAGGCCTTTGATGCCTGCAAGTGGTACTTGAGGGAAATCTATTGCCAAGTACATGCATGGTGATGGTTCTAGCTATACACGTACAGAAGTGGCATGGGATGATGAACTTAATTCAAGGACTGAGCCTAGTACGTCAAGCTTGGGGTTCAAATCATCAAGCTCGTAAACCTCATTTTCTTGATCCAAGAGGTACACACCAGCAGTGATGTACATTCTTATAGTGAGCACTGATCGACATTGGCCTGGGCTGCTTGATGTTTAATATATTAGGTTCCTGAATGAAAAAACCTCCTGGCTATGAAGTGATGATATGAGAAAATGTTATTGATCAATAGTCACTGTTTATACTTTTCCCAAACTCTATGAGTTATTAGTATATAGTATATAGAGAAGCGTAGTTCGGTCGATGTTTCTTAATTATTCTCAACCTATCTATATACTCTTGTAATTTACATTTTCTAATCAATGAAATTAATAGTCACAATTTAGCCCGCTCCATCTTGTTTATGCGATTTATTGCTTTTCCTTTAATTCCTGCATTTCGATTTCAATAAACTTGCTCGATAGCTTTCAAATAAGAAGGGGATCAAACAATTTCAAATAGTATTATCTCCTCGTCATGCTACTCTCTGAGTCTCAATAGTGCGTTGAGGTTCGTGGGCAATTTACAGCAATGTAGATAGGGCTGGGCACGGGACGGGATGGGCCGGGATTTGGTGAATCATGTCCCGTTCTGAAAATAAAAAAACGGGACGGGACGGGACGGGAATGCGTTTTTAGAAATCTGTCCCGTACGTCCCAATCCCGTTTGGAACCGGGACGGGATCGAGATCCCGAAAAATTAACCCTAAAAAAAAACCTGAAAATAATCAAAATATCTATCTCTAAATTATTATCTTTCTCATCTTTGTCATCAATTTCGGCATAGAAGAAGTGGGAGAAGGAGGAGGAGAAGTGGGAGAAGATGAAGATGGGGGCTTTGCGGTAGGAGCCGAAGAGGTTGTCGCTGGAGTGGGAATCATCGTCGTCTCCATAGAAGAAGTCGTCGTCGAGGGTTCAGACGCGGGTGAGGTGGAGGAAGCTGCGGTGGTGGAGAGATCGAGGCGGGAGAGGAGGAGGAGTCTGCGGGGGTGGGGGAAGATCGGGAGGCGGCGAGGTCAAGGCGGGAGAGGAGGAGGAGTCTGCGGGGGTGGGGGAATATCGAGTGGCGACAAGGTCGAGGCGGGAGAGGAGGGACTTGAGGGAGGGGTCGCGGTCGATGAAGGCGGTGAGGAGGTGGGTGCCATTTTTGACGACGGTGCGGAAGGAGAAGATGAGGAGGGAGAGGAAAAGGAAGGTGAGGAGGTTGGAGGCGGAGAAGGAGAAGGCTTGCCGGAGGAGCTGCGGCGTCGGTTTGAGGTGGTGGAGACGCGGGTGGTGGTGGTGGTCGCTCATTTCTTTACCGGTGAAACATTTTTTTTTTTTGGTTTGAGGGGTTTCTGTTTGTTTTTTTGTTTTGTTTTTGGGTGGATCTGCGTGGGAGAGAAGAGAAGAGCATGTGTGTGTTGCAGTGGGGGGGATGGTTTTGTATATAAAATGATTAAAATTAGGTGTTCTAATATTACGGGACGGGACATAATTTTTCGGGATAGTCCCGATCCCGTCCCATCCCGTTTCAACACTACCATAACGGGACGGGACGGGACGGGATTGCCATTTTCAAAACCTATCCCGTCCCGTCCCGCTAACTTTCGGGACAGGACCGATACGGGATCGGAATTCCGGTACTAAGTGCCCAGCCCTAAATGTAGGGCAACCAGATGGATCACTCCTTGAATTCATATATAGTTGATTGATGATGAGAAATCTTTTAATTTGTAGCTAGGTCAGACGTCACTTTCTCATTCACGATCGAGTAAGATGAAACCAATTTACCAATCCACATTTGAAGCTAGTTTGTCTTTAAACACAGATTAAAAAAGGCAACGAATATATCTAACTACAAAGGACACAAGCTAGGGTTCGATTTTAATTATTTGATAAACATAATAATAACAAATAAAATGGTACGTACGTACTCTCATTCTACGATAGGATCTCGATCGAGGTAACATATTGTCGTTTGAGGAAGAATAATTAAGCTAATAATCCAGCACTCCAATCTAAGCCATTAAAAATACTCCAATATATATGTAGCATGATACAAACAAAAACATCAACACAAAATACATGTATCAGACGTGGAATGATAATATTCCACGTTCAATTATATGTAAGTATTAGGCTCATATATTCAAAAGGCACAGATGTGGCCTCATCATGCATGCACCAGTTCTACCGTCTTATAGCGCTTAATTATCTTTTGGAAACATTGTAGACTCCATTAACTTCTTAATCTAGTCACTAATTAAGTAGTTGGCGCGCTACAGATTAAGACTAAACTAGGTCAAGTTTGGCTTTCGTAGATCTCCTCGGGGCACAAATTAAGATTTTTGTTTGCAGATTTGTCAAATGCAGCAAAGTGCTTGGGACAATATTAAGAGAAAAGCAATGAACTAATTGTGAAAGTACATATATTCTCTATCCAATTGGAACTGGCCAAATTTTAAAGCGCTGCCTCTATGTTTAGACAGTTGTATTTGCCGATAGAAGAACATAGAATCGTGGATATAATCTCAACATGAGTTCGATCATCCACTGAACGTACTCCAAAATACATATCCTCAAATCAACTTTAAAGTGAATTAATGTAGACAAAAACAAAGAGTGCAGAAAGCAAAACTCAATGCATGATTGAGCTTACGAATTTGGACAGATCGAGACGTCGCTAGTGGTACACTACTATATACAGAACATTGAATCTTGATCGATCATTGACGCCTTGAAGGGTCAAGGCTAGGGTGTGAATCAGCAAGATATATATATAAAATATCAAATCGTCCGCGCCGTGATGTTGTTGTTCATGAATTCTTAAAAGGTTCAGTCTATATATATACGCATATATAGACTCCCTCGTTATTATTAATGTCATGTCATGTCGTCATGTCGATCGGATTAATTAAAATGTTAGTCTAACCTAAATCAACCCATCAAAAATGAAAACGAAAAATGGATTTACTCCATCGATTGTAGCCTAAGAAGCAAGGATAGGACCGTGTGTGTCCGAATCCAACACGATACGATACGCGGCTTCGTAAGGAATGCCATCGTACCCCATCATGGAGCTTCATCCAAAGAAACCAGCGCGCCCGGCCAGCCTCTTCAAGCTCGATCTGCTTGGTGGAATGGTGCTTGGTGCTTATTCAGATGGACAACGACGGGAGATAATTGAATTGAGAGGGTATAAACTATAAAGAATAATGACATATATATAGAGCTAGCACACAATTTTCATATATCCAACTGGAACTCACAAACTTAGTGCTGAATAATTGATGAAAAGCTGATGAAACTCAGATCGATAGCTATAGCTCGTTTGTGTGCTTAATTTGTTTTGGTCTGAAAAAGTGCAGGCTAGCTAGGTAGTGTATTTAAAAGGCTGCCTTCTTTTGAATACGAACCATTGAATCATGCATCTAGTCTCAGAGAGAAAAGGAAAAGGAAATAGTGTGTTCATGAGTTTGTATTTTTATTATAAAAAAAAAATACAAGGGAGAAATGAGGAGACATATATAGGTTGCATGCATGGAATGGAATCAATAAGTGATCGAGTGATCGACCTTATTGACAAACAGTATAGTTCGTTCATCATAATTCAAAAATACTGGAAATTACATACACAAAAATCTAACACCTAATTAAACAAAACGAAAAGGTTTGGAATGCGTGTTGCTGCTGCTGCTACTATTGACCTCGACAAGTTATGGCCTACCCCCAAAGTAGATTGGATTAAGATTAAGCAAGTAGTTATTGAGATATAAATTTCACGTCCGGAATATGAAAACTTGTATGTGTGTTTATAAGAGTTTAAGTTACTTCATCTATTACCAATTGGTTTTGGATATGAACCTCATACTACTTTATCATGATATCAGAGCAGGTTACCCACGTCCATGTGTGAGTGCATGATGGCCACACGGACTTCACGTCACCTAGGCTTGAAAATTCGGGCGTGCTGCTGGAACGTACAGGTTGGTCAGTTCAATTGGTTTAGACAGACACGTGTAGACTGTTATGTTGCATGTGAAGGTTCGTGTTCGAAAGGAGAGGGTGACACATATTCACATGCAGACCTTGAGTCAAGTTGCACGTGAGGGGGCGTGTTGGAGAGGAGATATCTCATATTAGAAAAGTGATAAATAAAATATAATTTATAAGTAGGTGGATCATTCCTAATTGTACCAATGCTTTTTGTGATTAAAACCCAACACCTTAAAGATTGTTAAGATTGAGACAATATCGGTACGAGAATAATTCACGGACCACACGCTTGTCGCTGTTTGACAGCAGCTAGGAGCTAGGTTGAGAATGCATCTACTTGAGTCTTTATCCTAGTTGGTGCTATTATTTGAGCCCTAATCATAATTATAAGTATTTGGGAATTTATGCCATTGCCACCCAATAGTCGATCTAACACTTTTACCATTTTTGCGTTCAAGAAACAAGCTAGGTGGTTAATTTTGGGAGTTGGGAATTTTTGAACCAAGAACGAAAAGAGTGTAAATATATGCAGCAAGCAAGCAGAAAACTGGTGCATGCATGGCTTACAGCAACCTAGCAACTAGCGAGTGCTGGTACGAAAGTAGTCTCTGTCTGAGTCGACGTCGTCGAAGGGTCTGAATCGATCAGCGGTACATGATCTTGCAATCAAATATAGGATCCCTCAAATATATATATTGGTCCATGCACATGTTGTTCATGAGAACATGCAAGGACCATGCCAGTTTCAGACGTATTTACACCGTTGCTAGCTACAATGTCACATCTCGTAGATAGGAGAATTATGAATCAGACCTAAACCAACCCATCAAGAATGAAAGCTTATTTGACCAATCCACCTAGCTGGCATGCATCATTTTAAGGTTAATGTGTCAACCTAGCTAATATTTGAGAAGGACCATACATATGGATATTTTTAGGACAGACAGATTTAAGATATTCCATCATGCATGCATTTCTTCCTTACAGCTGCTAGCTACATAACTCATTCTAATCTAGCTTCTCTGTATGGGGCAAGTACTCTTATTATTGCTAGCTAGCTTCTTCTGAGAATCTGAATATATATGAACAAGCTAGGCCGAATGCCATAAAGAATATCATGTATGTGCAATGATTTGTACAATATGGATTATATATGCAGGCATGATTCAAATTAATGGCTCAATTAGCATGTATCGTACCTATTTGGAAACCTTTTGTTTCGAAAAATAAAATAACGTACACAGTAAGAGCATCTCCAACAGTATTATTAAATTAAATTTTTTTAAAAAATTTGTCAATTTTTAGGATGAATAAGAGCTCCAGCAGTATATCTAAAATATTGTACGTATTTGGAAATCTTGGTGAGAAATTGCTGCATAACAAAACGATAACCGAAGCATATCGATCTTTATGACAAATCATATATATATATAGTAACTTGGAGGCTAATACCCAAACAGAGATCTATTTGCAATTATATCTTATATATAAGTGTGAGTGTTGATTCTCATATATAGAGAGAGTATATCCCAATATATTCCTGAAAAATTCTCACGATCGGTGTTTTGTTTAGATGCACATTAATGTATTGAAATCGCGAATCTTAATAAAACCAAATTCATAAAGGCTAGGGTTCTAATCCCATCGGAGTAACATAAACAAGCATGTCATCAACATATACCAATATATTTTTGTTTCCTTGGCTCATTAGCTCAAGATTGGAGTAGAACAGTACGTACTGCCATATGATATATATATATATATAAAGCCCCATATGATCATCGCTGATCATCTCAGATTGAGCACGTACAATGTGACAAAAGAGACCTGAAATGGCATCAAATTTTTAGTGCTCTAGCTTTAAGGATCAAACACAAGGTGATAAGCAATCTTAGAAACCAATCATACACGACCCTTTATATCTTCAGGTTCCTGCACACTGAATCGAAAAAAAAGTTGCCTGGACATGGTGATACACCAGTGGGGGGTGGCCCGGTGGGTAACTTTGTAGTAATGTAATGAGTTTCAAGAACGTGACCCCAACTTTAAATTTGATCACATATATCAATGATGAGTTGCGGCACCCTCTTTCTGTCACATTTTCCAAGAGGAGTTTGTGAATATTTTGCTCTAATGTTTGTTCGATTATAGTATCATAATGTGAGGCATAGTTGAATCAACTTCCAACCCATAAAAATGTTGAAGTAGCTAGGTCTAAACCCCAAACATAAAAATTGTAGATTTTAGTGAGCCTATTAGAATTAGCCAAATTAATTAGTGATGATATACGATCGATGCAAAGCTAAATTGCTAGCTAGTTTATTTGATTCATTATACGTCTTGTATAAATTTATGAATAAATGGTGTGTTTAAAAATTATATACAATTATTTCACCGGAAATTTGTCTCAGACTAGCTAGTATGGACAACCAAAACTTGACCAATGTTCGTTTATATACACAAACATCCTATCATATTGTCATCGAAAAAACATCCTATCATATATGAGACCAGGCCCGGATTTGATGCGAGTCCGAAGAAGCCGTCGACTCAAGGCTCGGAGCTCTAGGGGGCCCAGAATTAGACAAATCACTTCTCTCTCTCCGTTATTAAATACAGTCAAACATTTTTTACTGCAATGGAAGGAACAAAGCAACGGACTTGCATGAATATAAGGGGCCCAACCAACTATATATACATATATAATATCACTTGATATATTTTGAGTGAAAGAAATAAGTAAATATATACGATTTAAGTTTTCAGAAAAGAAAGTCTATACAATTTAATAAAATTACTACCTGAAAATTATACCCAAAAAAACGTAAATTTCTAAAATAGGATTTATAATGTAAATAAAATCACTAAAATATAAATCATAATCCAAATATTTTGGATATGTAGTTAAATTTTGACTTAATAGATTTAGTTTGTGAAAATTTTTATTAAAAAAAAAAAAAAAACTAGATGCAAACTACAATTTGAGGGCCCAATTTTGAGAGTTCGACTCAGGTCCGAAAATCTCAGGTCCGGGCCTGTATGAGACTGTGCCTACATTGTGGGTGTTGTTTCTTTTCACTTTCTTGGATGCATCATATACAACACTCTGTTTGTTTCTTCTCACATCCTTGTTGATCTCTTCACCAATGAAGGGAAGCTCTAGGCCTCTATATGAGAAGACGCGAAGATGAAGGATGATAAAACACTAAGATGCCGGTCGAGATTTTTTATACGCAATATGGATGTGGCAGTAAGTGGTTAAATAGTTTTGTATAATTTTAGTTTGTCTTTCACTATTTGCCACACATACTTTGCCACACATACTTTGATGTTTTTTGTTGTTAATATTTCAAGAGTATTTACGTCAAAAACACTAGTTATGATTTTATGATTGAGGTATCCAACCTCTTTTCTTAAGTATAAATTTACGAAAAAATTATATAATGTGTTAATGCATAACATAACATTATGTATCGAGAATGGACTTACCTTTACCTCTAAAAGTATAGAGATAAGTATATATAAAACCTCTTGATGAGTCCAAGATAAGCAGCCAAATGACCGTCCCCATTTCTAAAAACTCATGTGCATTTCAAACCCTACCCTCTTATAAAACAACAAAACTATACACTCGTAATTCTTGAGTGGCACCAAGAGATATAGCTAGAGACACACATACAAATACTCTTGTGCTCACCGAATTCGAATCTTTCTGTCAGCCTCACTCTCCCTGAAACCTTCACTGTCTTCTTAGTCCATGGCGATATAGCCTGAGGATGATGATCTCAGATAGTTGCCATCTCCTGCTGATCCTTAAACTTACTTTACATTAATAGTCTGGGAAGCAGCAGCTGGCTCATCATACATACTGCGAATCTCGAAGTCAAGCAAAACTAGGAGGGAGGCTGAAGTTTAAGCTGCAGCTAGAGAAGCAGATATGGTCTGGGAGGACATGTTCGATTTACGCAGAGCAATGAGTAAGTAATTGTTCATACTAGTTTCAAGTAGTTGCTCATGAATATATCACTTGACACATAGATACATGCATGATGAAGAGAATAGAGACTTTAATTCGAAAGTAGAGGAACTACGCAAAAATTATCAGCTTCTGTTCTTGTTCTTCTTCTTGTCTTTCTTGCTGTCTTTCTTGGTACCGAGTTCTTTGGTGATATCACCAGGTAGTAGATTTTTATTTATTCTATTTTCTCTAATTTTGGTCGCAATGAGTTATTTCCTTAGAAAGTGGATTCCTTATCTTTTTCTTTCCTTAAAAAACACCGAATGAAAATTTTTCTGTATATAAATAAAGGTGATTCTTCTTGGTTTTATTTGCTCCAGGACCCTTCATAGCTTGGCATAGATTTCCTACAACTGGCTATCGTTAGTAGTTGAGTTTTCTCCATGTATGTTCACCTTCTTAGATCATTATTTGCATCATACATAGAAATTCTTCTTAAAAATGAAACAAAATGTAATCTTATAGTTACTATATGAAGGCCAGAAAAGAGTACTACTAGTCACTGCCAAATGTCTTTGTTTGGACTACGTTGATGAGCTAGAATGACCCAGCTTTCTCTTTGTGTAATATATACTGAGAACATATCCTAGTTCCATTGTCAAAGCTAGAGGGGAAGATTCTACTGTATAAGGATGTGTCACAGGTCCAACTTGTCATGTTAAGTTTAATGTGAAGGAGACGACTCTCAAGCATTCTATCAAAGTTCAGAACAACAGAATAGATATCCAACAGAACTCATAGCCTCAAATTGAATTTTACTACTGCATCTCGTGAAATGGAGAAAAATGTTTCAGAACCCGCAAACATGTTCTGTACACATTAACTGCTCAACTGTAACTGCAACTTGTAACATTTTTACCATAGAACATTTGTCATAACTTACACATATAGTTCATGTAGTTGTATAAAACTGTATACTCACCAAGAAAATAAAAACATCCAACTTTTTACATGTTATGATTTTTTACCATTGGAAAGAATCATACCTCAGTTTGATTTGTATCATGTCTGACAGATTCCAGGCTTCAATTTCGGACTGAATGGCTCCAGCAAAAGTTTCCCTGCTTGTGTGAGCACATAAGCATAGTTATGCAACTTAGTTTCCTTGGCATCCTACTACTGTATTATCTACAAAAAATTATGGGCCAGATCTGCAAACAAAGAACAAAGTCCCCAGATCAAGGAATAGAGAAGCATGGCACCGGCATTGGCATAAGATTCAGCACCATTTACAAGATCAGCATAACTTGTTGCCTTTTACTGATGGTAACTCATTTCATATTGCTGCTGTTGTTGCTAAACGGAAGTGTCACTTACTGCAATCATAAAGTTCGTGCAATTTCATCTGAGGGAATGCAAGTGGTATCATGGGCAGTATCATCGATCACAGTATACCAGATTCTGAATGTCAAGTCCTTTAAGTTTCCTTGGCTATTAAGAGCATGGTGGTTTTGCAGCTTCATATTGTCCATCATCTCTGTGGCTGCTGATACTCATTTCCGTATCACATATCATGGTCAGCTTCAGTTACAAGATTATGCTGACTTTGCAAGTGTCCTTGCAACCACCTGCTTATTTGCTATTTCAATGCAAGGGAAGACAGGCCTCACCGTTACCATCCCAAATGGCATCACTGAACCACTTATAAATGGAAAAGGTGATAAACAATCAGAAGGAAGACAACAATCTCCATATGGAAAAGCTACTCTCCTCCAACTTGTCACATTCTCTTGGCTGAACCCTTTATTTGCCATTGGAGCCAGGAAACCCCTAGACCAGGAAGAAATCCCAGATGTTGATATCAAAGACTCGGCTGAATATCTGTCTCACTCTTTTGATGAGAAACTGCGAAATGTGAAAGAGAGAGATGGAACCACAAACCCAGAAATCTACAAGACTATATACTTATTTATCAGGAAGAAAGCAGCAATCAATGCATTGTTTGCAGTAATATCTGCTGTTGCATCATATGTTGGTCCATATCTCATTGATGACTTTGTAAACTTTCTGACACAGAAGAAAACTAGAAGCTTAGGGAGTGGCTACGTTCTAGCACTTGCCTTTCTTGGAGCTAAGATGGTTGAAACAATAGCACAGAGGCAATGGATTTTTGGCGCTCGACAGCTAGGGCTTCGCCTTAGAGCTGCTCTGATATCTCATATTTTCCAGAAAGGCTTGCGTCTATCAAGCCTATCCCGCCAAAGCCACACTAGTGGAGAGGTCATCAATTATATGAGTGTAGACATCCAAAGAATCACAGACTTCATCTGGTACTTAAATATAATATGGATGATGCCTATTCAAATTTCCTTGGCTATCTACATTCTTCATACAAATCTAGGCATGGGTTCATTAGCTGCATTAGCAGCAACTTTGGCAGTACTGCTTTGCAACATACCGATGACTAATCTCCAAAAGAGATATCAGACTAGGATCATGGAAGCCAAGGACAACAGGATGAAAGCCACTTCAGAAGTTCTTCGAAGCATGAAGACAATCAAGCTTCAGGCATGGGACGGTCAGTTCCTTCACAAGTTAGAAAGTTTGAGAAAAGTAGAGTATGATTGGCTATGGAAGTCTCTACGATTGACAGCAATTGGCGCTTTTGTCTTCTGGGGATCACCCACATTTATCTCTGTGGTCACATTCTGGGCTTGTATGCTGATGGGCATAGACCTCACAGCAGGGAGAGTTTTATCAGCATTGGCCACCTTCAGAATGTTACAAGACCCTATATTCAATCTACCTGACCTTCTCTCCGCGATTGCACAGGGTAAAGTATCTGCTGATAGAGTAGCTTCATATCTCATGGAAGATGAAATTCAGCAGGATGCCATTGAGCATGTTCCAAAAGATCAGATGGAAAACTCCATTGAGATAGAAAATGGAAAATTTGGCTGGAATATTGATTCCAACAGCATCACTCTTGATGGAATCCACTTAAAAGTGAAGAGGGGTATGAAAGTGGCAATCTGTGGGACTGTAGGATCAGGGAAGTCTAGTCTGCTGTCATGCATTCTTGGAGAGATTCAAAAGTTGTCGGGGACAGTCAAGATCAGTGGTACAAAGGCTTATGTTCCTCAATCTCCATGGATTCTGACAGGAAATATCAGGGAGAATATTCTGTTTGGCAATGCATACGACAAGGCCAAGTATGACAGAACAGTTAAGGCATGTGCATTGGAAAAGGATTTTGAGCTATTCTCCTGTGGAGATCTAACAGAAATTGGAGAAAGAGGAATTAATATGAGCGGAGGACAGAAACAAAGAATACAAATTGCTCGTGCAGTTTACCAAGATGCTGATATATATTTACTGGACGACCCTTATAGTGCTGTTGATGCTCACACAGGCACCCAACTCTTTGAGGTTAGTCTTCCTGGACTTCCTCTGTCACAAACAACACTATGAGTAATTGTCTTTAAAGTATCTTGTATTTTGGAGCAACATCCTTTCGAATTTTGAAATTGCTTATAATTTTTTTCTATACCTTTCAGGACTGCATGATGGGAATTCTCAGAGAGAAGACTACTCTTTATGTCACTCACCAGGTTGAGTTTCTCCCAGCAGCAGACCTAATTCTGGTAAGGAAGTCACAACATAAACCTCTCTCCATTTACTCATTTATGATAAAGTGAAAATACAGAACTATGGAAACTATGTAAAAACTAGCCAGTAACCAGACGGGTAGACTTGTTACTGATAAAAAGCATATATTATGATTGAAAGACTACCTGTGATAATTAGGAAATTCATCCTAAAGTGAATCCTAATGAAAAATTACATAATGTTCTTTTGGTAAGAAAGTAACTTTATGCGTACTTGGTTTATGATCAGGTCGATTTATAAGTCATGATTACAGAAATCTAACAAACTAAAACTAACATGGGCTTTCAACAGGTGATGCAAGATGGAAAGATTGTTCAAGCTGGAAACTTCGAAGAGCTTCTAAAACAAAATATTGGCTTTGAAGTTATGGTCGGTGCTCATAGCCGAGCTCTAGAGTCAATCCTCACAGTTGAAAATAGCAGCAGAACTACTCAAGATCCAATAGCTGACAGTGAACTCAATACAGAGTGCACTTCAAATGCTGAACTTCAACAGACACAACAGGAATCCGAGCATAATCTTTCTCTAGAGATTACAGAAAAAGAAGGAAAATTGGTTCAAGAGGAAGAGAGAGAGAAAGGAAGCATTGGGAAGGAAGTTTACTGGTCGTATTTGACAACTGTGAAAGGTGGTGTGCTTATTCCAATCATACTCTTGGCTCAGTCATCGTTCCAAGTACTGCAGGTAGCTAGTAACTATTGGATGGCATGGGCTTCTCCTCCTACAATTGAAACGGAACCTAAAATGGGAATAAAGTTCACATTACTTGTTTATATCCTACTTGCTGTTGGAAGTTCACTTTGTGTGCTGTTGCGTTCATCGCTAGTAGCAGTAGCAGGAATTTCAACAGCTCAAAAACTCTTCATGGCTATGCTACATAGTATACTCCGAGCGCCAATGTCATTTTTTGATTCAACACCAACAGGAAGAATCTTAAATCGGGTAAGTTACAATTTGGAACATATGGATGATAAGCAGTTTATCTATTCTTTAGAGGGACCACTACCATCTAATGGTATGAAAATATTATCCATGCTACATAAAAGTTGACAGTCTTATGACAATATATGAAGACTGTCACTGTTAATAAGTTCTATAGGTTTAGAATAAATTCAGCTGTCATTGAATTAGAAACTAGAAGAAGTAAACCGAAGAAGCAAATAGAAAATTACTAGACGGGTCAACCACTAGAAAATTACAGATGTGAGCCCTAAAAGAACCAAGAACAAAGTATATAAGTCCTGGACTAATTAAGATTCTTTAATTATATCTGTGTAAGTGTGCAAGTGTGTAGGTGATTAAAGGAAAAAAAGTCCTTTATTTCATTTTGCAGGCATCCACTGATCAAAGTGTGTTAGATTTGGAAATGGCAAACAAATTAGGTTGGTGTGCTTTCTCAATAATACAGATTCTAGGCACCATAGCAGTGATGTCACAAGTTGCCTGGGAAGTGTTTGTGATATTCATTCCTGTAACTGCAGTTTGCATATGGTATCAGGTAAGGACTCTTATCTCCTTTCAGCCAATAATTAATCAATCTGTATATGAATATTTAATTGTCAGCGAAGAAAAAAACTCAAAAACAATAGCAAAATTCTATTTGTATGGTATCTCACTGTTCAAGTCTTTAGTATAAATAAGAATATTGTTGGTATTTTTATCCATTATATATTACATGACATATAACTACAATATATACTTCTACAACTTACATAATCAAGATTTCAGTGATCAGTAATGATGAACATATAATTTTTCAATAAAAAAAATGATGAACAAATAAAACCACTAAGCAATGATATCAGAAAAACAGTCTAGTATGAAATGCTACCCAAAAAGGCATGAGATGAATGGAAATTAATCAAATTTTTGGTCTAGCATTTTATGTGGGTGAATGCTCTCAGATATGGCTATTGACGTAAAATATAATGATGACTACTTCAGCAATATTACATACCAACAGCAAGAGAACTGGCACGGTTATCAGGCATACAAAGAGCTCCAATCCTCCACCACTTTGCGGAATCTCTGGCAGGAGCAGCAACAATCCGTGCTTTTGATCAAGAAGACCGCTTCAGTGATGCAAACCTCCATCTTATAGACAACCACTCAAGACCATGGTTTCATAATGTGTCAGCAATGGAGTGGCTTTCTTTCAGACTAAATATACTGTCCAACTTCGTGTTTGCCTTCTCACTGGTTCTATTGGTGACCCTCCCTGAAGGAGTTATCAATCCAAGTAAGCATCAATAGACGTTAAAAAAAAAAAAAAAAAAAAAAAAAAAAAAACTAAAATGCACTATTTTGATATTGATGGTTTGGATCAAGGAAATCTAATTTCTAGAAAAATCATGGATGGCACATTATCATATATGATATATCTCAATCATGGAGTATGAGTGTGCACTTGATGAAAACTTGATTACTTTTCTGTATTTCTTAATTAGCAAATAAAATTTTGAGTCATAAGCATAGCAGCTAGACTAATTTTGGTTTTCCATACAAACAGGCATTGCAGGGTTGGCAGTAACATATGGAATAAACTTGAATGTTCTGCAAGCTTCGGTTATATGGAACATATGCAATGCAGAAAATAAGATGATCTCAGTCGAAAGAATTTTGCAGTACTCAAATCTAACAAGTGAAGCACCTCTTGTGATTGAAGATAGCAAGCCACCAATCAACTGGCCGCAAGTTGGAACAATTTGTTTCAAAAATCTACAGGCAAGTGTCTATGGAAAATTTTAAATAGTAGGGAGTTCAACAATCAACCAAATGATTTCATAGACCGTTGGTAGACTCATTAGGATGCATTAACTGTCTTGCAGATCCGTTATGCTGAACATCTCCCATCTGTCCTGAAAAACATTAGCTGCACATTTCCTGGACAGAACAAAGTTGGGGTTGTAGGAAGGACGGGCAGTGGGAAATCAACCCTCATACAGGCCCTTTTCAGGATAGTTGAACCTAGAGAAGGAAACATTATAATTGATGACGTAGATATTTGCAAAATTGGCCTTCATGATTTAAGATCAAGGCTTAGTATCATTCCGCAGGACCCAACAATGTTTGAAGGAACGGTGAGAGGAAACCTCGACCCATTAGAGCAATACTCGGACAGCAATGTTTGGGAGGTAATTAATCTTAATCAAATAAGCAGTACCTGAAATGGCCTGGCCAAGAAATTTTGGACCTTTGAATGGAATTCTGAAATAGGAGATATGCTTTCAAGTTTTATATCTATCTTTGGTACAAATGATCTACCCTCATTTAAGAGGTGACTAGGTGTGACAAACACGCTTACATTCCTTTAACAAGCTATGAATGAATAGTGATTTACTTGCATTGTTTTCTACTGAAACTAAACTCCAAAATCTTTAGGCTCTAGATAAATGTCAGCTAGGTGGTCTAGTGCGAGCGAAGGAAGAGAAGCTGGAAGCATCAGGTTAGATTCACTATTTTGGACTGTTACTGAACTGATCAATGTCTATGTGATACCTTCTTACATGGTATGAATTTGACAGTGGTAGAAAATGGAGAAAATTGGAGTGCGGGTCAAAGACAGTTAATTTGCCTTGGAAGAGCATTGCTCAAGAAAAGCAGAATTCTGGTATTGGATGAAGCAACCGCATCTGTTGATTCTGCAACTGATGGGGTGATCCAGAAGATCATCAGCCAAGAATTCAAAGATCGAACTGTCATCACAATAGCTCACAGAATCCACACAGTTATAGACAGTGATCTCGTTTTGGTCCTTAGCGATGGTAAGCAAAAACAAACATACACACACATTACACAGATGCAAGCATGATTGCTTATAGCACATGCACAAATTACAGACATGCATTAGAATTTTGAAAGAGGACTCATGAAAGTGATTTGGTGCAAACAGGAAGGATTGCAGAATACGACACACCAGCCAAGCTACTAGAGAGAGAAGAGTCCTTATTTTCAAAACTCATAAAGGAGTACTCAATGAGATCCCAGAGCTTCAACAACCTAGCAAATCTACATAGCTAAGTTGAGTTCGAACTGTGAACTAGTTAGAAGGATCAAAAGGGACTCTGCATAATCTAAACGACCTTGAAATGGATTGGCTAGATGAATTAGTAGCTGTTATACATAGATGCAGCATTTGATGAGGAGAATGGATTTCTGTGTCAACATGATCAACATAAACAATGACATTCTCCGAAATTCCAATATGTACTAGTATGTAAGGACAACTAGCGCAATAAAAGAGTTCCTTGAATCAAACGAATTCCAATCAAGCTCGCCAGCTTGCAGATTTTCAGAAAGATGGTGAAGAATGCGTTCCAAACCAAGCTAGTTTCAAAAGACTATTCTAATAACAATTTATTGAATTTACTTACTGATGCATAATTAACTTGATCGAGTCCTTGCATGATGAGTGGTTTTACTGCTATTCTCTGTTATCCTCACTTAAACGATTCAATTTTCTCATACAGGATAGCAGTAAAACGGCTCATCTGGATTTCCCGAAATGGGGTTCCACAACCAAAAGGACCAAAACCAATGTCATGAAAACTTACCAAGAAATCGTTGGTGATTGATTCTTTCTTCTCCGAACCTGGGCATCAATTTCGAAGCTTGAATTGGGTATGAATTCGATGCATGTATTGCTCGCAGCTCAAATGGAACTGTGTGGGGAGTCGAGTTTGCTTAATATCATGTCGTCTGGTTGATGCCTTGATGGGTCAAATTTCCCTCCTTATTTGGAGGAGGATGTCATGTAATTTACTACATGTGAAAAAGCTTTTCGGTGAAGCCTCAAGACCCATTCAATTAACCAAGAGGCAAGATGGTATATGAATAGTAAAGTTGGTAGTATGTATATGTTGAAATGCAAGAGAGAGAGCCTATATGTATTGGCTTGTTGGTGACTGAAAAGTTTGACAAAAGGATGAAGATGCATTGATGGTGCATACAAACATTGAAGCTTGAATTAAGGAAGAAGTTTGAATTCTCTTCCTTGTGCATGGACGTGAAGGATTTGCATGGGAAGTGCATGAAGAATGCATGCATATATTTGCCTATATATAGAGGCATTTGCAATGGTGCAAAAGAGACAGAAGAACCGGTGAGTTCACCTTGTGCTATACAAGAGTGTGAGATAGAGAAAAAACTCCAAGTTGAGAGTTTGTGTGTGTAACAAAACAAAGTGTGTATGAGAGTGTATCCCTTCAAGAGTGAGTCTTAAAGTAGTGTTTCTCTCCGTGTAACCTTTATTCGAATAGTGGAGGTTCTTTGTTGTTGTTGCCCTGTGGACGTAGGCACTTTGCCGAACCACGTTAAGTCGTTAATACCCAGTGTTCTTTATCATTTTCTTTCCGCTACATTTTTACATTTGTGGTTGTGAGTTTCCGATTCCATTCTACAATTTATTCTTCCGCATAACCCAACACTGGTGTCATTGAGTACAAACATTAATAAACTTGTACAGTTGTACCCCCTTTATTTCATTATAGCATTCTTTAGATGGAGTTACCGTAAGTACTCAAATCCGTAGTTTCTTAGATGATACCATATTTTCAAAGTATAAACCAAGGAAACTGCTCTGCAATTGCGTGTAACACCAAACTTGAGGTCAAAAACTCAAAACTAGTAAAACCTAAGACAACCCACATGAGTGCAGGACCGGTTTTTTTTTTTTCTTTTTTTGAGGAAGGTAAACACTTTATAATACAGAATCTAAGATCACAATTTTATGATATATCGATCTTGGATGGTTGAGATTAAATAATAAATTCATCACTTTCTGATAAACCTGAACCGTTCAACTTTATCAAAAATAAATCAAAGTTTTGGACGACTTAACGATCATCAAATCTTCTAAAAACTTGTGGAAATGATCTACTCATATAGACCTACAAATTGAATGGTGGAGATATAATTTTGTAATCGGGATATATATACATAGCCCTTCAAATGAGGGATCCTTTTTTTTGTTCATTTCTAAGGATAGGGTATTTGACGAACTTCCCAATCACAAATAAACATGCGGATACCTACTAACAAGGAAGAAAAAATCAAAACTTTCGGCGATATCTCGCCTAAATTTTCGTTTTTTTCATCTATCGATATATTTTTCCCTTCCTAGAATTTTTCATCCGGAAATCTCGATATTTCGCGATATTTAATGATATATCGCCATATCTGGCGATATTTTAGAAACCCTTTCAAATCTTGCTGAAATTTTTTTTCCCGCCGAATATTTTCCCTGTCTTTCCCTACCTCCTCACGTGGTCCTGCTACTAGCAGCAGCAATGTTTGACTCAAAGTCCAAAGTCCAAAGTCCAAGCCGTGTTTGACTCCAAAGTTCAAGCGCAAAATGTTAAATTTTGCAGTTTCAAAGATTCGAACCTTGTTTGGGTTGGTATAAGGCTAACACCATAACCAACCTTACTAATCATCTAACTTATGTATCTTAGTATCTTTATACTATATATTGATTTTTTTTTTTCCAAATCTGAAAAATACAAAATTTGATAAATGTCTAATCCCCAACTAACTTTTTTACCTACACTTCCATAAAAATTAGGTAAATGTTTAAGTGGTTTTAAAATACTTATGTAATTCCATGTGAAATGTATCATATGTATATAAGACGTGATGATCTAGTATCCTTTTGGGTTTCAAGTCATAAAAAAAAATGTTTAAAATAAACTTTTAAGAATTATTAATGGTTCGGCACTAACTTTTTCACCTTAACTTACTACAACTCCCTATAGATTAATGTTTATTCAAGGTTTTCATTTCAAATATAGTACATAATACATAAAACAAACATCTCTTAAAGTTTGGTTTAAAATTTCCTTGTTTTTCTTCAAGTTTCTGTCAATTTTCTCATTTTTTTTTACTGTAATCGATATTTCCCCAAAATTTCCATCGAAATTTCCATATTTTAGAGGGTCGAAATTTCTGTAATCACCGAAATTTTCTTCCTTGCCTACTAACCACGCGAGATACTCACTCGAGTTCCTACACTTGAACAGAGCAGTACCTAAACTTCGACTCCTGATCGTCCTGCAATCGCTAGACACAACATGAGGGCAAAGTTCCGGTCTCTCACATTGATACGTCTATCTTCAGGCACAATATTATAACATCACCATCTCCCCTATAAAGACGTACAGCTCTATAACGGCACATGACACCTTGTCTAGTGGGACCTTGTCCATTCCCTCTTGCATGGAGACTTGGGGGACTGGGGACTTACGGCTCGTACTCTCGATGCTTAAAATTGACAAACTTAAGAGACTCTTGAGCGGGGCCTTGGGGACTTGTTTACACGACCCTTATGGTGGTAAAACATCATGAGTACTCGCCTCTCACACGACCATAAGGACGTACCTGCCAACTGTTAACTAGTCGAAGGCCTCGCGCCTCCCTTAAGAAGATACATTTGGCTGCCTAAAAAGGTTTGGGCCTTAACTAAGCCTAAGAGTGCAGTTTGATAATTTGGGGGGTGACAAGCACCTTAACCCTATAAATAAATGTCTCCCTTCTCATAAGTGTAAGCATCCATTCTCCACTTCGCTCTTATCTTCTCACTACACTCTCATGTATTTGATTTAGGCATCAGAGGGTCAGCTTGGTCTTCCTCCTGATGTCATTTGCTCATGATTGACAGGTTTTTGACATCAGAGATGAAGTGTTCTTCTAGCATTCTATGTAGCTCCGCCCCTCGGCAACTACACGGAAACATAACTGAACAGATTACAACCCACAAGAATGGTCGACAGTACTACATCACGACCAATGGCGGAGCTAGAAATTCATCTTAGGGGGGTTCACATATAAAGTACCGATCGTTACAAAAAAAAATAATATATATATATTGATCATTCGATCGTATAAACTGAATTATTGTATCATAAGTTAAAAGTTGAAAACATAATAACATAACACTAATATAAAATTCTTGTACTGCAATGGTCTAAAAGCTTGGGTTAAAACAGCAAATGGACTAACAATTGCATGCAACAGGTTTGATTGGTCTGGGGTAAAATATGGGTCTCATGTAGAACCCAGCTAACCCGACTAATACATGGGTTGAGAATTGGACTAACAATTGCATGCAACAGGTTTGATTGGTATGGGGTAAAATATGGGTCTCATGTAGAACCCAGCTAACCCGACTAATGCATGGGTTGAGAATTGGACCATTGATTGGTCTGGGGTAAGAAAAAGCAAGAGATCCACGTGACATTTGTTAAAGCCAAATTAACTCATGTGCTGACATCCAACAAGAATAAAATATTAGCTAAAGTAATGGGTTTTTGATTTAGACTGTTAGATCAAGATCTAATGGACTATATTTAAAAATAGAGTTAATTTCAGTTTACCCCCGTCAACTTAGGTCGATTATCATGTTAGTCATTCTTCTTTCAATTTCAACAAAAACTCCCCTCAACTCCCAATTTTCATCAGCCGTGCATGTCCAAACCTCCAATCTCTCTGTCAAGTGATGACTTGATATCAAGAAAAAAGAAAAATAGACAAATTGCATTCAATCCCACCAAAATCACTAAGGTTAGGGGGTTGTGATGAGAACGAAAATGTGTATCGATATGGGGGGAAAATGGTCCGAAAGGTAACTTTCAGAATTTGACTTTCTTCTTGATATCAAGTCATCACTTGACAGAGAAATTGAATAGAGATTGGAGGTTTGGACATGCGCAGCTGATGAAAATTGGGAGTTGAGGGGTGTTTTTGATGAAATTAAAAGAAGAAGGACTAACATGATAATCGACCTAAAGTTGATGGGGGTAAACTGAAATTAGTCCTTAAAAATAACTATATCATATAAATAATTCTAGTTTGATTTCTTTATTTATATTCTATGAGCAGTTTGTGTATAGATAAATAATTGTTGAATTCAAAAATAGAGTAAAAAATATAATTATTTATCAATTAAAAAAATATTTTTATAGAATGTGAATAGTAATTGGTCTTCGGATTCGTCTCATTGTTGTATTGTCGAACCAATGACTAATGACTGATTTCGATGAAAACAGACAAATTTTATTTCTATAAGTATGATTACACATGGCGAGTTGTAATAGGATTATGGGTCTCTGATTCTATATTACACGGAAAAGGAAACGGAAACGAGTTTTGGTTTCTGATACGCAGAAATGTGAAAATCAAAATATAGTCTGATACGAAACATTAAAATTGTATATAAATAAAATAAAATATTATATAATTTGTAATTGAAACCTTATCCCTTTTCTGAGTTTTCTTTCGTGTCGTCGTGGCTTTGTTCTTCGTCTCTTCGACGGCGCCTTGCAGTGAACAAGGCGGGAGGAGAGGAGGAGCAGTGGCAATGTCAGATTCGGATGGTGGAATTCGGTTATGGATCTAGATCAGACATGACTCACATGAGTCCTTGTTATTCCGATCAAGCTCAGTAGTGATGTCACTCAGCGTCGTTGTGAGCCCAGTTACCGTCGTCCGAATGGAAGCCGCAACTTCCGATGGTGCTCTTCCCCCACGCAATCCAGACCCTTCGCCCCGACTCTCCTTCTCCAAGCCTTCTTGGGTCGTCCGCACCGAGGTAACTTCTCTCTCTATTTTGGGTTTTGCTCAACTTCATGTTAAATGTTTTGCTTTCAGAGTTCAAATAAACGTTGTACTATTAGCTCGGTGGTTCGGTTTTCAATACGAAATTACTCAAGTAACCGAACCCCAGTTCTTATCTGTCATGTTCTATCTACATTTCCAAACACAACATAAGTTTAAGCACTGAAGCATCAGAGAATGTTTTTATAATGAAAGTTGTTCCAATTAGTTTGGTTATGACAAGGTTGTACAATATTAGTGCTAAGGTTTTTGTGAATTATGTACAAGCTAAGCTTTAGTCTTTGAGGGGGAATATGTTATTGGAGGAAAAAAAAAATTGGAGTTGGGTGGTGGAGATGGATTGTGGGATGTCTGAGAATTGAGATCGGCAATCATACACATACATTCTAGTGTCTAACTGTGTATACTAACTTTAGTTGGCTGCTAGGTGTAGAAAATTATCTTCATTGACATTGAGTTTTGCACTTTCTATTGGGTGGGAATGTTCAATACAGTTTCATCCTTTCTACATATGATTAATTTTTATCACCTCTCTCTGTTGCAGTCAAATGTTCATAGAGAAGTAAGAAAGACCCCGGATCCTCCTTGTGAAATCTGCACTGGCAGTGGAAGGATCCATTGCCACTTTTGTCAGGGAAAAGGTATGTCTCTTTCTTTCCTCATATGTCTTATTTGTTGTTTGTGTGGGTGACTCACTAAAAGACCACAAAAAATATCACTATATCAGAACGGCTATTGAAAGTGCCTCTATGATTTGAATTTTCCCTCTATATTGAGTCTTTACAAGTTCCACTTTCCAACCAAGAATTCTGAAATATGCAACTTACTTTAGGAAGCCAAAGTTGTCCTGAACTATTCATACTAATGGAGAAACTGTTTTTATTTTACCTCTATGAATTCTACTTTATTCTTAGAATGCAGTAGGATTTTTTTTACTTGCATGAAGATATCAGTTTGAACAGTTATACACTTATACTTGTATCACCCTACTTAATAAGGCCAAATTGTTCTTGGATAACAACCAAATTTCCGTGTAATGTGAGTTCAGGTGGACATTCTTACTAAATGAATTTATTAACCATCACTGAGGTTAGGCATGTTAGTTGCAGCAAACAAAGAAGTTCCTTCTTTGCAGAGAAGACTGCTTATTAAAACACTTTCTTCTACTTTTCTTTACTTTTACTATGGAAAATTTGAATTTCAGAATTTATAGTCTTCAGCTGAGTCTAGCTTATGAATACTAATTTCTGAACCAGTCCTGATCCAATAAAACACACATCATGATGCTGTTTACCCCTTTTTGTTCATTCTTCATTGCCCCATTTATATTATGCTATAAAAGATGGTTCTGCAAATTCCTGATGTCTTGTGAGTCCACTGCTCCACCACTTTTCTGAGTTTTCTCATCTTCATCATTTTTCTTTTATTCTTTTTCCCCTCTTTTGTATATACCCATAAGTTGCTCATAAACCGCATTACAGACCCAGGCTTGAAATCAGGGGAGTTCAGACCTTACAACCAGCAAACTAAGTAGGTACCTTAGGGGAGTTCGAACTTCAAACTGCATGACAGAAAAGTTAGAAAACCATTGGGCCTGAGCTTTCCTCTAATTTTACAATTGTAGTTCTTGCATTAGGTTTCAGACTCGATTTGGATGTTTCATTGGTCTGTTTTGAGCTTTGTGGCTAGATGTGCAGGTTCTTAGTTCATTTACAGATATTGTTGTTATTATCATTTTTTTTCTTAATTCTTTCAGTTTTCCGTATCTAAGATTTTGTTATCTTCTATATGATAGGGAGGACAAACTCTGTCGACATGCAAATGCTACCCAAAGGAAAATGGCCAAGATGGTGAGGTTTCAAGACTTTTGAGTTTTAAACAATATATTCACTAGTATATTCATGAATCAAATATTAAATTATATTAAATTATTTCAGTGGTTGGTCTTTCGTAAGGGCAGTTATCGGATAGAGACCTAACAGGCTAACGAATAATTGGGTTTAGTCATTGGAATTCATTGTGGAGCGGTCCAACAATTTGATCCATTTCAAGCATATAATATGTATTTGTTTGTGTCTCTCTTTGTGTCTGTGTATATATATGGGCTCACATTCTGGTCTTAATCACTCATACAGGTGCAAGACTTGTGGTGGAAGTGGTCTCAGTTACTGCTCCCGCTGTCTTGGAACTGGAGAGTACAGGTATATAATGGGCTTTCATTTCATGAAGATGGATTCAGCACATACAGGAGACAATGCGAATGCGGTTCAAAGTAATCAAAAACGACGCACTGCTGAGGATTTATATGAATAACCCGACTTTAAGCCAGGAAGTTTCACAAAGTTTGTGAATGTTGTATGAACACCTGGGAATATGTTTTAGACCCTACATTTTTCTAACATATTTTTTTTTTTTTTTTCTAATCTCTCTTGTCTCCATGGTTTCTAATATGTAGATGAAAAAAGATCTGGAGTACCTATAATAGCTTCCTTACCAAACTTCTGCTGTCTCACTAAAGCGCCTTGCTCATTCTGTAGGTGCTTCATTTTACAGTTCTTTTTTCTGTTCCATAGCCTCACTGAATCAGAAGATTTTTTGCGTTTCTATTTGCCCCCATGCATAAATGTTGCAAATATTGATTGATTTATCCTCTCATTTGGTATTTTTGTGAATAAGGCAATAGGACAGGCTCCACGGAATTGAGATTACTCTAGCATTCAATGTTTGACGTTTATAACAATGAAGTTGCTATAATGCTATTACATTTCCTAAAGAAAGCTGTATTTCCTCTTGGCGTTGTGATAAAACGTTTCATTCCATTGTGAAATTGCTTGGAGCTAAAGACCCTTTTTCTTCTTGGGAAAGTGAAAATTCCAAAGTTTGGAAAGGGAAATTTTTTAGCAACCCAGATGTTTTTTTTATTTCATGGAGTTGAAGTTTTGGCTCCTTCACGTTCTTCTACTTCATTGATTCTTTGCATAGAAGGGACCTGGTTTTCAGTACGGAGCTACGTTGCACCTTAACAATGTTTGTTTATCTTTTGTTTGAATCAGTGTTTGAGATCCAAGTAATCGATGTGTTGTGCAAGGAGTTCAGTCAGTTTACTGCGATGCTCCCATCAAGGTTTTGAACATCGATTGGTCTGGTTAGCCATATTGATTTTTGTGACTCAAGTGGACACTTCTCAACACCTATACATAAAAGTCCTTCTAAATATAGATTATTCATTATTGTCATCTCCCTTGTTTAGCAAGTACGTAATATTGATGTAATTAATTCAATACTTGCATACTTAACCTTGACAGTACATAAACCTTTACTACATTTCTCCTTACTTTACAGGGTAGCTTGACATCATAGCAATGCCGCAAGCACCTTCCTTGTCAATATAATCTCTTGTTATTCTGATATAACCAGATTCACCCCAGTTAGTACCCCAAGAGTTTTTCACAATCCAGTACTTGAGACCATTTTCTTCTCCATATCCGACTGCTGTGACTCCATGGTCAAGGCTCTTACCACATAGCAGGCCGCTGAAGATACCAGAAGAGTAGAGTTGCATAGCAAAACCGCTGGCATCAATTGCTACAGAGACAGGTTGATGAGCAACTGCAGCTTGTAGGCTCTTCTCATCATTCTCAGGCACTGTTTCGTAGCCGCCTATTTTCACACCAGATTTTTTCTGTTTAGATTTGTTGCAGGTGCCGTCTGATCCTGTGTAGGGATAATCCTTCTGGGTAGTGATTCCGTACTTTCTTATGTAATCAAATGCATTTTCCATGAATCCACCTCTGCAACCTTGGTTCCCAGTGTTTACGTCGCAGTCTACAAGCTCTTGTTCTGAGAGTGGCACCAGTTTTCCGGTATTGATTTTGTGAAGGCCTTCCACAGCTGCAACTGCAGAGAATGCCCAACAGCTACCTGTACATATAGTATGCCACATATTATATATTCAAAATGGCTTTGAGTAGTTGGATTGAGTTTAAGATGAAAGGTGATAGAATGCAACCTAAAAAGGAAAGTACTACCTAGCTAGTGGAGGAGCCACAACAACTAAAGATACCAGAAGTTAGCAAACAGTACTAGACATTAGACAATAAACTCAGTTTCATACCACATCGGCCTTGATCCCTGACAGGAGTTACACTGCCATTCTTTCTCCAATCCACTGTAGTCGGCAAGCCCTTCATCCCCTCATACCTGAACTTTGTCTTTGGATTTCTACCAGCTCGAAAACCCAAGTGGGTGGTTGTAAACTCTTGGTTTGTCATGTCTGCAAATACGTTGTCAGTAAGTTTGTATGACAGGTTTTGAGAGTTTATGAAATCGATAAGCTCAACGTTGGACTGGTAAATTCCGAAACGGTGTTCCCACTCATCTCTATTCTTGTATCTTCGGTCATATTTTGCCAGCCACCTTTCGTACCTCTCCTTCATGGCATTCTGATCATTCTCTACCGGCTTCTGCCTCTCACTACATGCCAGGGATGATGAAATACACAGCGTCCAAACTAGTAACAACATAAAGCTAGCACACCTTAACATTATAGATGTCTCCATTGTTCACTCTGGAATGTGGGTAGAGAATGGGATCTTATGCCTACTATGTTGGTTTGTAAACTCAAGTCTTATATAGATTTCAAGTTTGTATTCTCCAGGTAATATTTCTTTGTTCATGTCTTTGGTGCTTGTAGGTTTGTTAAGGCAAGCTTTTCAGACCGTCTTTTCAATGATCACTCAACTTCACTTCTGAATGTTAAGTTTCGTATTACGATCAAGGATACCCAATTACCTCAGCTACTCTAACCAGTTGCAGATAGAATTGAGTTGAGTAGCCCCAAACTATCTACATCTGAGTCAATCCAATATTCATGCAAAGGTTGGAATGGTGCAACCGAAGACGTAATGAACAAATGAAGTTGGAGTGTGGGACTGGGATTCTAACATTCATTTCATAAATCGCATGGTATCTGCATGATCAGGAGAGTAGTAAAGAATATGACATGGGAGAAAGAAACTAGAGATGGGGTCTAATCAGTCTTATTATACTCAGAAAGACTGGATGAAAGCAAAGATGAAACTTGTAAATGAGATAAGCAGGTTCCAATAAACACAGCAGAAGAAAGAGAAAAGACACAACCCAAATAATAGATCCTCCTAATGATATCAAAAATACATATAAACATTACATTAACAACGTACAACTTCTACAGCAGTGATTATATGGTTCCAAGTTCACATATGCTGTTGCATCCTCAGCCACATCGCCAGAATCATATCAAGAACCTGTACCATTCAAATTCCTGGTATGAAGTTTCGTTAACAGCTTCTTGGGATATTTAAATGAATTTACAGAATTTGTGTAAAATAGAAGATAAAACTTTGGCATATTACTTGCAAATCCAATAGATACAAGTCCAAGACAAGGTTTAGCCATTTACATATTTGTTCTCCCAAGTTCTAATTTCTAAGACCTTTTCTACTCTCTAGTCTCTACATACACGCCTGAAGAAAACAAACTTACACTACTTCAATCAATCATCTGTAGTAAGAACTGGAATACGAAAACAATGCCAAAAAGCTATCATATCCAATCCATTGAGCTCAATGCTCCACTGAGTTGTGAAGAAAATAGCAGTCGAACTTTAGTTAAAGTCAAGAAAATGCAGGAACTAAAAAAATAAGAAACTTTCGTCACTGAAAACTCAGAAAGCGTCAGTCCCTTAAAACTCAGATAGTTTTATTTTTTTATCTATTCAGAATGGAATTTCACTTAAATTGCAACGATAGCACAGTAAAAATGTTTGTGTTAAGAACAAAGAGGCAGCGAACTTAAATTGGGCTGATCATGCAGGAGGAGCAGGATTGGTATCTGTTGTTAAATAGTATGACGGAATGATGAGTATAACAATTTAGTAAAAAGGAGTACAAATAAAGGAGAAGTGTACATGTTGAAAGAGGGGAAGGGGGGCAAGAGAAACTCCCACTTTCTTAGAGACCAAATGAACATTTAACTACAAACCAACAGACTTCATAACCCACATAATAGAAAAATAAACAAGTAGGAAACAAAGAGAAGTTTACCTCTATCCAGCTTTATGGTGAAAGCGTTCACTAATAACCTTGCCATACTTGACAATAACAAAACCCAACATTGCTTGTAGTAGACATGAGAGCCTTTTTGCAGGCTCCACAGACTCCTCCTCATATAAAATTCACAATCTCTATCTTGTTGCTAGTCCACAACTGACCCCAACCTGACCACCATGAATTCTTACAGATTGTAGAGATTTAAACCCGGTTGAACGAATTGTGAAACCGATATTCCGAATATGGATTCAACATCAAAGCTCTGTTGAAAGTTGCTTTGATAGTGAGACACTCTAGAAGTTTAACTTGGGAGTGAAAATCCTTGAACATGCATTTCTTTATCTGTAATACCCAGTTTGCTAGTTCAGCAATCCGATCAAATTAACTTACAATGTCGTAGGATTCTAGGGGTTGTTCTCGCCACTTCTAATATCAAAGTCTACTCTGTAAAACAAAAGCAACGTAGAGATACAATCATTTCACTTTTTTGAAAATCGTGTCTGCTAATTTAAAAAAGAATTAGAACCAGAAGGAAAAGAATGAAACTGAAATAATAGGAGCTTATGAAATACAACACTAACATCACATGTGTTCACATAGTTGAGGTGTTTCAACAATATCTTTTCAGAATAGATATTTAAAGAAAGGTGCTCATCTTAGTGTCAAGCATGTGAGGGATTGTTCTTGCTTTTCCTTTTTAATATCATGAGGTGAATTAAACACTAAGCTTTCAATGCATTCCAAAACAACATAACATTCTAGGAAAAAATTAAGATAAATCCAATAATTCAAATGATCAGATAGATTGGACAGATTTTTTCCCTACATAGTAAGCATCTCTGCCAATGCTAGCTAAACATGAGAATTTCTGGCACAAAAGTGGTTGAAAGCTATTTGGCTTACTGCTGTTTACATGGTTAGTCCAAAAACCTTTCCTAATTTTAATAAACAGCAATATTCTTTTAGTTTTTGGATTCTTCAATACGTAAAGCGAATTTTTCTTCATCAAAACTTCATTTAGAAGCTCACATTTCTTCAATCTTCAGCATCTATAGTGTCGACCAGCTTATTATGTGCAACTCTTTAACATCTCTAGTCCAGATAATGTCAATTTTACTACAGTTGATGCTAAATGTACTGCAGTTTGTGTTAAGTTATTATGTACAAATCCTAATCTAGCTCTACACACAGTCAACAACTCTTTCTAACAGTTACACAACTTTCCCTCCAAATTAAATATAAATCCTGTAAGTGGTAGATACAATGTAAGTTACTGATATATAAAAAACTGAATAAAGAAAAATGTAAATAGAAATTGAAACAGAAATCAAACGGTGCAAAAAAAAAAAAATGCCAACTTGAGTTCACAATGATTCACTTTAACTATGATGACAGATTTATAAACAAAGTGGCAAACTGGCAATCAACATTAAGTCATTATTTAGTTATAGTACAAAAAGAGAAGAGAACTATGTACATCTATTCAGAACATATTAACAAGCTCTTATACTGCCAATCCTACCTTCAGTTATCTCAAACAATAAAGAATGAACTTTCCAGAAGTTGTCCCAAGTTTGAATTTGGGGACACTTCTAGAGACATTTTTCCTTATTGGGACCCAATAAGTTTACCAACAAATCAGCAATACTAAATAAATTTCTCATCTCAAAACTATTATTTAGCATACGCATGAAAAATCAGAACCCATGAACTTTACCATATATCACCAGACTTTTGTGAAGCTGAGTGGCAGCATGAAGGAACATTGGCCTCAAAATTAAGGTGCAATACATGTATATCCTGCTGAAAACCAGCTCCCTTATATGCAAAGAATCCATGGACTCAAGGAAGATGGAGAACGTGCTAAGACCTCAATTCTGAAAATCTTTGTCTCACAGCATTAGCCAATTTCCACTCACCAGCACCAGCCAACCTCTCCACAACCTTGTGCCTGGTCCTGATATATGGTACGAAACCTTTCTCTGTCATCCCCATGACCAGTTTCCCTGCCAAAATATTCTCACCAGAATCCAAGCAGCCTTTAACCACCAAATCATAGCTCTCAAAACCGACAGGGTAATCCTTCCTCTCTAAGAACTCAATCAGTTCAACTGCTCTCCATATCTCTTTGTTTGCTCGCAATGCTGATGCTACTTTCACAATAGTCCCCTGCCTCGGTGTCAACCCAACTTTCTCCACCATTTTCTGTATCATATCCAATGCCTCAGAAGTTTTTCTGACCGTGCACATTGCACCGACTACTGTGTCAAAACTCTCCAAATCAGGAACACACCCAGCCTTACTCATGCCCTTCAAGACCTTAACAGCCTCATCCAACTGATCAACAGCACACAAAGACGATATAAGGTAGTTGCATGTGCTACAGTCGGGGTTATATCCAATTGACTGCATCTCAAACAGGATGTCAGAGACAGACCGAGATTCCTTCCTGCAGTCCAGCCAAGCAGACGAGAGGAGAAGACGGGTTTGAGCAACAGGGACGCAACCAGAGCGAAGAGTGCGCTGAAGAATCGCGAGACCAAGAGGGAGAGGATTGGAGCTTTGGAGAGTAAAAGACAGGAGGTATGCATAAGCAGCCTGAGCACGAGAGCGGGGCCTTATGGGGATGAAAGACTGTAACATCTCATCAACTACTTGCATTCTGTGGGGAAAGGTTGATAAGAACGAAAAAGGATTGGGGTTTTGGCAAGCTTGTTCAAAGGAAATGAGGAGATCAGGAATGTCCTGGTAGGCTTTGGCTTCAACTGCATTTTTAACAGTTTCTTGGAGTGCATGCGATGGAGCTATTGAGTTAATAGAGTGATACTTCACAAGACAACAATTTAACGGAAGAAGGTATCTGCACAGCTTTGCCGATACAATTGCCATGTTCTACTTACGACATCAATGCTTACACGACAGTTGCAGCACCCACATTACAAAAGTTAACCTGAAAAAAGATTAACCATCGAAATAAGATAGCTAGACAACAGAAGCCATAGCTGAACTTCACATATTTCCAAATTGACTAAATATATTCAAGAGACAAAAACACCATATTTAACAAGCTCAATGTCGAATAAATTTGCCAGCTTTGATGCCAACTACAGAAACTGTGATTATTCTCAGAAAGACTTGAAAGATTCTCCTAACTTACAATCACGTATTACATCTCATTTGTACTGCCCATTTCAATTCAAGCCGCATTCTTATATATACAGACATGTTTAATCATATCTTTCATTGCCCATATAATCCAATCAATATCTACGAGGGATAAACAATTCTTCAGTACATGAATCAAAAGCAATAAACTTTGGGGCAAATCAAACAGTGAAAAGACAAAAGATCAAACCTTTCGAGAGACTTCGGGTTCAATCTGAGCTCATCACAATTTCTTCGAAATTTTGGAATGAACACTTTGGGTTCAGGCTGCAGAGAGAAACAAGTAACTGGGGATTTGGGGATGGAGGAGTGTGTACTTTTTGGTAGACGCTACTATTACAATTTAACCCTCACAAGTACATACTCGTTCTGTTTCATTTGGCATAAAAGAGAAGAAGGACATTCAAAAGAAATAATTTTTGTTAAGTTTGGTTCTCTAAATGATGTGTTTGACCTGTTCAAAAAAAAAAATGATGTGTTTGGAGATGACTTGAAAATTTCTTGCTATATTCAAGATGTCTTCAATTATTTGTAGCAGCCTCCCGGGTGTTGGAGTCTTCTTATCCCTTGCTATCAAAGATATTGGTGAATGGTGGTTTGAGTGGATTACTAATTTTTGTTTTTATCAGACGAGTCTTTGCTTAGTTTTTCAGATTCTAGATGTAGTGATGTAGACTGGCCTTATGTTTCGTTTTCATCTTTGGAACTGCTTCGAGAATTTCCAATAGAAAAAACACAAGTTCACCGGTGAATTTCTACTTCAAGTCCTATCTATATTACTTTGTTTGTTAATACATTGAACAGATCAATGATAATCACTACTAGTTTCTTGGCACTCTTGCCATCGGCTTTTAATTCCAAACTCCAAACAAGTTCATAGTTGCTATAGTTTATATATCACATAGGTTCTTTCACCGCAGGCCTGCCTGCATTGTTTGAAGTCATGTATGTTAATGTCGAATCTCCCTCATCTTTTACTATAACGCCTATCACCATTGCCACAACAAGCAAACCTTTATTCATAAGCCTTGAGCTCTTGCATCAGAATTGCTATATATATAAGTGCTTGAAACGGCAGATCAACATAAATCAATTAACATCACCTCAAGTTCATCACTTACTCAAAACTAAATATGGGGAATAAAAGGAGTGTAGCGATTCGATTTAGCTATCTTCTTGGATTCATTTTCATGTTTCATCTTTCACTAGCAGTACTTATTGATGAAAATGATAGTATACCAGATGGAGATAGTAGGATGCAAACTTACTTTGTTTGGGTACAAAAGCCCACAGACAAAGTTTCTGCTCTAAATTCTCAAGATTTAGAGAGTTGGTATCAGACATTTCTGCCAGAAAGTACTACTGCGAGCTCAAATAAGCCCAGCATTCCCCGAATGCTTTACTCATACCGTAATGTGGCCACCGGCTTTGCAGCGAAACTGACTCCAGAGGAAATTAAAGCAATGGAAAAGAAAGATGGGTTCGTGCATGCTCATCCAGAGAGGTTTCTGCCTTTGCACACAACTCATAGTCCAAACTTCCTGGGGCTGCAACAAGTGTTTGGATTTTGGAAAAAGACCAATTATGGTGAAGGAATGATCATAGGAGTTTTGGACACTGGGATATCTCCAGGTCATCCCTCATTTAGTGATGAAGGAGTGCCACCTCCCCCAGAGAAATGGAAAGGCAAATGCGAGTTCAAGTTCAATGGGAGAACAGTGTGCAACAACAAGCTTATTGGTGCAAGAAATTTTCAAGGTGGAAAAGAAACAAAAGAAGTCTCTCCATTTGGTGAAGAAGGCCATGGCACACTCACTTCTAGCATTGCTGCTGGAAACTTTGTGGAAGGCGCCAGCGTGTTTGGAATGGCAAATGGCACAGCATCTGGCATTGCACCTTATGCTCACTTGGCAATCTACAAGGTCTGCACCGAGGCAGGTTGTGCCGAAAGTGACATACTAGCAGCTATTGACATTGCTGTTGAGGACGGCGTAGATGTGCTCTCACTTTCCATAGGTTTTGCTTCCTCGGTTCCTTTCCATGAAGATATGGTTGCTATCGGCGCGTTTGGAGCATTTCGAAAGGGAATTTTCGTCAGCTGTTCAGCAGGAAACTCTGGCCCTTCCTATAGTTCCATGTCAAACGAGGCACCTTGGATTCTCACTGTTGGAGCAAGCACCATTGACAGGAAAATAAGCTCAATAGCACAACTTGGAGATTCTCCAAAATACTTTTACTCTGGTGAATCATTATTCGATCCTAAAAATTTTAGCACTTCACCATTGCTGCCTCTTGTTTATCCAGGTGCAATTCACAATAACAAAACTGAGTTCTGTGCCTTGGGATCTCTTGTAAATGTTGAAGGGAAAGTAGTGTTGTGTGAGAGAGGTGGAGGAGTGGGAGGAACTGCCAAAGGGGAAGAAGTGAAAAGAGCAGGAGGTGCTGCCATGATTCTAGTGAACGAAGTAACTGATGGCTATAGCACATTAGCTAATGCTTATGTACTTCCAGCAACAAATGTTGGTTTTCAAGCAGGTTTGAGTATCAAAACCTATATAAACTCAACAACTACACCTATAGCCACAGTTTATTCCCCACGCACTGTAATCGGAGATGCACTTGCTCCAATGGTTGCTTCTTTCTCATCAAGAGGACCGAGTATAGCTAGCCCCGGAATTCTAAAACCTGACATAATTGGTCCTGGTGTTAACATCCTTGCTGCATGGCCTGTTTCGGTGGATAATGTCACAAAATTTGACATTCTTTCAGGTAATAAACCTAAATGTAATTATCAAAACATGTCATGTTTACATAGTATCAAAACAAAGCACATAACTGACAACTAGCATGATTTGAATTCAGGTACTTCGGTGTCATGCCCACACCTAAGTGGCATTGCAGCCTTGATCAAGAGTTCACATCCGGACTGGTCACCTGCTGCCATCAAATCCGCCATTATGACAACCGCTGATCTCTTAAACCTCAAAGGCACACCAATTGTTGATAGATCAAATACCCCAGCAGACATCTATAGCACTGGCTCAGGCCATGTCAACCCTTCAAAAGCCAATGACCCGGGGCTCATCTATGATATAAGACCAGACGATTACATTCCTTACTTGTGTGGTCTGAACTACACAAACAATCAAATAGAGATGATCACTCAACAAAGAGTGGACTGCTCTGAAGTAGGAGTCATCGCTGAAGCGCAGCTAAACTATCCTTCATTTTCTATCACAATAGGGTCCTATCAAACTCAGAATTACACAAGAACGGTGAAAAATGTTGGCCCAGCTTATTCAACCTACAAATCAGAGATTGGGGAACCCCAGAAATGGGGTGTGATTGTGAACGTGGGTGTGACTCCTTCGGTTCTTACATTCACAGAGGTCAACCAGACCATTACATATAATGTGGAGTTCTCCACAAAACTAGTTGGGCAAGATGGTTCATTTTTACAGGGACATTTGAGATGGGTTTCTGACAACCATTCTGTATACAGCCCCATAGCTGTCATCTTTCACTCTTGAAGTTAATACTTCGGCTAGAAACACAAATGTATAAAATCTCAATTTGAGTACAAATTTGAGCACTAGCATTGTCAGTTCCCCTAACCTTTAGAAACGTAATTTTAAATTTAAAAAGAAAAAACAGAAAATACCACGTGGTGACCCAGGTCACAGTGCAAACGGGTGAAAATTATTGCTCAAAGACAGTGACTTCAGCAATCTAACCCAAAGGGGAAACTTGCGGTAAGTGAGGTGAAACATCTCAAGGCGGATTTGCGCGGGAGAAATTTCCTCAACGCAAATCTAAGTGAGGTGAAACATCTCAAAACTAATTTGGGTGACATGAAATCGAAACCTATCAACACGGTTTTGGGTGAGAAGAAATCTCTTCAACTGGAATTTAGGTGGGGTGAAACATCTCAAAGCGGCTCAAGTTGGTACTGAAATCCCCAAACCTATCATAGGTTTTGGGTCTTGGGTTGGAGATTTCGTTTGTGTATGCTGTATGCATTGATTGATTAGTTTCTCATTAATTAACCTAGCTTCTTTATGAATACATCACACTAATTCTTGTATAACAATGTACTAAGCTTCGAAACACCACAATGTACCATAATGTGAACTGTAAGAGTATTCCAATTTAATTAATTAGTGTACAGTTAAGTGAGGTAGTTGTTTTATATAGTGTCATAGTCATATATCATAGAGAAACATTCCAACTTTGTGTTCTCATGTTTGGATATGAATGACGAGTAGATATGATTATATTACAATAATAAAATAAAATAAATTTCAAAAATAAAGGAAATGTTCAATATAACATACAAGCAAAATATCTGTAATAATGAATTAACCAACTACAATAACACAATAAAAGTTCAGAGCCCCTTTGTCATTAATTCTTTAGGCCAGCCCTGATCTTCCTAACAGTACTAATATCTGTCTTGAATGATTTTGCCAAGACGGCTTCACGAATTCCAGAGGTGAAGATAGAGTCTGGAACTGCAACTGATCTAGCGCTTGCGCTTCCAAATGATGCAATAGCAGTGGCTGGCAAATTAGGATCCGCATTATACTGATAATGGATCAATCCCTTAGGAAACACAAACATATCTCCAGCTTGAAGCTTTTTAATATACAAAACGTTTTTCGAGTCGATTAGTCCAACTTCCAAAGAACCAGTAAGGACTAACATAAGTCCGGCAGAGTCCAGGCGGGTGTGAGGTGGGAATATTGTGTTGGGAGGGAACTGAAGCATGGCGTATGACACACTTTGGCCTTTCAGAGCAGGGAACTCGTCCATGCTTGCTTTTGTTGCCGTGAAGATTTCGGGGGTTTGATCAAATAAGCCGCGGAACCCTGTGTATGTGAAGAATGAGGCATCAACAGTTGTGCCGGTGTGGTTTTCTGGTAGTATGAAATCGGAAGAGATGTCAGGATCACTTGCAACCGCTCTTCTTGAGATGGCCAAAGCTACTACTGATATGATCACCAGTAACTGAATCAATCTCATAGTTGCAGACATGGCTGATGAATAACGAGCTAGGGCAAGATATATGGTACTTCTAGCTGTTTCTCTTGTATATGGCTCTGTGTTTAACATGCTAGGTGTGATGATATTTATATACGTTCGAAAAGATCGAGCTAGGTATTAATAAAGTTGGTGGGTGATGAAATTTTGTACGTTATTTATTTGGTTCCTTGAATTTGTTTGGCATAACTGAGAAGGCACAACTTGTCTGAGGTATAGAAAGTCAGAAAGACCATGTCAAACAGGTCAGGTCAAGATATACTTGTATAGATATACATAGAGACAAATATAGTAGTATATAGAAAGACAAAGTCTTGAGATCTAGATGATTAAGATTATGTACGTGCATGTCTTTTACTGTTTTGCTGAGGTATTGAAGTGTGTCTTCATATGTTGAGCGAGTCTTGGGAGTTCAGAAAAAGCCTTAGCTAGCTTCTTTTGAATAAGTCAGTTCCCTGCTGGTTCAAATGAAGTCATGCGTGTTTTAGGCAGTGGTCTTTCGAATCTTGTTTTATGTTTGGCAAAACAAATAACGTCAAGGGATTAGACGCAAATCACAAGAGTACTATTGTTATTATTGTAAAGTCACAGTGATAGTTTTCTTCTATTTTTAAGGTTTTCCCAGTCTTTATCATATCTTGTAGGCAGATACATAGTCAAGCATGGACGTATGAATGTTTGTTTCACTATATTCTTCAACTCGATCAGGGTAACAAGTTCTTCGACGAAAGATTTAGTTTGGTTCTAATGTGCTTAATGGCTAGACCTAAAGAATGTCGTCACACATTTGTACCATGTTGGTAGTTGGTCTTAAAATTTATAAAACTATAACACATTAATTGAGACCTGATCAATTCATGGAGGTATATATGAATCGAATGTCACTTTAGCGTTGAGTGATATAGTTCTTCTATCAGCGACGAAGTAATCAATATTGTTCCAATGTGCTAAATGGATCGTATAGGGATAGCTAAAGATATATAGCTGTGATAATACGTACATACCACTATTTCCTTTCCTCTTTTTTTCTTTTCGATAAGGAAATTAACCAATTATGTCCAAGTTAACAGATCAGATTACGAAACCTTGAATTTTTCATTGATTTTCATTAGTGTGATTCGACAAGAAATTCGATGCAAATTAAGTTTCTGTTCGTTCTATATGAATGTTTGATATTCTGAGTCATATATACGTTCAGCTAATACTACCATATAGATTAATAAGATCAGCTAATACGTAGTTTCCACTAAGAGCATGAAACCCAGCAGCTCAGCTTTCTCCTGTTGCTTTGAAGGTTTCAGGTACGTGCTTGGTCCAACATCTTTGTTTATAAAGACTTCATCAATTGTGTTACCATGATTTCATGGGAATAAATAATAGTCAAAATGTGATACCTTTGTATAAATATACAAATACAAAGATATATTCTAGACGATCATGTTGCTTGCCATGCATGTCAAAAGATCGATCTTCAAGATTATCACTTTTTGTCGAGTTAGTAATTGGGTTGAAGTTATTTTGAATAGGTCTTTTTACCAAACCTTTTCAATAAACTAAATGATTATGGCAAAGACACATGCAGTAAGAATTAACCGCATATACTTACTAAGCATATATGCATCTGAAATACATAATGAGGACATATATAGCTGGTCTTAACTCAACCCGCCCCCTTCTCGATCCAAACCCTGTTTTACTGTGGCTGAAATATAAGAGAGGCAAAGAGCCGCCGTAATCTCTAAAATTTATGGATGTAGAAATAAAATTACAAGGTGCATATTGCATATGGTTTTCTTTTGTTGTTAAATCACTGATCACCATTATTTGTCATGAGCTTCTATTTATTGTTGTGTTAAGAAATTATCTATGTTTTTTTTTATGTTTTCATCTTCCAGCCGGCTGAAGTACGTTGCTTTATACGCTTAAGTACAAGAGACTGACAATCATGTAAGGATAAAATGTCATATGCCCCCTTTCTTGTATGATTTGCTCACCCACTGTGGATGAGGTTCCCTATATATTTACTGGAGAAACAAAAGTTCATATATATTTCATGTTAGGATATTGTTCATGAATATATGTACGTATTAAGAGTAATAGTACACTCAAAGCAAAAGCCGCTAAATAAAAAGAATAAGACAAGTGCAGACCATGTAAGAAGAAATCAAATTAATCAGAATTTGTATACAAAATTTAAACAAATAGAAACTATCTTTATTGAAGTCTGGGTCGTTGAGGAGGTGGCTTAGCTGGTAGTGAGGCCAGCCTTAATCTTCTTAATGGTATCAACGTCAGTCTTGAAAGATTTTGCAAGGATGACATCGCCAATACCTGAAGTAAAAACAGAAGATGGCGCCGCAACTGCTCTGGCACTTGCACTTCCGAATGCAGCAATGGCGGTAGCCGGAGTTTGATGATGAGAGTTATACTGATAATGTATCAATCCTTTGGGAAACACAAACATATCTCCGGCCTGAAGCTTCTTAGTGTACAGATTATTTTTCGTGTCGATTAGGCCTACTTCCAAGGAACCATCTAAAAGGAACAAAAGTCCGGCGGCATCGGGGCGAGTATGAGGCGGGAGGAGTGTCTGTGGAGGGAATTGAAGTACAGCGTATGACACACTCTGGCCATTGAGAGCAGGAAACTCAACCATGCTGGCTTTTGTTGCTATGACAGTTTCGGGTGTACGATCAAATATACCTCGGAATCCAGTGTATGTAAAATAGGCAGCATCAACATTTGTGACATTTTGAGGCACTATATAGTCAGAAAGAATGTCTGGATCACTTGCTAAGACCCTTTTAGAGGTGCCCAAAGCAAGTACTAATACGAACATTATCATCATCATTAATCTGACCAACCTCAAAATGATAACCGTAAATGGAAGATATAATGAATGTGTTGCTAGCATGGTATATATAGTTCTAGCCTTATAGGAGCTCCAGAGTCTTGATTGTTGTTGTATGGATGAAACTTTCAATGTGGGTTTTCTGTTTGTTTCTCTTAGCCTGATTGAAAACCCACAAATGATGTGATGTTTCTGCATATAGAGAGCTGCTTACAGCCAATTGACAAGGATCATGCAAGGAATTTGACTGACCTTCTTAGGGATATATGGATTGAAATGCATATTGTAGTGTGACATGGTAGCTAGAGAATGCATCCAGTGGCGGAGCCAGGACTAAAATGTCATATGGGCTACTTGGAAACGTGAAAGTAGTTTTTTTNTTTTTTTTTTTTTTTGAATTTTATTTAAAATGGGTACGTCTATAAGCGTTGAAATAGAATAATATATATATAATTATATAAAAAAATAATACTACCATAGTGTTCTACATTGCTATATGTTGCGACAATTATGTAATTTTATTCCAAACTCTAAAATCCTTTAAATGATGTACAAATATTTACGGGTGGGTATAAAATCCCGTAATCCCGAACCCGTCCCGGTCCCGTCCCGAAATTTACCGAGACGGGACGGGATTTAAATCTCAAAACGTTAGGCTCGTCTCGTCCCGCCCTGTCCCATCCCATCCCTATACAATGGGACGGGACATGGGACGGATAATTCAAATCCCGTTTAGGCCCGTCCCGTCCCGACTATTTTAATTATTGATTTTTTATTAATTAATATGTGATTTGAAGCTTTCATTTAAGTGTTATGATCTTAGCTCTTTGTTTCTTTAAGTTAATAGGTTGTCTCCAATTCAATAATAGTGATGTTAATACTTTAATTTGTTGATTGTTGTAGACTCTCTTCTTGCACTGTAGTAGTGATGACAGGTTTAGAAAAAGTAAGCAGTATAAATTCTCTTATTACACCGTGTTGTACTTATAAATATGGTACAAGTACTTGTTAATACTTAATAGAGTAAAAAACACTATAAAACTATGAAATTATGAAACTCTTTCTTTTACTTACAAGTTTATTTTCAACTTTTTTTTATCTGGGATTGGGCCCGTCCGGTCCCATCCCGTCCCGTCCTAACCGAGATAGGGCCCGGGTAGGATGAAATCTTAAAAACGCAAAGCCCGTCCGGTCCCGTCCCAAATTTAATATCCGGGACGGGCCGTGGGATTAGCTCTATCCCGTCCCATGCTCACCACTAAAATATTGTTATCCAACACTAATAAAGAAAGAGATAATTAAGTAGTGGTCAAACTTTTACGTTTTACCAAACCAATTAACAAAATAATTGGGACACAAACCCTTCTTTTAGTTTTTATCTCCTCTCTTTGTCCATCAAGTTTTCATCTCTTTCACCAAACAATAATTCTTTCTCTTTCAACAGGTTCGTGAGCTCTCTCTTCATCCTCTCTGACCGACAACTTCTCCCTCTGCATGCAATCCTTTTGAGTCCGGATCTCACATTCAACCAATTGATTCTTCTATCCTAGCCTACTCCGTAATCTACACCCATCTCAGGATGAGGGAGATGCAATTCAAAGCAAGAGAAAGAAAGATGAGGAGATGCTTGAACTACAGAGATTGAAGAATAGGGTAATAGCATTTTGTCCATGCTGGAGTTGCATTCTCTAGAGCATGGTTTTAGGTTTATATTCCGTTTGTATTTCATGCATTTAGCTAGCTTCTGCAATTATTTGAGGTCATGTTTTTTTTACTAAACTTATTCACATGTTAAATTACTGTCACCCTCAACAGGCTTTGATTGAGGAGCGGAATTAGGCATGGCTGAAAAATACTCATCTGCAGTCCACAAGGTCCTTAAAGAGCTTGCCAAAGGAGGTATATATACATATGTACTCAATCATAAGTATTTATATTTTCATGTTACTATATTTTTTGGTATTGATTTTTGTAGTTCTTGAGTGTTGTACTGAATTGGGTATATGATCATACGGATGTAACAGAATTTCCAGTATCAGAAGCATCATCAAAGTATGGATCAACCTACGTCTCAAGTCCAGTCTTCTTTGTGTTAGGTATTGATTTTTTCATTTTTTATTTATATTTTTTTTCAATACACACAAGTAGAAAGTTTTACGTGGATGAAGGAGCGCTCTTTGTTGATATCACCTTATTGTCATGATTTGGAAATGCTTTATCATCTGTTGGAACACAAATTTTTACCATGTAATATATCCTGTTAATTCGAATGGTAGTAATACTGCATACATACATACATATATATATATATATATATATAGATACTTAATTGGAATAGCTTCGAGTTTAATGTGGTTCTATAGATACTTAGAATAGCATTTCGTATGAATTGAGCAGAATGCTAGTGCTGGTACGTATATGATACATATATACATAGGGTGCTTTTATGTGAACTTGTATATGCCCAGTTGCTAATGCAATTAGATTTCCATGTGATTAGTTACTTGTCATCTGAGCTTAAATCATTTTTGTAAATCTGTCTTTTTTTAGCTTTAAAAGCTAATCTTGTTATCTGTTGACTGTTTTTTATCAGTGATTATTTATAGTCAAGTGACCTTGCCCATTTTGCTAAACAGCCTAAACGTGATTATTTATAGTCAAATGACCTTGCCCATTTTGCTGTTTTATTGCAGGAGAGATTATTGCAGTTGAGTGGTGGTTGGAGAGAGATAGCAATATAATGCAGTTCAGTGGTAGTTGTAGTCTATTAGATAAAAGACAACGTTTTTGAGGTAGTGTTAGTTTTTGCCCGCATTAAGATGTTGACTTTTGCAAGTAGAATTGGGTTCAAAGTTGTCAGGTACGTATCATCTGTGTTTCAATTGTTAAGGTTCCATGACCTTGTTGAAAATAGAAAGGTTATTTGCTTCTGAATCTTTGCAAAACAGGTGCTCTGTGGCATTAGAAGGTTTATGACAGCTATTTTACAATATAACCTTTATTTTTAGGGAAAAAGACCATTCGCACAAAATAGAAAAAGTCAAACCTCATTTCAATTATAATCTTTTTTATTAGCCAATTTGAATACAAGGTACTTATTTTAAGCCCAAATACACAAATATTTATTAAAATATAATAAAATTATATTTTTAAAGACTTTTTTACCCTTAGCTTTTACTTAAAGAGAAAAAGTGAAAAAGATGGAAGGAAGACTTTGCCGGAAGCACACCGGGCTCCGGCGCCAGTCACGGGCGGCCGCATTCTGGTCGCCGGACTCCGAACTCTGACTGCTGGTCACCGGTGACCGGAATTTTCCGACGGCCGGAAAATTGCAGGCATCCGGTGGCCGGAATTTTCCGTAAATCTCACTAGATTTTTTTAAATGCCATCGGAATTTACGTGATCTTAACCCAAGTACGAAAAAAAAAGTTTACTACCCCTAGTAAACTTTTACTGGGGGTAGTAAACTCAAAATAAAGTTTCTCCATGACCATTATACATCTTAAAACAGTGAAAAATCAACTTAGATGCAGAAAAATAAAGTTTACTACCCCTAGTAAACTTTTACCGGGGGTAGTAAACTTGCAATACAGTTTTCCTATGACCATTATATACCTTAAAGGAGAGAAAAAATCAACATATATGCAAAAAAAAAGTTTACCACCCCTAGTAAACATCTTACTAGGGGTAGTAATCTTGCAAAATAATATCTCCAAGGCTATAAGTACACATTAAAACCGAGAAAAATCAACTTAGATGCGAAAAAATAAAATTTACTACCCCTATGGGGTAGTAAACTTGCAAAACAGTATTTTCAAGACCATAATACACACTAAACAGAGGAAGAACAATTTAGATTCGAAAAACTAAAGTTTACTACCCCTAGTAAACTTTTATTAGGGGTAGTAAACTTGCAAAAAAATATTTTCAATGCCATAATACACACTAAAACAGAGGAAGAACAACCTAGATGTGAAAAAATAAAGTTTATTACCCCCAGTAAACTTATACTGGAGGTAGTAAGCTTGCAAAATAATATCTCCAAGGCTATAAGTACACATTAAAACGGAGAAAAATCAACTTAGATGCAAAAAATAAAATTTACTACCCCTAGTAAACTTTTACTGGGGGTAGTAAACTTGCAAAACAGTATTTTCAAAGCCATAATACATACTAAAACAGAGGAAGAACAATTTAGATTCGAAAAACTAAAGTTTACTACCCCTAGTAACTGGGGGTAGTAAACTTGCAAAATAGTATTTTCAAGGCCATAATACATACTAAAACAGAGGAAAAACAATTTAGATTCGACAAACTAAAGTTTACTACCCCCAGTAAACTTTTATTGGGGGTAGTAAACTTGTAAAACAATATTTTCACCGCCACAAATCAGATACAAGCTCCGAAACCACCTTAGCCCTCACTTTTGATCCCTCACTGCAACTCTCCCCAAGCACCCTGTGAGAAACCCTTACCGCTGCGCTTGCGCTGACATGGCATCGTTGCCCTAAGAACACTCCCTTCGCCGTCTCTGCTCCAGCCGTCTCGGCCGTCTCTGCTCTTGGCCCGGTTTAGTAGCGCCACCACGAGATTCCGGTCCGATACTGCCTAAGCGGTTTTTGACCTCCCGATGCTCAAATCCAGAATCAGCTTCTTCTCACCGGCGTCGGAGATTGTGTCTATTCCGATCTTCGAGAGCAGATCGGTGGCTCTCTCGAAGCACGACGAAGTGAGGTCGAACGTCCGAAGCTCGTGCCATTTGACGCCGGTCTTGTACGTGGTAGAACGAGGAGGACTTGATCGCCAGGGAAGAAGATCTGATCTGGTGCGGCGTCGCAGGCGGAGGAGATGTGGTGCAGTGGAGGAATGATTAGACAGCGTCGCAGGCGGAGGAGATTTGGTGTGGCGTCGCAGGCGGAGGAGATCTGGTGTGGTGCGGTGGAGGCACCAAATCTCCGTCACCGGTGCGGTGCTTCACCGGTGCTTCACCAGTGCTTCATGTCGTCGGTACTTCGCCGGAGAGAGGAATCAGATTCACGTTTGAGAGAGGAAAGAGAGTGGGAGAGTTTTCTGAGAAAGAGAGAGAGAGAGAGAGAGAGAGAGTTAATGATCGTGAAAAAAGACGGTGAAAGAGAGTTAAATTAGGGTGAGGGTATTGACGTCTTTTTGTTAGAATTCATTGGAATTAGGTTGCTGAATAGATTTTCATTAGAATGGGCTAAAAGGATGTTAAATTAGTAGTAAATGGTCATTTACTCTTATTTTTATGAAACTCTTATTTTGGATGGATCATAAATCTGTGGTTCCCTTGACAGTTTTTGCAGATGATACTTGTGGGACTCCTCAAATACTTTTGTTTTGCATGACTTGCTGCATAATGGTAAGTTTTGGAGTTGAATCATCTAATTATATAAAACTTATATGGGATTTATATTTAGTAATATGTGCAAAGACAAATTGCAATTACAACCATTGCATATGATTCAACAAAACTACTTGTAGGTTTCAGTACTTGTACCTGGTAGCAATCTAGCAGACATCTCATTCTACTTTTACATTGAAGATCCATATACTAGTATGGCTCATGTCTCTAATTTTCTGCTGCAACTTTGAGAACATTATTGATTTTAGAATACCTCTTATGTGCAGGAAAACAAGGCAAGCAGCTGCAGTAGCACTTTAAGTTGGTTTCTTTTGGGTTCTTTGTACTTGTTTTATGTTAAGTGCATATTACATTTTTGCTGCATTGTTATTTTCGTTTTGTATTGTAACTTGGATACTCACTTTGATGAGTAGAACTAAGGGTAGATATCTTAATGAAACCAGTAGTATATTGTCTCCAATGTGTTGTGAAAACAAAGAGATTTGATTTATGAATTTAATCAAATGGAGAGTTTAAATCAAAAGAATGCATCACTTATATGTAGCTCAAACTCATTCATACGATAGACAAATGTTGCCTGAAAATGTCGAAAGCCTAAAAGATATCACGTAGTGAAAACTTAAAGCATAGCAGACGACAGATACCTATTGTCTTAAAGAGACCAAATGAAAAAAGAAAAAATATACGTTGCCTGAAGATCATTCACCCAATGCATATGTGTCGTTGTACTACGTCTAGACCATAAACAACATCAATAGTATGTTGTGTGGGTTCATCCAGCGACACATAAATGTAGCATGAAAAAGTTTAAATTCTAATTCACTAAGTATACGTCGCCTGTAACATTTTCAAATGATGTTTAAATGTCGTATTTAAACAAATTAACCTACACCTATATGTTGCTGTAAGACGTATTTCTCTCTCATTCGCAGTTATAAGGCGACACAAAGAGCTGTGTTGCCTCACGGAAAAAAAAAGATACGTCGCCTTCTAGCATGTCGTTGTTTAAACTATCAGGCGACATATATACCGTGTCGTCTTATCTCAATTCAGGCGACACAAAATGAAAAAAGTATTCTGTCGCCTGAGGTTCTTATAGGCGACACAACATTTGTGTCGTCGGATAACCTCATCAACGACATGCTAGAAGGTGACACTTACGATTTTTATCAGGCGACACAACTGTTGTGTCGCCTGATGCAAGAAATGGCATAGTGACATGTTTAGATTTGATTAAACTACAATTTCTGTATACTACTCAAACCTAACAGTTACACTAAGCAGAGATGCTAAAAAGCATGAATGCAATTCATTTGCAACCACTTCAAACTCAAACATAACAGTTACACTAAGCAAAGATACTAAAAAAGCATGAATGCAATTCCTTTGCAGCCACTTCAAGTTATTTCATATTATTCCACATTTCAAGTTCCCAGTTTTAGTATTATCCCGTACAAATTCCATACTTGTATTAAAAACAGAATCCCTCAAAATCAGAAAGATATTATTGCTTCATGGCTTTGACTTAAATTTCTATAGAGAAGGCTCATAACTACTCATAAACCAACAATATACAAGATTACAAAACTGCAATATATAGTGATTCTCCACTTACCTATGTTTTACTTACAAAACAGCTAGTTTTAATTGTTAGACATAAGCCTATGACAGTACAAAACAAAATTATTGCATTATGTAGACAATTTTAGCAACAGGACAGAAACAAAAAAAAAAGACATACTGGATGGAAACTAATACAAATACATTACCTTAACAACAAAATGTCTTCCAACAAAATCCTTTGCGGAATTCGTAGAGGTATATATAACTAAGCTTTATACTTAAAATGTTTATAAGCATATTACAGTTATCACTCAATAACTAAGTCAAGAAATCAAGAATGTGAACTACCCTAACAAAAAAAAAACAGCTTTTTACCCTTTCAGTAACAATTTCATTTTCTTCTTTTTACCCTT
>NC_020497.1:13860811-13892471 GCF_000184155.1 Fragaria vesca subsp. vesca
AATTATGTTCGGTTCATGTTTATACTAGAAAAACATAATTTTGAGGGCCTTAACGATTACCAAATTGGCTGAAATTTTGCAGAGATGATCTACACAATATTATCTAGATACTAGACGGTGAAGATGAGGAAATTCGATCGAAAAGTGGTGCAAAAATGAAAATCCGCACCAAAACCATTGGTGCGGACGTCCGCAGCTGAGACGGACTATATATATATATATATATATATATATTTATACACATAGCCATGAACAAGCTTCAGTTCATCCGTTCATAATTTCAGTAATATTTTCATTTCAGTGGCCATTATATGTATTAACCTTAAATGGATCAAGTGGCAAGCTTTCATCGGGATTCAAATGGGTATATTACGAAATTGAATTCTTTATCAGAGAGTGAACCTAGTTACAGATCTTTTAAAATCTAAGGTTGAATACCAAAACAAATATGCTATATGAAGAATTATAGTTTAACAGAAACAATTATATGAAGAGACTAAACCTTCAATCCAAATTGAAGTCTGATAACTTTTATCTCTTAAGGAACAATGAGAAAGAGAGAACAGAAAAGAGGAATTATAGGGAAAGAAGAACAATGAGGAAGGGAATACACACTTCCAGTTCTATTCTTCAGATGGAGAAGACGACTACATTAATGGTGGTTAAGGAAAAAATTAAAAAAGTGGTGATTTGATAATGTGATGAATTAATAAGATCCATTAGATTAGTTGTGTGATTATGATTTTATGAAATTTACTAACTTTATGATCAACTCAATTTAGAGGAGCCGGATCTACATACAAGTGAAGTATGTATTGATTTATATACTAATCAAGGGTCGTTTCGCCTCCTTACTGTGTTGTGTGGAGTGATCTTGTGGGTTTTAAAAGGACATGTACATAGATTGCCACTTTTAGCCTTGAAGTCATAGCCGCTCCACATTGCTACTTGAATTTTGTTTTGAACCTGACTGGATAGAGTTAACCATTGGCCTCGATCTTTTGAGGATTTTGGGAACTTCAGCGGTTGCATCAACTGTGTATCGAAGTGAAACAATATTGTCTCATATGAACTCCCCTAGTCCCCACACATCTTCACTAATATAAAGTCAGGGGTTCAAGAAATTCATCAAATTATGTCTTACCTAAATTACCTTTAATAAGTTGATTGAAACAACCAAATTAAAAAGTTATTATAGGAAAAAACAAAATAAATAAACAAAAAATAATAATATAGAGAGATATTTATGTAGAAAAACATGGATACGTAGTGGGAATAAAATTATTAACGGTTTGACACATTGTCTAATTAATTCCCTCATGGTCTAATTCCTACTTATAAAATCTCAAATATTTCTTCCAATGACACATTATTCGGAGAGAAGTAAATTTTGTAAACCGGTACAATTTCCAATTCTAGTCATTCAGATTGAATTTCAAGCTACATTTCTTGCTCTTCCCGTCCTTATTAGGCCTCGTTTGGTTCACGAAAAATATCTATCAGAAAAAGATACTTATTTATTTTCTGCGTTTGGGAAAGCTAGAAGAAAAGAAATACTTTCCTAGCAGAAAGGCAAAAAAAGTGGGAAAGTAGTTTATTCTAAACTCCAAATGAATCACCTTATTCTTTGCTTACATTTATTACTCATATCATAATACCTTATTTTATTATACTAAACACAAACTTTTTAACGACTTACAAATAACATCTCGTACGGGTAGTACGTTACCACCCATCGAAATGAAAATTTCTTATTAGACTTCATTGCCTTTTTTTTTGCCTTCTTAAACGAGGCCTTAGATTTGATTTGCTCCACATTTTAGGACAAAGCTTCTTAATAAATATCCAAAAAAAAAAAAAAAAAAAACAAACAAAACAAAAACAAAGGGAAAAAAGTTGGTCACTAAATAAATGGTAGCTCAGCAACATCATAAAACCCCCTACTCCTCCCCACAGTGAAGAACCGCCAGCAGAGAGAGACTACAAATTTACAAGACTCTCCTACACTACTACTCTCATTTTTCACTCTCTCGCTTTCTTCTCAAATTTAGGGTTTGTTTTCCGCCAAATTCCCGCCAAGACAACTCCGGCCACAATTTTCCGATGGGCAAAGACGACGAGGAGATGCGGGGCGAGATTGAGGAGCGGCTAGTCAACGAGGAGTACAAGATATGGAAGAAGAACACTCCCTTTCTCTACGATCTGGTCATCACTCACGCCCTCGAGTGGCCGTCGCTCACCGTCGAGTGGCTGCCGGACCGGGAGGAGCCGCCGGGGAAGGACTACTCGGTGCAGAAGATGATACTGGGGACGCACACGTCGGAGAATGAGCCCAATTATCTTATGCTCGCACAGGTCCAGCTGCCGTTGGAGGATGCTGAGAACGATGCGAGGAATTATGATGACGATCGCGCTGAGGCTGGAGGCTTCGGCTGCGCTAATGGCAAGGTATGGGCTTGGTTTTGCAGTTGGATGTTTGGTTGATTTTGGTGAAAGGATGGAGATTTGAGATTTAGGGGTTTTGGTGTGGTCGAAAGTTTTGAACTTTTGAGAAGGAAGCATCGGAATGTCTATAAAGTTGTGAAATTTGAACAATTTGAAAGAAATTAGGAAAATTTATGTTATTTGGGTAGTGTAGATTTGTTCTTAGCAGTTTAAATCTGGGATGAACTTTAGTTGAATTAAAGAGAAGCAGAAATGAAACTGAGGAGCTCTTTGATTTTTATTTTGTTTTATGATCGAAGTTGTTTGCATGAGGGATGTTTATAGGGTTTAAGGTAGAACAATACTAATAGCTGAGCTTATTGATCCCATATAGTATAAGAATGCTGATAGCTACGGTTGTAATCATCCAGGAATCATGTCCTCTTACATTCAAGCAGACTGAAATACATGATATCGAGTTTATATGTTTTGAGTGCTTGTTAACATTATTGTGACTTTAGTGTTAAAGTCTTATTTGTTGTGAAATTTCTTCAGGTGCAAATAATCCAGCAAATAAACCATGATGGAGAGGTTAATCGGGCTCGTTATATGCCTCAAAATCCATTTATTATTGCCACGAAGACTGTCAGTGCTGAAGTTTTCGTGTTTGATTATAGCAAACACCCATCTAAGCCTCCTTTAGATGGTGCCTGCAGTCCTGATTTGAGGCTCAGGGGTCACAGCACTGAAGGATATGGTTTATCATGGAGTAAGTTCAAGCAGGGTCATTTACTCAGTGGTTCTGATGATGCGCAAATATGTTTGTGGGATATCAATGCAAATTCTAAGAACAAAACCCTGGAGGCTACTCAGATATTTAAGGTACTTGTCCGCATGGGACATGTTGTGTTTCATGTTTTGATGATTGTGTAAAGGTGTTGCTTTTAATTTTGGGTAAAGAAGCATATCAACTGGACTGGAGAAAGGCTATTGTTAAACATGAACGCCTGCAGCATTTGGGTTTTGGATGCAATTTTGAAAGTTATTGTACTTGCATGCATATGCAGTTATGTGCATTCAACATGTCGATGTTTACCGTCGTTTGAACCCGTTTTTGAATTAGGTTCATGAAGGTGTTGTAGAAGATGTAGCATGGCATTTGAGGCATGAATATTTATTTGGTTCTGTTGGTGATGATCAATACCTTCTCATATGGGATCTCCGGACTCCATCAGTTAGCAAGCCTTCCCAGTCTGTAGTTGCTCATCAAAGTGAGGTTAGTGATGTGAATATCCTTCTCCCCCTCTCCCTCTCAGTTAGATGGATAGCGCTGCCATATATCAATGATGTTTATCCATTTATGTTTCAAAAGTCAATTGTGTAAATTCACTTTTTTCATGATTACTTATATATTAATAATGACATCTATATGTTTTAACTACTGTGGTTTTAGTGTTTTTAGCCACTCTTTCATCAACATAGAAGTGATTTAACCAGTGGAATTACATTGTAAACGTCATCTGTTAAATACACATATACCAGAATTGATTGGTTGTCATTGTCCCTGTAATACAATTTGTTTCTTTGTGAAAAAAAAGAATGAACTTCATATACAGACACAATGTTTTCTTTTTAGATTTCTGTTGTAATTCTTTGGATGAATGCACAGTTAGTACTTAGCTGTTGAAGTTTGTTTCATACAAATTAAATAGTCTGTCAAACCCATGGAAAAGTTGGGAAAACGTTTTCTGAAGACCTTATGGACCCTGGCAACCGTAGATGTTCATGAAGCTAGGATATATAATGCGACTACAGTCCCGCCCCCTAAGGGACTGTTTTTCAGGGACAAAAAGAGATGAATTGTCAGCCACTAGATTTGTGTGATAAGTCTGATAGGTAAGTCAGAACAGCTTAGAAAACCAAGTTCTTTGATCCATTGAAATATCCTGATCATTACACTCTGGAAATTTCTCTCTTATTCCATATTGTCTTTGTGCATTTTCCTATGTTCATTTAGTTTTCAGAGATTTTGTACCTCATCTTCTCTTTCTCTAACTTATGCTCTCCCACTCACTAGTTTGTACTTCTTGGTTGATCTCATTCAAGGCTTGTAGAGAATTAAATCCAAAGATTATAACAAATAAGAAATCTTTGTCTCCTGGGTTTGAGTCAAGGCTGAGGAACAATAAAAGGCAGATCCAAGATTGATCAACTTCTTCTATTCCGGGTTGAAAGTCCAAGATTGTGTCTTTCCCGTTCTCATGGTTAGAAAAACTGAAGATCCAAGATGTTTTTTTCTGTGATGCAAAGCATTGCCTAATTCTCTGAGATTTGACACTGCTCGTTATCAATGGATTTATCACTTCATTCAGGATAACAGAATTTCTAGTAGGTCCAAGATGATTCTTTTTTAATGCAAACCATTGCCTTTTTTTTCTAAGCTTTTGCACTACTCGTTCTAAATGGATTCATCACTTCATTTAGGACCACCGAACTTGTAACAGGAACAAGGGTGCAATAGATGGTTGAAGTAGATGTCTTTTAGGATGTATATTGGCTATGTATCATCTTGTTGGCAAATGCCACTCTTTTACTTCCATTGTGCGAAGAGCTAAGTGCTAACTAAGTTGAAGTAAAATAATATCCCTGAATGTTTCGGAAAATATACAAGTTTTTGCTTTTCCTTCTCAACTGATGAATTTAGGTTTTTTTTTTTTTTTTTACTATTCTACTAGGTCAACTGTTTGGCTTTCAATCCCTTTAATGAATGGGTGGTTGCAACTGGTTCCACGGACAAAACTGTCAAGCTGTTCGATTTACGCAAAATCAGTACTGCTCTCCACACCTTTGATTGCCATAAGTAAGTTTCTGTCCTTGGAGCTGATAGCTTCAGTTGATTACAGATTTGTTTGATAGAATGTGTCTGCAAAATGTTAATCTCAAATTCTGTTTTTGCAGGGAGGAGGTTTTCCAAGTCGGTTGGAATCCCAAAAATGAGACTATATTAGCTTCTTGTTGTCTTGGCAGGAGACTGATGGTGTGGGATCTTAGCAGGTACGCCCCTTAAACAACTGATTGCACCAATTCATTTTATTACATTGGGGAGAGGAGATATTGACATTATCATTTGCTGTTATAATGCCTGTTTTCGTTCAACAAAACGATTTCCTGTATTGATGCACGTATGTACAGTTGTGAATCTATTGTTAGTTGGTTGGCTGGGTGTCCCAGATGGAAGAACTAAGATTGGTCTGGACATCCAGATCAAGCGAACTCTCTTATAAGAGGGAGAAACGTTCACATAAGAAAAAGAAAATGATTGCGTATTATTGTGAATGTGGTTACAATACTTTGAGAAGAAGAAAGAAACTGTTAGCTTCAGTTGGGGTTTAAGGTACAGGGTCATTGATGAGGACATCATTGTCAAACCCTTTAGGATTGATGAGTGGAAGAAATGGAAAAGAGAGATCTAATTCACTGGATTAATTGGATTCAAATTTTCATAGCCAAGTTAGAGAACATCTAGGTCATCTCGGAGTTAAAGTTTCCTTTATTATGTCTGGCATGTCTCAGTTTCTGAAGTCTGAGAACTGAGTCGTAACTGATAGTTAATGGGAGTGTTAGTGGCTTAAGGAAAGCCATGGTGTGATGAATAAAATTATCGGAGTTTTTCTGAGTTTCCTGGGATAGAGTATTGATGTGAAGCCTAATTGGTTGTGAAGTGTTGGTGATTACTAATTTCTTGTTTCCTATCCCCTATCCTGTTGGTTCTGTCCTAAATTGCTCCTAATATTAGAGGTTGCTGATCCTGCTCCCTAAGGCTGTTGGTATACTGCACCACTTTTGAGAAAACCCAGGAACATGAAATGGATAGCAAAAGATAAAAAAGACAGGAATACAGAAAAGAAAATAATAAAGAAAAAAGAACAAAAAGAAAGAGTAGCGGCCTTAAAAAATATAGGCAATATCCTCTTTGTATTGAAGTGCATTATATATATTGGAGAGCACAGACAGCCATGCTTGTGGGTCCTTATGCTTCAGAAAGAACTAGAGAGCAGAGAACCTATCGCATTGATGATTAATCAAGGCGTAAACTTTTGTAGAAATATTGGCAGTTCGATATTGAGCAAATACGACATTATTGTAAGAATAAATTATGCAGTACTCAGTGTTTTCAATATCTATATACAGATGTCGATGACAAATTCATATACATCTTGCAAGAGAGTGAAAAGTAACGAGTATCCATCTACATACATACTATTGTCATACTAAGTAGTGTAATCTAAATTGTTTGAAATGCATGCTTAACATGAGCGACATATGTCCCACTTTTAGCTGTGTTCTTTTGGTGAATGACGATTAGATGAACTTGTTGAATATGCCAGGTTGTTATTTCCATATCACATTATAAGACCATTTTGAAACCAATAGTATTTGTATACTATAGGTGGCTGTTGATTTGAAGTCTAGTGCTAAGCTAGTAGCTTGTGTTTTGGTAATTCTCCCTCTTCTTTTCCACTACTTTTCTTTCAGCCAATGGGTTACATTACTATACAACATCAGCTGATATCCGATGCTTCTTGAATATTAGTTCAAAATCAAGTGACATTGGCAGTAGCATTGGGGATATTTGGTTAACCCCCAGCATCTGTAGTAGTTACTGAACATCAAAGAGATACGTCGACTGACATATCAGGATATTGACATTTGAAAACACTGGTATTCGTGCTCATTAAACAAAAGCCTAAGCCAAACCACTATAAGAAGACTGAGATAAACTTCCCATTCTTGTGCGTGTGTGAGATATCATGTACAAAGTTTTAGTTTCTCGTACTCGCATGTCCTAGTGATGATTTATCATTATATACACTTGCATGTCAACATATCTTCACCAAACTATTTTTGGTTCTATTACAGAATCGATGAGGAGCAAACACCAGAAGATGCAGAAGATGGACCACCAGAGTTGCTTTTTATTCATGGTGGTCACACCAGTAAAATATCTGACTTTTCTTGGAATCCATGTGAAGATTGGGTTATATCTAGTGTTGCTGAAGATAACATACTTCAGATCTGGCAGATGGCAGAAAATATATACCATGATGAAGATGATTTACCTGAAGAACCAGCAAAGCAGCCCTAGTGTAACCTCTCAATACTTAAGATAGCCGATGTGGTACAAGTTGATTAGAGAAGGGGTCATAGCCCTTTGTTTATCTGTTTTTCTTTAAACTTTATCACCTTCTCGGCATTCCCCCTTCGTTGCATGTGAGAATCTGTGTTTTTCTTTAACGTTAGATCAGTGTTGTATACATTGTATTGACCCATGCGTAAGTAATTGTATGCAGTACTTTGGCATGGAATTAAGTTTGGAAGAGACTGCTATTGTTTTGGCCATATTGTAGGTGTTTTGATGCCAATTACTGAAAGCAATACTAGACAAACAGCCTAACGGTCAATGAGCTGTGCTTGAATGTACTGTAGCTTATATTCATAGCCGAATGCAAGTGCAACATTTCACTTGCTTTATCAAATTGCACGTCGAATATACCCTACATTGTTGCAATTAACAGAGTTGTATTGGGGCCATATGATATGCAATATGCAACTCTTTGTATCTGGCGTTTGAGTCGTCTCCCCTCTTTCAATCTATTCGCAAACGACCCTGAGCAGAATATGCTTTTCAATCCAAAAATAGTTCAGTCACGTTCATTAGGATTCATCAGGTCCAGTTAGCTGTACACAGATTTCTGTACGTACCTATGCTGCCTTCTCAGCTTTGGCATTACTAGGGTTTAGGCCAAAAGAAGAAACAGAGGAAGGACATAGATAGTTTCATCATCCACAACACAAGTAGAGACTCTGTAGGTCATCAATGGCTTATAAATACCATGCTACCAAATTAGTTATTGCCCACACAAACAAAACCATAGTAGCCACTCTTAACTAGTCATCACATATGACTATCACAACGAGGTCTGTTCAATCACTGATGATGACCACACTTGTTCTTGCATTGGCCACCTCCAAAACGGTCTTAGCAAGTGATCCGGATATCCTTTCAGACTATGTACTCCCACAAAACAGCACATCGGTTGATGCTAGTTTTTTTTACATTCACTGGATTCCGTGGGATATTTGATCAAGCACCCAAAACTGTTAAGACAACAAAAGCCAGCATGGTGGAGTTTCCTGCTCTCAATGGCCAAAGTGTGTCTTACGCAGTGCTTCAATTGCCTCCACAGACACTCCTCCCACCTCATACTCGCCCCGATGCCGCCGGACTTTTGTTCCTTTTGGATGGTTCCTTGGAAGTAGGCCTAATAGACACGAAAAATAATTTGTACACTAAAAAGCTTCAGGCCGGAGACATCTTTATATTTCCCAAGGGATTGATACATTATCAGTATAACACTGATTCTCAACTTCCAGCCACCGCCATTGCAGCATTTGGAAGTGCAAGCGCTAGAGCAGTTGCGGTGCCACCTTCTGTGTTTGCTTCGGGTATTGACGATGTCATCCTTGCCAAATCCTTCAAGACAGATATCGACACCATTAGGAAGATTAAGGCTGGCCTCACTACTAGCTAAGCTAGCTACCTGGGGAATGATTCAAGACTCCAACAACTAATTTCACGTTGTTTACTCTTGCATGCAAAGTTGGATTTGTTTAATAATGTTGTATACTTGATTGTCGTTTATTTTTTTGTTTCAATGTGTATGGATTTATGTTACTTTGTCTGAATCTGTTATTTCATATGATACTTAATATTCTTTGAAAAGGATTATACCTTGTATGATCAACCAAACAAAGCTGGGTGTTCTAAAATCTGGAACTCATTGCCTCTGGTTACTACTTACTAGTAAAGTTCTTAGATGCCACTGGAGTTTTCCAGAAAGAGATTGTTAGTAAAGATGGTCCCTAGTTCGAAGTCTTCCTCTAAGAATTGATTTTCATACCCTTCACACAGTTGAAAAATTCTACGAACTGTGTTCCAACCCCCTGTATCCGTTATCAAGTCCGGAACAAATTAAACCTCTGTGGGTCGTCGAATGAGAAGTTAAATGTCACAAGTCTGCCAACGTAAACGCTTCAGAAACACCTCTCTCTATCACCGATTCACCAGCGTAAACCCTTCAAAAGCACCTCTTTTGTTTTGCTTTATATATTCCGCTCCAGCAAGCTGATGATGAACGCGCTTGATGAGGAGAAGAAAGAAAATTCTCGTCCTTGCAACAACCTACATATCAGGGAATCCGGAGTTTGCATGAACCGTCATCCTTGCTTAGCGAAGATAGTTTGCATCAACCTACACTCATTGTCTCTGGTTACTAGCAAAGTTCTTAAATGCAAGTTCTTAGATGCAACCGAAATTTCCTAGAAAGAGATGAAATTATGATAATTATTTCGACTCTCAAGGGCATGAAGACATTGTTAGTAAAGATTTGGTCCATAATTCGAAGTCTTCTTCTAAGAATTGATTTTCATACTCTTCACACAGTTGAGAAATTCTACGCATCAAAAGTGAGTGCAATCTTCATATATTGTGTAAAAGGAAAGCGGAAGTTATTCTTACGGAAAGCGGCTAAAGCATCTTGAGCATTTATCATCTCTTGTGATGATTCTGCACAAAGCTGGAGCTACTCATAATTAAAAAAACAAATCCTTTACAAAACTATCATTGCAAAAATTGCATCCATAACTTCAACCATTCCATCCGAAATAGTGATATGCTGCCAATTCGTTCAAAATCACTTCCCCAACAAACATCCCATCTTTGCTTCTTTCTGAATCCATAACTACAACACCAATAAGAGTTCTGTGATCATATTCCAGCGGCAGGGATCTAGATATGAAAATCACATGTATCATTCTTGCATGGTTTATGAGAAAACATAGCTGACAAGTGACAAACCGCCAAAAACTGATATGTAAATAAGGAACAGAAAGACAATAGTCATCACAAAAACATCGAACCAACAATTTCTGATCCCCTAACTGTGTGACAGTGTGAGTCTTAACTGCTTTATTTTCCTTATTTAAGGGTTGGTACATTTGATTCTAGACCATCGACCAAATAAAAGAGAACATTTGATCCTAACCCCCCACCCCTAAAACTTTAGATTAGTCGTATCTCTGTTGTCAATTTTAGATCCATGCGACGATAAGAGAATCCACCTAAGTGATAAATGAGACCAAACGAAGCATTTCTATGACAGAGAAGTTAATAAGTTGCTTGGCTGCTCCCTACATAATTACCTCAACCCTTCAGTAGCCTTGTATGAAAAACCATGCAAAAACTTGAGGCCAAGTTGTTGGACATTTAAATCCAAGTTTTCAGGATCTTTACACCAGTCTAATCTACAACTTAACAAGGAAGCAAGTGTCCAACAGATCTGGTAATTGTGGTTATTAATCTCATGATATAGTTAATCAAGAGCTGTGGATCATGACAGTCAAGGTTTCTAATAGAATCATCATCCATATAATTGAGTCATACATTAAAAAAGCAGCTAGCATTTCATAGTTCAGAGGCTAGCGAATTTGGATTAATAGTTATATTAGAAAAATTATGGTTCTTGCCATCAAATTGAAGAACCAAAATCTAGAGGAAACGTAACTGCCCTTGTATAATTAAGAAGCACTAAGACACTAGAACTATAAATAGACACGAGAGAGTTCATTAGCAAAGGAATAAGAATGGTGCCCACCATCAGTACCCATCTTGGCTCCCTGAAGCCATGCGGGTACTTCTCCTGGCACCTAACCCTTAAAAAAGAAAAAGGAAACAGATTGTTAAGCATCAGGATGTAACAATTGTGATAATAACTTTTATCACGTACAGCTAACAAGCTCTATTATATATCTAAGAGTGAAAAAGAAGAACACCAGCCCTAAGAGTCACATAAAGCTAAAGAGGTGCCAAGAGATTTGACATAATAAGTAACTCTAACATCACCCAGTATGAGCTGACGTCAAAGATTCAAACTTTCATTGAACAAAGAAAAAACCGTAACACTCAATGGCAAATATTTATTTATAAACAAAGTGTAAGCAACCTAGAACATTGCCTGTGAGATGAAGGTCAGCGTATTCCACGGCCACAAGGCCTGGGGCTCTAAAAATGATTCTCCTGTAGTATTCTGTTTAGAACACTTTCCCCAGAATCCAAATCACCAACAACCTCAGTAAGGAAAAGATCCCAGGAATCACTGTCAACGTTGTCCACTTGACATTGCCATAGATACTAATCTAGCATAGCATAAGATCCCAGGAGTCACAGATCTCCTCAATCAACATAGCATAAGTAGACTTGTTTGGCAAACAGCTGTTTTCGAACATCTCGTCCAAAATCCTGATCCCCTCCTTTGCTTTTTCAATCTTACAAAATCCTTCAATCAATACATTATACATAAAAGAATTTGGAGCATATCATTTCTCCACCATTTCATCCCACAACCTCCCGGCCTCACACAACTTTGCCGCTTCACACATTCCCTAAATTAGCACGTTGTAAGTCATCAAATCCGGAGGTCACTCGTCTCAAACTGATCAAACAATTTCCTGGCCTTCCACAACTCTCCCTTCTTACAAAGCCAGTATATCAGTGTCCCCAAAACAGCATTATCCGGTGTGCGATTCTTCTTCAAAAGCCTCCTCCACAGCTTGCAAGCATCCTCCACCTTCCCTTCGCAACACAAAACATCAACCACCTTACAACAGAGCGCCAAGATCGGCACATGCCTCTTATCCACCATATTATTAAGCAAATTAACCGCTTCGCCCACCCCTCCCCTTACAGTAACCTTCAATCATAACCCCATAAGTAACCTCCTTTGCACCGACCCCATTATCCTCCATCTCATCCATAACCTTAACAGCCTCCATCTCATTCCTATCATCCTCCATTATGATTCATGACCCTTTACACAGAGTTACCAATTCAAAGTCTTCCTCTAAAAGTTATTTCCACAATACACTTCACAGAGTTGAAAAGATACTTATATCTTTAAATGATTTCACTTAAGGTACTGACTGGTAGAAATAGTAAAAAAATCCCTTAAATAAAACTTGAAATCTAAAGCTAAATAAAAACAGTAACATGACGGGCTAAATTTTGGCCCTCCACCAAGCAAGGGTTATATTATAGCCCTACTACTTGGATGAATAGTGATTTATGGAGATCACCTTAGGATGATAACTTTCACATCTTCACCCTTGCTGTTGCCAATGGCTGTAGAACCAAAATTTTGGGTACATGGCAATGTCTCACAAGCCTGAGAAACATTACATACTTTTGTTCAGATTCTGACTTCAGTGCTGTTGAAGATGCCTGCAAATTCATGTTTCGAGACTCTTCCATTGTTCGCAAACCTGAGAACCATCGCCAAAGTTAGCTTCAGATTCTGACTTATTAGGACTTCATCTTGGCTAGATGGAATTATTGTCATATACCAATTATAGACTTGATCACATGCTTTACAGCGAGTTAAAAGGCTGCTGAGGTTTCTTCAAAAAAAAAAAAAAAAGGGAGAAGAAGAAGGGCTGCTGAACAAGAGAACAGTCCTTTATTTAACGGTGAGAGCTTAAAGCATCATGAGCATTTATCATCTCTTGTGATGATTCTGCAAAAATCTACAGCGAATCACAGAATAAAGAAAAACAATCTTTCGGAAAATTAACTTAGCAAATTGCATCCACAAGTTTAACTATCTGGAATAGTAATATGCCGCCAATTGGTTAATCACTAACACGAAAAACATCCCATCTTCTTTCTGAATGTTTACATAACTACAACACCAATAAGAATCTACACTGTGACCTTATTCCAGCGCCAGAGATCCAGATATGAAAATTACATGTATCAGTCTTACATCATTTATGAGAAAACAAAGCTGCACAACCCACCAACACTTGATGTAAATAAGGATGAGAAAGTAATACTCATGATAGAAGATCGAACAAACAGTTTCTTGATCCCCTCTCTCCTAACTGTGTCAGTCTTAACTGCTTATTTTTCCTTATTGGGGGTTGGTACATTTGATCCTAGAACATCAACCAAATAAAAGAGAACATTTGATCCTAACCCCAGCCACCCCTAAAACTTTAGATTAGTCATATCTTTGTGTCAATTTTAGATAAGGCTATAACAAAATAGGAAGAAAGAGCCGTCTTCGATCCATGCAACGATAATAGAATCCACCTAAGTAATAACCAAGACCAAACAACATAGTTCTATGACAGAAAAGTTAAGAAGCTGCTTGGCTGCTCCCTACATCATTAACTCAACCCTTGCGTAGGCTTATATGAAAAACCATGCAAAAACTTGAGGCCAAGTTGTTGGGCATTCAAATCTATGTTTTCAAGATCTTTATACTATAGTCTAATCTAGAACTTAAAAAGGAAGTAAGTGTCCAACAGATCTGTTATTTGTGTTTACTAATTCATGATATAGTTAATCAAGAGCTGTGGATCATGACAGTCAAGGTAGCTAATAGAATCATCATCCATATTGATTCATACATTAAAAAGCAGCTAACTGAATTCCAACTTCTTCTTTACCTAGATAAACAAACCACAATGTGAGCACATACATGGCACACAGCCTCAAGGTTTCATAGTTCAGAGACTAGCGAATTTCGATGAACACATTACATAATACCCAAGAAATTGCTGGATAGTATAGGGATAAGAGTGGTACCCCTTCCAATATCCACCATCAGTGCCCATCTTGGGTCCCTGGAAGCCTAGATTTCAATTAGGTACTTTTCCTGCCACCTACCCCTTAAAAAAAAGAAAAGGAAACAGATTATTAAGCATCAGGAAGTAACAATTGTGATAATAACTTTTATCAAGTGTAGCTAACAAACTCTATTGTACATCTAAGAGTGAAAAAGAAGAACACCAGCCCTTACAGCCACATAAAGCTAAAGAGGTTAATAACAAACAAAGTGTAAACAAACATTTATTTCTTCCCAAAACGTAAGAGAGTGGAAAGAATAATGGAATACCAACCTGAGAAACATTGTGGGTGAGATGAAGGTCAGCTTATTCCACGGCCACAAGGCCTGGGGCTCTAAAAAGGATTCTCCTGTAGTATTCTGTTTAGAACACTTTCCCCAGAATCCAAATCACAAACAACCTTAGTAAGGAAAAGATCCCAGGAATCACTGTCAACGTGTCCACTTGACATTGCCATAGATATTAATCTATTAATTTCAGCTTCCTCTCCCGAGTCACAGAGCCCCTCCATTAACATAGCATAAGTAGACTTGTTTGGCAAACAGCCTTTTTCTAACATCTCATCCAAAATCCTAATCCCCTCAGTCGCTTTCTTAATCTTACAGAATCCTTTGATCAATACATTATACGTAAAAGAATTTGGAGTATATCCTTTCTCTACCATATCATCCCACAACCTCCCTGCCTCACACAACTCCCCCGCTTCACACATTCCTGAAATAAGAACGTTGTAAGTCATCACATCCGGAGGCTCACTCGTCTCAAACTGATCAAACAATTTCCTGGCTTCCCATACTTTCCCCTTCTTACAAAGCCAGTATATCAGTGTCCCCAACACAGCATTATCCGGCATGCAATTCTTCTTCAAAAGCCTCCTCCACAGCTCGCAAGCATTCTCCACCTTCCCTTGGCAACACAGAACATCAACCACCTTGCAACATAGCGCCGAGCATGGCACATATCTCTTATCCACCATATCATTAAGCAAATTAACCGCTTCGCCCCCCTTCCTCCCCTTACAATAACCTTCAATCATAACCCCATAAGTAACCTCATTCGCGCCGACTCCATTATCCTCCATCTCATCCATAACCTTAACAGCCTCCACCAGCTTCCCCTCCTTCACATATCCATCCATCAACACAGTATACGTGGTCGCATCAGGACACCACCCTCTGTCCAAAATCTCACCAAAAACTCTCTTGGCACCAACCATATCTCGCCGCGACACGTATCCCCCTAAAATGGTGGTGAAACTCACCACATTGGGCACAAATCCCATCGCAGGCATTTCGTCGAGCACCTGGCGTGCAGTCTCCAGATCATTTCTTTTGCACAATGCCTTGATGAGGATATTGCAACTAGACACATTCGGCGAAACTCCGAATCTCTCCTTAGAGCTTCGAAACACCGAATGGACTAAATCGCAGCTGCGATTCTGCACCAGAGCGTTGAGCAAGGCGTTCAAGGACCGGACGGATCGTTCGGCGCGGAATTTGGGGATGGAGAGGAAGGTCTTGAAGGCGAGGTTGGGGCGGGAAACGACGCCGTAGTGGCGGATGAGGGAGACGAAGAGGTCCTCGTGGCAGCGGAGGCGGGAGCGGAGGAGGTCGGAGAGGAGGGGGTCGATGAGGTGGAGGGCGCGGGAGCGGAGGAGGCGGAGGATGAGGGAGTGGTAGGTGTGGTAATTATGGCGGAAACCAGGGTGGTGTTGGGAGGCGTGGTGGAAGATTCGGAGGGCGAGGTCGAGGTTGGGTTCGCGGGTGATGAGGGAGATGAGGCGCTTTGGGTGGAGGTGGTGGGGCCAGTTTGGGATCGGAGGGGTGACGGTGTAGGAGGAGGAGGGGAGGAGGAGGAGATCAACGGCTGAGGAGGAGGAGGAGAAGGGGACGGCGGTGATTGAGACAGAGAAGGGTTTGGGGGAGAGGCTCCGGCGAAGCAGCAGCATGGTGTGGACTGTGGACTAGGTGTGTTTGGAACTTGGGAAGATTTGTATGCCAAAGGCCTTAACGGTCATGTGCAACAGAAATGTGAACGGTAACTTGGTGAGAAAGGTGGATTTTTTTTTTTTTTGTTAATGAAGTAATTGCATTAATAACATAAATAGATACCCGACACAACAATTGTCGTATAAGCATAGTGCACAAATGTAGAAAACAAAAGCGCATATCTAGTTGACCTATGCGCTGCCTAAATATATTTTCGTGAGTAAAGTATACAAATAACTGAAATGAAGAGATGAAAATCATGAAATTGAGACTTCATCTCTTCCGATTACATATGCTCCACAAATCAATCAAACTCCTCTTTAGTGAAACCAATAACTCAAGAAAGCCGAAGATAAGCAAGCTGAAATTGGTCGCTAAGATATATGCACTATCAAATTGTCATTTAGACCCAAAGCACGTTCTATTTATAGGTGTAACTCAGTGTTCCTTGCTTGCCGGAGTCGGATACGATTATACACCGCATAACAACAACAAGAAGGAAACAACATCTCGTTTCTTGAGTAACTTTTCTGAAACTCGTGTCTAAATCATGATTTTAGGTCTCCAAAATGTATTCCCATACAGTCAAAACCCAAATCCATTGTAGCTGTTAATCCTTTTAGAGATAATATCCATCTAGTACAATTTAATCTTCTTATTTGAATATAGAATCTTGAATTACTAAAAATTTGAGAAGTATGACGTCTTAGTTTTGTTGTAAAACCCTTGCATCTTCTAATCAATTTGATATACAACTCAAAAGGCTAGTATAGGATTGACAAATCATGGTACAAGCGAGTTATGTAAGGATGAGATTACAATATAAACAAGCGCGCGCACATACATACTGCCGAGATATGTATGAATATGTAGCCATGTGATTACAAAGGATCAAGATATTCCCTCTTGCCTTTTTAATTATAGGTAACTTCTCAACTGAGGAATCAAGACAACAAAGCAAACAAAATCAGATCAACATTTAGGAAAATTTGCGATGAAAGTGGCTCAAATGTTTAACTGCCTTTTTTTTTTTCAGAGGTATTTTAGTAATTAAAATCGTAATTTGTTTCATTTTTATTCAGACTCCATATGGTAAGTAAACAACTCAATGGAAATGAATATCCCCATATTGATTCCATTCTGTTTCCAAACCTCTCTCCCACTCATGAAGTCATAATCAATTTCATTCCAAGTAAGTAAACCTGCCATGATTCACATACATGAACTACTCAATCGTATATGGTCTGCTGAAACAAACGGATCTGTCATAAGATTCATTTATAGGCAGAGAGTTCATGCCTACATTCCCATTACATACTGGAGTAGTATGCTTTTAAAGGAAATGGCCTGCATGCAGGGATTAAGCTGCATTTCAATTATAGGATCATCAATAACCTGCTAAAACAACCTACAAGTTAAGCAGACATCAAATAAATTCTTTGGTAATTGTTATTGAAGGATCCGGCTCCTCTAAAGTGAGCAAGCCATAAAGTTAGTAAATTTCATAAAATCTCTAACCTCTATCTAATCTAATGGCTCAAAAATATCCACATGCATCAATTCATTACAAAAAAATGTTGAAAATTCTTTTCTATATTGACAATAACTCTAAATGCTTTATTTCTCTTTTTATTTTTATTTTTTTTATTTAACCTTCATCTTAATTTATTCTCTTCTGTAAACGTTTGCTTCAACTCCATGGATTTTTCAGCAAAGCAAAGTTGCAATGATTCATGGTGCATATGAATACATCGGTGCTTATAAGATTATTGCAATATTCATAAAACAATTGTGATTACCTTAACCGAATTATAAACCAAAAGCTTTGGAAAAAAATTGGGTAGATCGATCGCTGCCTACAGTTCAATTATATACAGAAAAACCAACTATATTGGAAAACCCATGGCCATCATCTCCAGAAATCAATATAGAATGCAAATTACGAAGGCTAGAGTTTAGAGACTACGGGAAGAGAAACCAGTGAAACCACTTTGGAATGAATGAAACTAAGGCTTTTCATTCTTTTCTATTCAAAGCTGATCATCAAGTTTATTTATCAATTCATAATTTCAGATATGAAGATTCGCTTGATCAAATATCGATGAAGATATATATCACGATATGCAACCTACTTTTTATTTGTTTTTTTTTCTGAGAAAAAACGAATTTTATAGAAATAAGTGAACAAATTTTCAAATAAATGATTTTATTTAACATAGATATATTTGAACCATTAGATTAGATGTAGGTAAGAGATTTTATGAAATTTACTAACTTCATGGCTTGCTCACTTTAGAGGAGCCGGATCCGTTATTGAATTGGCAGTTTATCTCCACATGAATAAATAATATAGTGCCTCCGGAACATTAGCTTAGGAGGTGGTGTATCCATTGCTCTACAATCGCAGGTGACCCATACCACGGTCTCAATATATCATCTGAACCAACTGGTGAGTGGTAAACACCATCTATGCTAATATTGAGTGCACCCTCCAGATGAGCTGACACTTCTGGTACAACCCCGTCACCCCAAACATCTGCTTGCCCGCAAACCTGAGAAAAATGGTAGTGCATTATGAGAATTCAGTCTGCAATCATGAAGACCAGCTTAAATGATATGAATAACAAGACTAGGGGATAATAACACAATAAGTTCCATAAGAATATCAACCAATTCCATTCTAAATGACATCAGTAAGTGCTTAAATTCTGAGACAAATGGGTTTTACCTGCTTGTACCCTTGCCCGACAAAGCGTGCACGCAAAGTGGGCGTTGTTGATGTTGAAATGCTCACATCATTTATCACAGCAACCTCTGATGAGGGTTCTAAACTCTCCATTGGAATTGCGGAATCAACACTCTCACTTGAGTTGCCAAATAAGCGAGCACCTTGGAGATACCTGTATTTTACAAATTTATGCCCATTTAGATCGGGGCAGTTTGCATTCATGCCACTGTTGAATTCCAGGTGAAAATATAAAAGTAAGCGCACTCATTTCCTTTGATGGTGTTTTAGAATTAGAATATCTGTGAGGTCTACCACAGTTAAGATCTTAAGACTGTTGCTTCTTGATTCTTATCAGTTGAAATAGGATACACACACATGTATGTATTATTATATGTATTTTGTTAGTGCCATGACATCCATAGCATAGTGTACGTACTGTCAAGCATATTTAGTTACCTCATCTAGCTTATATAATGCTGCAAAGATCTTCTGATGGAGCAGTAACAATGAATACACACTATTTACATTGTATACTACAGAAATAGATGATTAATACATCCAAAAGTAGAGATGGTTTCATATAGATATCCATTCATATAGGAACTGAAGAAAATCTAAGAGCAACAAGCAGGAACTATTTGAGTTTTACCTCCCAGCGATACATACATATCTCAGTTCAGGAGTGTAAACAGCTTTTGAGCATTTCTTTTCGACATAATACAGGAGTCCCCTTGTTTGATCAATGACCCCAGAGACACCTCTCGGAGGTGGTCTGCACAGAATATAGGTGATAATCATATGTCAGGAAGAAATTTGAATTAAGCTTTTGTCGATGGAAGCATATAAGATCATATAAAATGTATCAGTAAGCAAGAAGCCTGTCAGAGACACGGTGAGAGGATCCAGAATTCTTAGCAAGAATTTATCATGAGAAACATTAATAACCTACAGGTGGGGGGTTCCAAGAGTCAACAACAAGGAAATATCTGATATCCCATATTCTTCCATGTAGAGACGCGCAAGCCATCCTCCTGCTGAATGTCCAACTAGGGATAAAGGTCCACCTAAAATGGAAAAAAATAATAATAATAATAGAAGAAATTCAAGGGCTTTAGATCTCCGAGAAATGAAGCAAATAAAAGCATTATCTTTGATGGAGAATGCTAATATACAATGATATACGACAGCAGGGAAGGATAGATCACATGAACTACATGGTTGAAATGTAATGGTCTGTAGTTTGACATCACCACACTGACGATCATATTTTTAGAAAGAACAATAATTTCCCAAGGCTTTTTGGAATACATTATCTAATCCCATATATATTTTGACTCTTCCCTGTCTCCCCCAATCTCTCTTGCTCCCTTGGTCTCATCGAAAAGTCAAGGCTAGGGAAGGTCACTACTCAATGTTACATGCAGTACAGAATAACTAATAAAGAGACTTCAGAATATCAGCAATAAAGATGAATATGTAAATCAAATAACTCAAACTCAAGTAGTCAAGTATCACTCTTAAACTTACAAAAATTGCACAAGTTCAATCTGTGGATTAAATGATTAATTGGTCAACCAAAGCAGAGTTCAGTTTTCCACTAACAAGGTCTAATAATGATCACGTCTTTCTTAGAAATGGGCAAATTGCTGCTGAAGTGTATCTTTGTACTGCAAAATCTGGTAACACCTGCCTATTACTAAAGCTATAAGCCACAAACATACTAAACTAAGTCATCTTTAAAGCTGTACCTGGGAGTTCCTCAATTCTAATATCAAGCGAGATGGTGTTATCATGAACACTTAGAGGCCAAACACAATAAACTAGTTACCTTTTAGCATCTTATTCTAAGTAGTCTAGAAGAACATGGTTCACTCATTTCCAAATGATGGCAACTCAAGTCTATATTTCTAGAATCTGAAAATTAGTAATTGCCAATAAGCTACAGAGGGATATGGTTGAGAAACCTTGTGCTAGCTCCTTTGCCTCTTTTACAGCCTCATCCACCCTCTTCAAATACCTGCCAAATCATACTAAAGCTACAATTCAAGTCATCCTATAATAAAGTCATCAAAACACCAAGAGGGTACTCAATTAGAACACACCAATCCAGCACAGGTCGAGGACTGAGAGTTCCCCGCCAGTAATTCGGATCCACAAGACCGGCGGCATTCCTTAGCCAATCAATTCTTGCCACCTTTGCAGTTACTGTGGACACTCCATACCCTCTCAATGTCACCTCCAACTTCTGGTAGTCAGCTGAATTGTTCCCCAAACCCTGAAACCAAACACTCATTAGTACCTTAAGATATGTATCAAATGCCAAAAAAGCAAGTGAATACACTTGTTCTTAAGTTTTTAATAACAAGTAAGATGAGCAAATTGATAAACATTACTGGAAGAACAACAGCTGGTCTATACGATGATGGGTCTTGAGAAAATGCAGGAGAGGAGCAGGCCAAGGGTTTCAATGGTGACAGAAGCATAGCCATCACCATGCTTTATTAACACCATAAGAAACAGTGGGAAGTGAAGCCAATGGCTGGCTTTTGTAGTCACAAAAATGGGAGGGTGAGGGTCACCTGGTTTACAGTTAAGAGACACGTGTCCTATATTCTCAGTAAAACTTAGCCGTCAGATCTTTATTTGAATCATAAGATAGTGATCAGACGGTGCTGGGTGTCTTCTCTGTTTTGTATAAATATACAGAGCGAGCTGTTTTTACAGATTGAGGCAATGGGTTCCTGCGTCTGCTTACGTCATCACTTCTGCTACAGTGGTGGTGTGAGTACTGGTGCATTTCAAAGAAGGGGACTTTCTACTCTGTTTGGAAAGGGGGTTGTTACGACGCCGTTTTATGAGTATCACAGAAACAGAAGAAGAAGAGTGGAGGCGTCTGTTGCTACTGGGTTTAAGGAGCAAGAGCTGAGGAGCCCGGACCTCGTGGCCTTGGAATATGCTGATCTTAATCTCAGCCACAATGTTACCCAGGTCTCTGTTTTTGTTTGTACAGTGCTTAATGTTGTTGATAGGATAGAAAGTTTACATCTTTGAAGTAAAGCTCATATTTTTGTTGCTGTTGGATTGTTGTTTTTGAATTGCAGGAACTGGGTCATGTGAGAATTAGGCAACATGTGAACCCTCTTAGCTCTTCTTTAGCTGTATGTGACTTTCAGGGTTGTTTTTTTTTTATTTTTTATTTTTATTTTTTTATGATAGTTCTAATGTGATTTTCGATAATAGTTACCTATTGAAGGATTAATAATCCCTTTTTTGTTGATTGGGTAGGTACCTGTGGAAGTACCTGATTGGAATCAAGTATTCAAGGACCCAACATTGCCTCTCATGGTGGACATTGGAAGTGGTACGGTTCTCATGTTTATCTGTGGCTGTAGTCGTAGTGCTTCTTGATTATGAGCAACTAGTATTTTGTCTACATTTTGGTTATTTAATATAATGACAAGAATCACAATTTCGCAAACGAGAATCGGCAATTTTTTGGGGATTTTATAGGTCGTTAGTTTGAATCTGGTAGCCGTTGAACACTTGAACTTTTGAACCTTCAACTGTGTGACATTAATGTGCTCAGGTTCAACATTTGTATATCTATGTAAAGAAGTTGGAATTAGGGTAAATGACTTTATATGATCTGTTTAATGTATGAGTCGATATGGGGGATTCTAATAGATGCCTTGACTGTCATGATCCACAGCTCTTGATTAACCATATTATGAATTTGTAGTAATATGACAGATCTGTTGGAGACTTACTTTGTTGTTTTTAGCACTTGTGGAATATTTATGTAAGCCGTCGGACTTTATTGATAAAGATGATCAACTCTTAGATATAAAGTCGGTAGTTTTGGGAAGAATGCTAATTTTACTCCAAATTCACTCCCATCCTGTGTGTGTATCACAAGTAGCACAAAACTTAATGGCAAATCATATAGCACAAAACTTAATGACAGACCATGTAGCACACCGCATCATCACATCTTGAATTATTGATCATGTAGTATGAATCCTTTAGCGGAAATAGTGAATTATGTCAAAATACTAGTTAGTTCTTTATAACAGAGGTGTCATTGAGGTTATAGTTAAAAGTAATTAAATCATGTTAAGGGTGATATACTACTCATTCACCAATCTTTTATATACAGAAAGGAATACTGCCTTTATATGGCCGTGGGTTGGCCATTATCTCAAAAGTAGAGAACTTCAGCAATTGTTCCTTACAAGCTGTATTTTTTTTATTCTTCGAATTATGCTTTGTGTTGTGGTATGTTGTTGTCTTTTCTCTTGCTACCTGTATCAGTTTTGGGTTTGTTTAGACTCTCTCTCTCTCTCTCTCTCTCTCTCTCTCATTCTAAGCTTATATTTAAGTAAATAAGAACTGTATAAGCTAAGTTTCAGAATTTTGGTAGATTTAGACGAAATGTAAACAATGAGGTAAGGGACCTATCACGGTTGCTGGTTTTGTTTGATAGAGTCAGCTTGGTGGGTTCAATATTGGATGACGGGAGATGGAAGCTGGTATTTTCTGGTTCCTTCTCCTGTAACTCCTTTCACAGATTTCTGATTGCTGACCTTTCAAAACAATGTTCTGTCCTGCAAATTTTATTTTGCAAGCTATGCTTCACCAAACGTCAAGGTCTTAGGCTAGTTGGTGTCGTACGTCAAGTGAAGGGATAGTGTCAATCATGTTTCTCTGCATTTTCAAGTTGCTTCTGTTCCACTTAAGAAGTTATAAGGGAGGCTGGAGAGAGTTGGGACTGCAGCAGGGAGTCTTTTCCCTTTTTTATTGCTTTTGGCTGGGGGAAAAAGGCAAAAGTTCTTGGGGATTGGAGTGTGCTGGCTGTCATTTGGTTGCTCTGGGTGGAAAGATATAGAAGGATTTATATAGGTACATCGGTTGAGGAACTTTTGGGAGAGTAATATTCTGTTCTATATGGTCTTCTGTGTCGGCTGCTTTCAGAGACAATACTATTTCTCATATTTTGCTAGATTAGTGGCACCAGTGTGCTAGGGTTATTGTTTCTTGGGCTGATGTGTCCGAACCCTATTGCTAATGCACTTTCTTTTTCTTGTTCTTGTTCTGTTGTGGACCTGCTACAGATCAATTATATAAATTTATCTTATCTATTTAATAATGAATCATGCCTCCGAAAAGATAATAGTATGAAACTGTGTCTGTACAGTTACCGAAATATTATTACTTATGTATCCTTGGTTAAATTTTATGATAATGTGTATGTCCTTCTGTTTAATACGGCAAAACCAAGTAAAGATGCCGGTCTCTTTTGCATGTTTTGTGTAATTCGTCTTTGTTCATATTATAGATGTAGAATATTTTGTTTGATGTTCAAAGTTTCTTAATGTCATCCTTGTTAGAGAGAAAGAGAGTACTTGTTTTCCTTCAGTTATGAGTTATTGATCTAACTATGTAATATTATCAGGTAGTGGTAGATTTCTCATGTGGCTGGCGAAAAGAAACTTGGTTTTGAGGAATCATTTGGGACTGGAAATACGGCAGAAAGTATGGAAAAACTCCTTGAGTTCATTTTGATACACTTCTGATTAAGTTGATGTATAACTACTTGGTCCTAATTCCTCCTTGTTTTAAGACAATAATACCACATCGTTCAAAGGTACTAATGTACTGTTTTATTTTTCCTGCCGCAGCTTGTCAAACGTGCTGATGTTTGGGTTAAAGAGCTCAGTCTTAGTAATATGTGAGGTCCCTTTTCTTTTTTCGAGAACAATATGTGAGGTCCCTTGATCAAATTAAATGTTGAAATCTTTTGTATATTATTTGTTATCTACTAACATATTATATTTAATTCAATGCAGACATTTTATGTATGCGAATGCCACAACTTCTTTTAATCAACTAGTCTCTTCCTACCCTGGACCACTGATGCTTGTTTCAATCCTGGTGAGTTCACCTATCACACTGAAACAATTAAGGACGACCCTATTTATGTAGAGTCCAAAAATGTTTGATACCATTATTTAATGAGTTCTTTGCTCATGTTTATATGCAGTGCCCAGATCCGTATTTTAAGAGAAAGCATCACAAGAGACGGGTTGTACAGAAGCCTTTAGTAGATTCCATTGTGCATAACTTGGCTCCCAGCGCACAGGTTTGTCAACTGTACATTATGAAAAATAATGACACATCTCCAATTTTATGAAAAGTGATCATTAGGTCTTTTCCTTGTCTTGGTCTGGAAGGCTATCTGTTACTTGTGAGTCTTCTAGTTCCGAGTTTGGATATGCAGCGCTCCACTTCTGTTTTATTATTGCTTGTTTTATTGTTGACGTCCACTGATATTGTAGTTGTACTGTTTTCTTTGAGTTTTAATGGAAAATTCTTTCTTCAAAGGAATAGAAAAAAGAAACAGAAAGAAAAACAACAATAACCTCAATAGGTAAAAAGTTGCCAAGTTTAATCACCCGGCATCTTGCAAAAAAGGCCCCTTGCTATAGAATGAAGAAAGGATTGAGCTGTGTTAAAGTCCTTGCGCTAACGTGCATCCGTTATGCTCAAAGGCAAGACTTTTACAAGTTCTAGATTCATTAGTATTGAAATCTTGAAATATCTGTCGATACCCATAACTTTGATGTAGGGAGCAGCTGAGCTACTGTAGCACATTTATCTAATTTAAATTTTTCCTTTTGTTATGATTTATGATTGTTTCTCACCTTCATGCTGCTATATAAGTACCTTAGTTAGATCCTATTTGTCATGCATAAATCAAATGGTCAAAAGGAATACAACCTTTTATATGGATAAATGTTTCTGAAGTGGACACAATTGCATGGTTCAGGTGCAATGTTTAGGCTGGGTTTGGGAGGTCTTTAGGATTTAATCTTCCCAACCCAGAATGAAGTGAAAGCAAATAAGTCTGAATTCTTAGAAGAGAGAGGAGAATACAATTATTGGTTCTATCAAAGAAGTCCTCTAGAGTGAATATTAAATATTTTCATGACTGATGTGTATCTCATTACATGCTTACACTATCCACAAACAAAACTTGAGTATTACAGTATTGTTCAAATATTTGGCGTCATCAATAGTTTTACCAAATATCTGACATACTTATCATATCCAAACCAAATTCTGTTGTAGTACCTCTGAGCACATGAGACCATTGCACCAATATCTTATACCATTTGTCATCAGTCAAACGATCAGGGACTTGTAACCAAATTATGTGTGCAGATTGTGTACAGCAAGTTTTTTTTTTTTGGTCAAATGAGAATTTCATTAATCCATAGAAAACCTATGATATTAGATGGAATATACTTTTAACTTTTTCATATCTGAAAAGTTCAAAGCCCATTTCCACTTAATCCTAACTTGCTAGGTCTATTAAAGTACAAGTTGCAAGCCTAATCTGACATGGTTTTATGTTACTTGAGTTTCATTTCAATAAAATCAATTGTAACCGTTGGAGACTAGTCATTTTCTATATCATGTGAAATGACGTCATCCCCTTACAAGGACTAGGAGGTGCTAGTGCAGGGATTTCATTGGGATATTGTGGTGTTGAACGTGTTGTTTACAGGCGGTGCGTGACGGTGTGTGTATTGAGCCTCATTAATTTTGTTGTGTTATTTTCCATTGTACAAGGGATTACAATTAGGCCTTTAGTAACTCATCCTTCAATGTGATGACCGTCCCCTGGTGAACCAACCAATTTAGTTTCTTGAATAGAGAATGATAATAGTCAGGCTCTATTTATTAGAAAGCAAATAATAATAAGAAAACACACATGAATCTCAAAGTCAATCTCAAAGTCATACTAGTCAAAGTGCATAAATTTTACATGATCTCTTTCAAAGTATCAGTGATTTTGATTTCACATCCAGTAAGGTGTGTTGAAGAAATGTATCTTTGTGTGATTGTGTCATTAACTCAACTGCAGACTTCAGTGATAAATATTATATTGTGTTTGTGCAGGTGTTTATACAGTCAGATGTACATGAGGTGGCACTTGAGATGAGAAACCAATTTGATTCTGTGCATGTTCTGAAGCACATAGATGAAATTGACTCCAGCGTGTTGAGTGACAGTGAGGGATGGTTGTTGAGCAATCCAATGGGAATAAGGACGGAAAGAGAAATTCATGCTGAATTTGAAGGGGCAAAAATTTACAGGAGAGTGTACCAGAAGCAAGTCAACTGTTTTTGATAGAGATTGATTTGTAGAGTATGGTTTTTTGGAATGTGAAATGTAATTCAGAATCAAGTCAACGGTTTTTGATAGACATTGGTCATGATCTGTTTTTGATCAAGTCCTGTGATATATCACAAGTAGCACAAAACTCTCTGGCAAACCACTTAGCAGTTAGCACATACAGCAATAGAGACTCGTATGCCCTACTAAAAGAAACTTAGTTGTGATTATTTGGGACTGGAAATACGGCAGATAAACTCTTCGGCTAATCGATACACTCGAAAGTTATTCTGATTAAGGTGATGTAAATTCAATTCCTCATTCATTCCTCAAATTAGGAATGTTTAATTTTTTCCCTCAAGTAGATGGTCAAGCATGCTGATGTCTGGATTGAAAAGCTAAGACGTGTGAGATCTGGTCATAGAAACTCCATATAGTGAAATCTGAGTCATATCAGTTGGGAATTTGACATGCACGGATGAGTTAGGCAATGCTAATGCTTGTTCAGCTCGAAATGGAGTGCAGGCTAGGCTGGAACCATAACTTATATCAGGTTCCACGTGGCATAAATCAAAATTGATGGAGCTTTGATGGAGCTAGACTACCAGATGCAGAGAGAATAGGTAGCATTAACAGCAGAAGGCAGTATATAATCAGAGAGAACGTCAAGATCACTTGCTGAGACCCTTTTGGAGGTGGCCAAAGCAAGTACCTAATAATATGATAATCATCAGCATCACCATTAGTCGAACTATAATGGAGAAACATACTCTATAGCATTGTGTTGCTAGCAATACCATACTGTTCTAGGAGGTTCACAGTGTCGATTGTTGTTGCAGTGATGGAACTCTCAATTTAGTTTCTGTGTTTTCTTCTCTTGGCCTTATTGAAATGCCACACATAATTCTGCATACAGAAAGCTGCTTCAGCTTACTGACAAGATCATGTAATGAGTTTGATGAACATCTTAGGATTACGGATTGAAAGGTGTAGTGTAAAACGGCAGCTACAGACTGCTGCCTCCCTCTCTTTACAAGCTTATTTTATGAACTAGGATGGATACTTAGTAACATATAAACGATAGATGTGCACCCCTTTTTCCTAGATTTTTAAATAATCACCAAACATGAAATAGGAACACTCCTTGTACTTTGGCAGTTTGGCCTGTAGTTTTTGTCTCAAAGTGTAACTTGATGCTGTCTTGCATTATGAAACAGGCACTATACATTATACTGGAATTGTGTTGTTCAAGTTCTATAAGGGCAGAAAAGACTAAAGATTGATAAAACCCAATTCTCATGAATTTAGATTTTTCATATTATCACTAGTACATCAGTTATGCATGTAAAATTCTCACTGTACAATATTATTATTAAGATCCAGGGATTGAGGAAGCAGATTGATGAATACTGCAGATGGTTGTTCATATAGGTGGGTAGGATTGTCATTAGATAAGCAAAAACAAGATGGCAGAACCTAGTTTTTGAGAAGGTAACAAGGAAGAAATGAAAGTCCTATTTTCTTCCAATGTATGGTTATGCATGTTCAAGCGGTAATGCAAAATAACGGTTGTAAATATTGAGTGCTTATATCTTCTGGGAAGAATACTTGTATGAGAGATGCACATAATTTTGAGTAAAAAGAAACAATTGCTTCCCTTTCATAGTTTAGTATGGCCAAATAGCTGAATTCGACATTTGGTAATAAATTTTCATGTAACCCTCATCACAAACACAAGGTGTTCTGTTAATGTTTCTAATGTGTAACAAATACTAAAATTTGTTACAGCATATTGATCTCTCTTTAAGACGTTTATTTTTTGTGTGGTTATTTCTGCAGAATTACTTGAGGGCATTTCTGTTTCCTAGAATTATTTCATGTACTTAACAGTTACATGAAAGTGAAAACATGCAGACCATTAGTTTTTCCCTTGCATTGTTTCATGTTGTTTCTTCTAGCAGCTGGTCATAGCTTAATGAGGAACTATTGATTAGCTATGAATTCGATCTGGATTTGGCACAGACGACTCAATGTGCTAAGTATCCATTTTTACTCTTTGTTTTCTTAGAGATTCCTGTTTACTAATCAAAATGCATTTGTAAGGAACTTCTAATTTTATTTACTTTTCTATGGTCTAGAACCTCTGAATTGATAGTGAGAGTGGCACAAAATATTTTTTGTGAGCTCTCAATGCAAGCTGTGTGTTTGGTACTGGAGTTCTGTATTTGCATTCATGACTAGCTTCATGTTTACCACTTAACTTCATTCTAAAGAGGCTCAAATTAAAGCTTCCCATTAACAAAATGCATGGCTGCATGCAACTCTTTCACTCTCTTTCTAAATTTGATTACTGCCAAGAGAAGTAGAGTGACCTAATAACATTAATATATATGGCCGGTCTCATAAATTTAGCCACCATAAATAATTTTGGTTTCGTTAGTTGATACTGATCTGATTGCTGACTTACCCCATGTTGAGTTTACGTTTAAGTCTACAACATTTTCTGTTGGATGATTTAGTCTTGATCTTTCATTATCAACATTCAGGCTGAACAACCAGTCTGATGGTCGTGCTGATAAATTATAGTGAGACTCTTCAGTGATGTTTAGATGTTCTTTTAGACTTGTAGTCCTGGAAAGGAGCTCCCTGGCTGGGTTCTTATGTGATTGAATGTAAGCTTCACCGGGTTCTTTCCAACAAGTTACGTAAGTACTAGTTTAGCACTTTCAATGTTTCTGGCTTTAAGAATAAGTATTGGTAGCCATGGGGAATGGCTAGTACTTATGAGTTCTACAATTCATAACGGTTGCTCACTACATTTAGAATGAGTTCACCGAACCTATTATCTAGTACTTATGCTAAATAAGAATAGCAGCCATGGCGTCCAACTCCCTCATGTCACTGTTACATATACTTCCCCAGTCCTCCACCAACAATATGTTTTCAGCCCCCTAACTTATAAGCCTAGTCGAATGTGTAAAGAAATTCGCAGTAAACGTACGAGTCTCAAAACTCCTAAAGCTTGTTACTCCTAAATATTTTTCGGATATATATAACATGCAGAACCGCAGGAATGTCTTCAGGTCTTCTGCTAGAAGACGACAGATCTTGCATGTTTGCCTTCTCACATGCAAGCATTGGAAAAAAACACACCAAAATATCAGAATTCGATGAAAACTAGATGCCCAATACATTTCTTCTACTTTATATAAATAGTTACCTGGGCCTCAGCTTGGCGACGGAGTTCCTGAATCTGGTGTGATTTTCGTTCAACCTACACAGTCCACAAGCTCGAATTAGACAAGTATGAGAAGCAATATATTCATTCGTGAAGGTATGAGGATAGTTGGCATTTATCCTGCAAAACACCTTGAGATATTGGCAACTGAACAAGAACAAGTGTCACTAACATCCCTTATGGTTTCAGGTAAAACATGCATCTGCATATCACTGTTTTTCACAGAGGTTAACAGCTTCGCTTGCTATCCTTGTGCTGAGTCTTTTGTTGTCCTGATTTTCAAAAAACTTGTTATATTAGTTAATTAGGTCTTTGTTGATTTTCAAATTCAAATGGACAACTGTGTTGGTGGGAAGTGCCTTGGCGCTCAAACCAGTCTAAGGATTGAGATCTTTTGTTATGCCAACCCGTAACCAAATGGTTTGATGCTCAAGGCTCCAGCTTGGATTTCATGATACATTATCCAATACAAAGCTGGTCCCTGTGTGATTCAAAACCAGTCGCTATCGGCTGTGTCAAAGTCCACTAATGGACTGAGTAAGAGGGTTTGAAACCTCTTTGCTCCTTGTTTTGAATCGTTCATGTTTTAGGAAATGTATCTTTGTCTTATTGAGGTTGCTTGTGTCAACTCTCCATTTGGTTACATCACTTTCAGTATGGGAGCCAAACACTTCTGTCCAAACCTTTCTGAAACATGTTGAGGTCAGCTTGCATCATCTTTGATTCCTTGTCTGCCTATATATATCTATAGTTTTGGCTTTGCTCAATGGTTGTTGAAAATTGTCTTATTGCGTATTCATTGTTGAGTCTAGTTTTTAGCTTGCATTGTTCATGTTGCTCTAAGTCTTCTTCGTGACTGTAAACCTTAGAGCTTGAACTCAAAACTTCTTTCATCAACTCATATCATGTTGCATACCATGAGGGATGTGTAGTGTAACCAACCCAAGAAGTGTTCAAGGTTGAATCTGCTAATGGTTAGCTGAATTCACGAACAAGGCTTCTAAAAAGTGTTCCATGTTGTAAGTACTTAGAAACAAGAGAGGGAATAGGTCTAGACTAGTTTGGGACTAGGAAGAATAGCACTGTGGTAGTGTATCACTAGAACTATTATTCTTGTAAGAAGTTACTTCAACTTAGTGGAAAGTTTTTGTTTTTCAAGAGTTAGAGACACGCAGTTTTTCTCCCTGCATTCAGGGTTTCTACGAGTAAAAAACATCCTTGTGTTGTTTCTTTATTTGCTACAATTTACTTTCTGCAAACTCGTATCTTATGAATCTGAGATAGCACAAGTAATTGCTATCCTCAGTTACAGAAGTTAACGAAAATTCAAAAAGGCCTATTCACCAACCCACCCACCCA